>NC_079190.1:395326707-395926707 GCF_029499605.1 Hyla sarda | reverse complement strand
TCATAGGGCTGAGAGGCACCTAGTGCAGCGAGCTTCAGGCATGTAAGAGTGGTGGCTGTGCAGCCTGCATACACTGAAAGACTTCTAACGGGAGCTGCAGAGTAAAGTGTCGGCAATGGTTGGAACGACCACAGGTTAGGAATACGGTTTATTCTAAAACAATGCAACGCATTTCACCGTGCATGCGCCTGCACCTAGTGCATCAAGCTTCAGGCACGAAAAAGTGGTGGCCGAGCAGCCTACATTCAATGAAAGACTTCTAAAGGGAGCTGCAGGGTAAAGAATCGGTGATGGCTGGAACGACCACAGATAAGGATCATGGTTTATTCTAAAACAATGCAACGCGTTTCACCGCGCATGCGCGGTGAAACGCGTTGTATTGTTTTAGAATGAACTGCATTCCTTACCTGTGGTCGTTACGGCCATCGCCGATGCTTTACCCTGCAGCTCCCGTTAGAAGTCTTTCATTGTCTGTTACCTATTAGCAGGAGGGCCGCGGATGGAACCTTTATCCTCACTCACCTAAACCATTGTTGTGTGTGAGTTTACACAACCACCAGCGGTAAGCACAATTTTCTCTTACCGGGGCCATCCACTGGTGGTTTTTCACTATGGAGCACCTTCTTGTGTTTTATTTCTAGTGCAGCCTGCATGACCATCAATGGAAATATGATTTTAGTGCTTTGCTATTTCTCTTTGAGGGCTCAAAACTGTTACAGACTCCCTTTACTGGGGTAGACCCACAATTGCTCAGCAAAGTTTCTGTATTAAAAACATTACGTAATACGTTAAAGTTTTTTCAATATGACTTCCCAAGCATCTGCCCTTCCATTACAGTTATTCCCTAGATAAATGTTGACCAGTTCAGGCTGGCTTTGATGTTGGTAGAGGAGGAGTAGGGGAGGAGACAGATTTTCCTTAGTCACAGAAACAAACAGAATGTTTAATGAGAATAATTAAATGTGATAATTCATTGTATCAATTACAAACTTAGGGAAACCTATGGAAAACCTTGTCAAATTTCCTTTATAGTTTCTCTTGAAAGGAATTTTCATGTCTTTAAAGGGGTACTCACGTGGAAAACTTTTTTTTTTTTTTTTAATCAACTGGTGCCAGAAAGTTAAACAGATCTTAAAAAAATCTTAATTCTTCCAATACATTTTATGGGCTGTATACTACAGAGGAAATGCTTTTCTTTTTGGATTTCTCTGATGTCACGACCACAGTGTTCTCTGCTGACCTCTGCTGTCCATTTTAGGAATTGTCCAGAGCAGAATATGTTTGCTATGGGGATTTCCTCCTGCTCTGGACAGTTCCAAAAAATGGACAGAGGTATCAGCAGAGAGCACTGTGGTGGTGACATCAGAAAAATTCCAAAAAGAAAAGCATTTCTTGTGTAGTATATAGCCCCTAAAAAGTACTGTAAGGATTAAGATTTTTTTAATAGAAGTCATTTACAAATCTGTTTTACTTTCTGGCACCAGTTCATTTAAAAAAAAAAAAAAAAAAAAAGTTTTCCACGGGAGTACCCCTTTAAGCCAAGATATCAACTAAAGGCAAATATTATAATAGCTGAAATGTACCGGAATGGGACTCCCTGATTTATTATATTGTGTCATATAAATATAGATTGATCTTTCTGAAGGAGTCCAACTCTCGCAATCAGAGGCTGATGTGGGGATGATGGACGCAAGGCTTTCTACAGGAAGATTAATTCCTTATTATTTGTTTTAATTACTTAATTGTGGTGCATTTTGAGAGCTTTGTCTGAAAACTGATATAAATGAATCTAGCTTAGACATTAATATTAATGCTTGTTCTGTCGAGATCTCAATACAAGTCATTTATGATATGAAAACTATGTTTTTCATTATCAAAAATTAAGTCTCGACTATAGCTCAGTGACTAAACAATGATATAGCAAATGGAGTTGCACAAGCCCTGGTGTCTGCCTGAGGGGCCAACAGCCTCTATGCCACATAGTAGACAGCAAGGCCACATGCCAGATGGGGGCTCTTCACATGGCCCAGAAACTTCACATTACCCATTTGTTCCCCCAAATAAACCACATCTGGTAGTGTCTAGAAGGAACATTCTTCTGGTTAGGTGCAAGGAGCTCTCTGTATTGAGTTTCATTGGGTCCTCCCCTTAGCTATGATGACAGCTCTTAATACAGAGAGTTCAGGGCACCTAACAAGAATAGTTCAGCTTGTAGGCACATGCCATGATGGCGGTCAGGTGATTAGACAATGATTTTTCCTGATCATGCAAGTTGCAGGACCATGACACCATGAATTGACCAAGACTCTATCTTACCCACAAACAGATAAAAAGAAAATAGGACGGACTCCCTTCAAAATGGATCTATCAGCAGAAAGTGTAACTAAGCACGTCTAGATAGGGCTAGACATCAGAATTCCAGACACACCCTTTTTATTTCTATAGTCCTTTCCAGCACCAAGATATAAGCCTTTTTGTTATGTAAATGAGGCTCAAAAGCTCAGGTGGCGTTTCCCATCAAGCCTAGCCCATATTCTCTTTTTCAGAAAGATGGAGTAGGCAGATGCAAATGGGTACAGAAGCGGGAAATAAGAGGACATGGGCTGGACTTAACTGGGCTTTCACCATGCTTGAAAATGCATCCTTCTGAGCAGGCTTTTTAGCCTCATTTACATATTAGCAAAAAGGCTTATATTTAAGTGCCGGAAAGGGCTATGGAGATTAAAAAACATGCCCAAAATCCTGATGACTTATAAGTGTCAGATGACCGGGGGTTCGACCACTCGGCATGCGCTCCATTTATTTCTACAGGAGTGCTGGAGATGTCCGAGTATAGCAAATAGAGCATAAGTTGCCTTCTACTGAAACCCCTTTAAGCTAAATGGTACGGGCAGCAAGCTAAATATTCTTCTTCTGGTGAAGGAAAACTCAGCTACAACTCTGGGCACAGTATTGGCAAAGTAATCCTGGCCTGAGTGCCTGACATTAGTTAGATTGATCTCTACTGTAAACTCTACTATGTGCTGCCAGTAATTTTACTTTTTTTTTTTTTAGTAAGGTAGCCTAATATATGTTTAAAAAAAATGAAGCTACTTTATCAGGGGGGGGGGAGGGATATGTGAATTGCCAAGGAAGGAATCAGAGAGCAGAACCAAAATGATTAAGTAGTAGTCCAGAAAGCAAAGGACCCAAAATGACGATGTGGCTGTCGTGTCTATTTATCACATAGACGACATTAGAGACATCATGCAACTTAATTATCGCACCGTCCTGTGCACAAGTCCTATCTAAAAAGAAATTTGCCATTTTGAGTTAAGTACGTGAGGACTGACGTCAACCGAGATCAAGAGGTTTAATTGATGCAAAATAGGCTAGGGTAAAATGACAGCAACAGATGTGAGAGCTGATAGTATCTACATCTCCTGCTCCATATAACTACTCCCTGCAATGCTTGCAGACACAATAGAGATAGCATCTTGTAAAATGTAATTTCTTTGTAACACACACATTATGCTCAACACCCTTCCCAATGACAAGTCATGGAGTCTGATACCTAGACAGACATAAGTGCTATATAAAGTGCAGCAATCACTGGCTTCCTTCCTGGAAGACATTGGGGGTTATTTATCAATAATGGTCTTGGCTAGATCATTTTTGTTGTTTGTTTGTTTTTTTTATGGCTTTTTTGTGAGTGCTGCTCCAAATCTATCATATTGTGCCGTGACCATGATAAATTTCACGCAGATCTGCACCCAGATAATTTTCTACCGCCACTTTCAGATCATGTCTACCCTGCTTCTAAAGAGCTTGTTTGTCTGTCTGTTTGGCATTATTTGTTTTACTTTTTAATTTTAAAGGGGTACTCCCACCCTAGACATCTTATCCCCTATCAAAGGATAGGGGATAAGATGTCTGATCTCGGGGGTCCCGCCGCTGGGGACCCCTGCAGTATTGCATGCGGCACCCACCTGTTTTTTGTGCAGAAGCGCGGGAGGGTCTGAGTCGTGACTACGGGAACGGCAGTCCGTGACATCAGGACTCCGCCCCCGTGTGACTGCCTAAAAAAATAAATCTTTGTTTCATATGGACAACTGCTTTATTTTTTTTATTTTTAACTTTTTATGTCTTTAAATGTCCTCTCTCTCCTTCTCTTTCACTCTGGCTGATGATTTTTTATTTTTTACAAACAGACAGGAGTAGTAATCTTTTTTAGACCTGGTCAGGAGCTGGTCTAGATTTGCAGTTTTTTTTTGCCCCAGTTTTGCCAAAATTTGCACAAAAATTAAAAACACCCAGATAATAAATTCGTGACCACCTAAAAAAAATGGTCTAGCCACATCTTATCCCCTATCCTTTGGAGTCAAAGAGAAACATAAGGGGTCATTTCTTAACACGTGTGACTTTCCGTCTGTCTGATGCACTATAGGTCGGCATTTATGAAGAAGCCTATGACTTTCGATAAGTGCTGGCTAGTGTTTACAGAGCTAATGTGGAGCGCACTTGTAAGTCAGCCCAGAACCCTGTCCTGACTGAAGTGGCCATATGCAAAAGTTGCACGTCGTAAATCAGTGTAAACTGTGCACCTTCCAAACCACACCCACTACACAACCACTGTCTTACCCCAATTTGGCCTTTGTTTACACCAATTTGGCCTTTGAGAAATGACCCCGTAAGCCATCTCCAAAATTGAATAACAATAACCTGTAAAATTACAACACTCTAGAAAGTCATACAGACCCCTCTTGAACTGAGTTCACCTTTACAACTTTATTTGACAGAGAGTTTAATAGTCTTGCTGCTCTTACAGTAAAGAATGCTCTTCTATACAGGGAAGAAATAAGCAATATAACAGTGTCTGGGTTTACGTTTGTCTAGTGATCTAAAGCCATTCCAGGTAAGAGTACCGGATGCAACAAGCACAATCCAGTGCTATACTGTATACAAACTGGGTTCTGTCAAATCAACAGCATTTCTCGGCTGGAGAAGTTCAGACAATGAATAGATGTAGAGGCCAATATAGAAAGCAAAAAGGAAAACAATTCAAAAATCCATAAACATTTTTTAATTGTTAATCCATTAAAGTGAAATATACGTGTTTTTAGGAGGAAACCACTTAGTTATAAGCATGTATGAACAGTGTTTAACATCCTTCAAAATAGCTATTTGAGCAGTGTTCAGCTTCCTCTAAACTAACTTTTAAAGAGGATATAAAGTCCCCCCCCCCCCCCCCCCGAAACGTGTCAAGTTGCTGTCTATTTCAACTGAGGTGCATGTACAACTCTGTTTTCAATGTAATTACAATAAATGAAGAATTTTGTGGATTAATGGAATGCTAAGCTTTCCTTCTTGATATCTAGTGCTATGTACAGTATCTCACATACGTGAATACACCCATAAATAATGTTTATTGTTGCTGTCCTCTCAAAATAACTCAACACATAGCCAGCCTAGTTGTTGTATGAGATCAAAAATGTTTGCATAGGCGAACTGGACATAGGCAAACCTGAAGAATCTGACATAGGCGAACCTGGCGAACTAGACATAGGCAAACAGGTGAATCTGACATAGGCGAACCTGGCGAACCGGACATAGGCAAACCAGGTCAATCGGACATAGGCAAACCTGGTGAACCTGACATAGGTGAACCTTGGGAATTGGACATAGGCGAACCTGGCAAACCAGACATAGGCGAATCAGGTGAATCAGACATAGGCGAATTTGGTGAATCGGACATAGGCAAACCTGAAGAATCTGACAAAGGCAAACCATGCGAACCGGACATAGGCGAACCAGGTGAATCGGACATAGGCGAACCTGGCGAACCAGACATAGGCGAACCAGGTGAATCGGACATAGGTGAACCTGGCAAACCAGACATAGGCTAACCTTGTGAATCGGACATAGGCAAACCTGGCAAACCGGACATAGGTGAATCAGGCGAATCAGGCATAGCAAACCTGGTGAATCGGACATAGGCGAACCTGGTGAATTGCATATAGACAAACCTGGCCTTTCATGGTTTCCTCTGCGGATATGGTTGTAACAGAGTAAAACATGTGCAAATGCAACCTGCCGATAGGGCAAAAAAAAAAAAATATACAAGCACTGTGTTATGCCTTCAAGGAATAAGGGGGAGATTTATCAATACCTGTGGAAAAGTTGACCAGTTGCTCATAGCAACCAATCAGATTGCTTCTTTCATTTTGTTAAAAATGAAAGAATAAATCTGATTGGTTGCCATGGGCAACTGGGCAACTTTTCTTCTGCACAGGTTTTGATAAATCTCCCTCTAAGTGTTTATGTGTATTGTTCCTTTTTTCATACATTTATCCAGTGCAATATGTTTTTTCTAAACTTACAGGCCAACTAGGCGCAAAGCAAGGGCAATAGCCTCGGGGCATGGATATGACCAATCTTTCTTTTCCTTTTTCCTTCGGTATTTTGTATGTTGCCTTTTCCAAACAGGAAATACAGATAGATGGCGTTTGCTGATACACCCAGGGATTTTTTGATCACATTAGAAGACTGTGCATATGCCTAGGGCAGCACAGAAATAAGAGTTTTAGTATTGGTACATTTTTCTTTTGTGTCAGTCCCATCAGCACTATCATGGCATAGACTGCTTGGCCTGCCTAACATGCTTCGGGCACGTATAGAGAAGCGATCAGCCTATGATTGTGCCCAAGGGACTTGCACAGACATTTTGGGGTTGCAGGGGCTGAACTAAAAAAGGGCACTTCTTATAATTATTTATATAAATGCCCACATATTGATGCCAGACTGCCCAGGGCACTTATAGGAGGAAAATCAAAAGGACAGGGGCTCAAGCCCCCTTTCTAGTCAATCTGTGCACGTCCCTGTTGTGCCCTCTTACCCACACATTGCGTCATGACCTGGTGCCCCATAAGGGGGTTAGCCTAGAAATAAGGAAATACACTACAAAGCTTACGCAGCGCTTTATGTTAACCCCTGCATTTACCTCCTATATTCCGTTTTATTCACATAATCAGAAATAACTCGCACAGGCAATAAAACACAAAAACAACTCTACAACAGGTCCCTAAGTGGGTTAAAAGAGAATGGCACTAGAAGATAGATGTCTGAAAACAGAGGGAGAAGGACAAGATCGCTCAGGGACTGGTAATGCAAAGACACTCAGAGGGAGGGAACACCCAGGGAGTTAGGGCTGGTACAGAGCTGCCAGCTTGTATGAGGGAATCAGGCTGTGTTTGTATGTCTGTATTGTGATGAGATGCAGCTTTTAATGAAGCGGAGAATGGAAGAGCCTTTAAATAACCCAGTTATGTCACCGACAGCAACTTTAGTCGGAGTGAGATAAATAATTACGAAGGTCTGCAGGGGTTGGAAGTAAAGGGGGGCAGGTCCAGGAACACACGCACAGACACATTTCTACTGTGATATATCCACTGTGAAAGGCTGTAAGGCAACGTATGTAGAAAATCGCAGCGCCTTCACACGTTTCTATACCGGGGCCGTGTTTTTCTGCTATTCCTCGATGGCGCTGTCAGGGAATCAAATGACACTGTCACATTTCCTGGATGCAGAAATAGATTTTAACCAGATCATTGTTTGCAGGAAATGTACAGGATAGATCAGTGTTATCCCAACCAGTGTGCCTCCAGCTGTTGCAACGCTACGACTCCTAACATGCCCGGATAGCCAACGTGCTGTCCAGGCATGCTAGGAGTCATAGTGTTGCAACAGCTGGAGGCACACTGCTTGGGAAACACTGAGATAGATGGAATATTCTGCTCCGGAATGCATTAAAGCCCAATGATTGGTGCAAGGCTAGAGGCCTAAAACCAACGTTGATAGACACATATAACCATTTATACGTGAAAAAACTGTTTTTTTTCCATGTTACAAAAGCTTATTGTTTTTGAATAGTAGTTAATGATATGTAAAAAATGTAATGCTCAGTACTAAGGTTTTAAGGAAATTGAAAATAAAAAAGCATTTGGTAAAAAAAAAAAAAAAATAATATATATATATATATATATATATATATATATATATGTAGGATTTCAACTCTCAGCCTGAGAGTCCCCTCCGTGATGCACAACCATTTCTTATTCTCATAATTTAAGGAGTGGAGCAGGAGTTTGGCTGTTTGTCAGCCACTACTCACACAAATACTTCCTTCTTCCCCACTTGTTTGACCAATCACAGGGCAACACCTACTCTTCTCTGCTGTGACATAGAGCTTATAATAGTGCACTAAAGGGGTCTATTGGTGCACTGACTTTGCAAGGTGCTATGTGAGTGGAATGGAATACCGCAACAGCATTACAGGAAGGTAGAGTTTATACCACAAAAGCAGCCCTGGTCTAAGCAGGGAACTGTTGCTGCTATCGCTAAAAAGTTACACTTCACTGTAAAAGTGGTAAGAGATAAGTGAAAAGCCTTGATTTACCTTTCAGGTACGGTGTGGACCCTCTGTAGCATACCATGGGCCTTCTGAAAATGACATGTAGGGGAGAATAAAGAGAGACAGATGCGGCGCTAATAGTGCTGGTTATCCGTTGATAATGGATGGTAGATAGACAGGTAGATATGAGCCTGCTCACCTTTGTTGGTTGCGCAAAATTCAGGTGCAACGCTGATAGAAAGCCTTGAGCAGGTATCTTTTCTGTAGGTGTGCCGGGAGGAGCTGGCCGTCGGTCCCGTCAGAGACAGTGGGTAGCAATATAGTAGCGTGTTCGGGTGGGAGGAATCCCGGCAGGGGTCTCCTATTCTTTCCGTGTATAACAGTTTCGGCGCTGCAGCGCTACTCCGGTGGATTGGAAATTCGCAGTGGAAATTAGCAGTCGGAGAAGGTGCTGCGGTTAATGATCACTTTTTATTATATAGTCATAAAAAGGATCAGGGATGGACAACGCTTTTCGGGGGGGCTCCCTCCTTCGTCTGGTCCGCAAAAAGTGGACCTGACGAAGGAGGGAGCCCCTCTGAAAGACGTTGTCCATCCCTGATCCTTTTTATGACTATATAATAAAAAGTGATCATTAACCACAGCACCTTCTCCAACTGCTAATTTCCAATGCAAATTTCCAATCCGCCGGTGTAGCGCTGCAGCGCCGAAACTGTTACCCACGGGAAGAATAGGAGACCCCTGCTGGGATTCCTCCCTCCCGAACAAGCTACTATATCTCTGAAAATGACAGACTGGTTCAGCTTAGAATTACCCAGACTGTGCTCTATTCTTTTCATACCACAAGCTAAACCCTTCTTCCATTTCCTTTGTTCTGCATTGAGGTCTACAGGTGATGGGATTTCTTTAACAACAAGCAGTGGACAGCAGTTTGCTGGGAAGTGAGACACCTAGTGGCTAAGACTTTAGGCCTTTTTTCTGGGGTAAGGAATCATCTTTGGTAAATGGGAATAATTACAAAAATATTAGAAACACACAGTCTATTAAAAGGAGGGAAGGTTTTAGAAATGACAGGGACTATTTAATGAAAATGAAATCTGTGGACATTTTAAAGGCTGAAGCTAGGCCTACATCCTGTTAGATAAACTGAAGCGCACCTGACTGGTGAAATAGTCTATGTACAACCAGCATACTAAAATAAAGTAAAACCAATTTGATCACAAACTTTTCTAAAAAAAAAAAAAAACTAGACAAAAAATAACAATAACAATACTAATAGTGATAGAAATTAAATTGTTACAAAATATTATGAATAATGGGAAAAAAAAAAAAAGAAAACAAAATATTCCAGAATGTAATCTGCTCAAGATTTACAGCATGACTTGTAATTGGTGGGCCAGGGGAAAATGGAACGACACTACAGTGTAAACTGAATCTCCCCAGGCATAATGTGCGTGACTTGGTTGCAGTCTGGTTGTTTTGCTTCTGATAGTGTATGCATATTTTGATGCCTGCATGCATAAGTGAATGACAGGAGTATATTTGTCTATAAAGACATGTATGCACAGGCATGGAAGTGCATATTCATCCAAAGACAATGTTTATATTCATGAGAAATAAGCTTCCAGGGATTTTTGAGTGAATTGGCATGGTTGGAAAAGCTTGGATATACTGTATGACCCTGCAAACAAACAAATGAAGGGCACCATGCACATGGTGAAGTGGTGGGTGGTCACTATCCTTTTATAGTCCCATTTCTTCACATATCTTTCTTATTGATATGCATAGACGATATGGAAAGCAATAGAGTGGCTAGAAGCCTGCGTGGCTTCCATTGCTCTTGGTTTATCAACCATCAAATACTGCAGCAATATAACACTATAATAACCTTTTAGAGATATATGTAAAAAAAAAGGATTACAACATGATATTATATCAATATATAGTCACATCTTCTCATGTCAACAAAGTCAATGTACAGTAGATACTTATGTTTGAGTTAATGCTCATTCACATCATGATTTGGCCCTTTGAATGCACACACTGAGCATTACATTGGCCTTGGGAGGTCTGGGAATAGTCTGTGGGCTTGCAAGAGGTGTCATGCTAAATGGTTCCAATGAAGGCCAGCAGTACAAGGATCAAGACCAAAAAGACTACTGACAGTGCTTGACCTCTTTAGATAAAATTGTACCTTCTGGTGCTGTCCTTAGGCCATATTCCTGTCTAGTGTACATCCTTACATCCTATAGCTGACTTCCTGGCTGGTCAGGACACTCTAGGCAGGAATTCAGCCAACTCTATCTCCATCCCACTATGTGGGAGGGGTCATAATGAAGAAGGTCTAGTGGAAGGGAGATAGAGTTGGATGAATTTCAGGCTAGAGTGTCCTAACCAAACAAAAAGTTGGGCTCATGGGGAACAGTTTGCATCAGAAGAAGAGGGAACATGTATGAAAGAGAACAGAAAGGTATTACTATAATTTAATTTATCAATACATGTTAATTTATTAGACAGTTGAATATTAAAGGAGTACTCCAGGGAACTAAACCCATAGACCATCCTTTCTCTATCACCAACCTATGTATTTGTCTAAAGATCATTCATAAGCTATATAGTGCAGTTTCCCTCTTTCAGCTGTCACTTACATGTTGCAAGTGAGAGAAAAATGTAATTTTCAGATCCACATTGTCTCCTCAGTGAGACCTAGTCCACTCCATTCAAGACAACACCACCTGATTTCTGTTTGGTCTAGAGCTCTGGTTGTACAGCCGCACCTACCCTCCCCTCCCTGTGTGAGGAGCTTGTGAGCTAGGAGAAAAGAGCAGTGAAGATTCTGAGTCACAACAGAGCACATAGCTGCTGTTTTTCTGCTGAAAATCTCATCACTGACTTCTGCTATTCAGAGCACAGCATGATTTATTGCTGGGGAAGGATACTCTGAAATGACCTGTACAGTTTTTGTGCTGCAGTGTAAGCAAGCACACAGATAGGGAAAGCAGTTGGCTGGCAGCCATTACGCAGAGCTGCACTGACTTCTGGGAGTTGTAGTCTGTGCTGCATACAAGGAAACAGTATTTAGGAAACATCAGGGGCCAAAGGAGCTGCAAAAACCACATAAATAACTACAGAGGATACAGAACAGGTATAGTGGTGGCTTTGGGACATTTTCATATTTTTTAACTTCCCTGGAGTACCCCTTTAATTTTATTGTCAGATAATCCATTCAAAGGGGTTATCCAGCATTAGAAAAACAGAGCACACCTGCCCTCATGTTGTCTGTGCTATTGCAGCTAAGTTCCACTGATGTGAATAGAGTCAAGTTGTAATACCACACATTTGCACTGTTATTGTAGGATAACCCCTATAAAACCCCTATTAATAATAATAATATATATACCCCTATTTATAAACTTTTGTGCCTGTTATGTGTTCTGAAACTTTAAAGGGATACTCTGGTGGAAAACAATTATTTTTTTTTAAATCAACTGGTTCCAGAAAAAAAAACAGATTTGTAAATTACTTCTATTAAAAAATCTTAAAGGGGTATTCCAGGCCAAAACTTTTTTATATAGATCAACTGGCTCCAGAAAGTTAAACAGATTTGTAAATGACTTCTATAAAAAAAAATCTTAATCCTTCCAATAGTTATTAGCTTCTGAAGTTGAGTTGTTGTTTTCTGTCTAACTGCTCAATGATGATGTCAAGTCCCGGGAGCTGTGCAGTTCCTATGGGGATATTCTCCCATCATGCACAGCTCCCGGGACGTGACATCATCATTGAGCAGTATGACAAAAAACTTCAGAAGCTAATAACTATTGGAAGGATTAAGATTTTTTAATAGAAGTAATTTACAAATCTGTTTAACTTTACAGAGCCAGTTAATATATATATAAAAAAGTTTTTGCCTGGAATACCCCTTTAATCCTTTCAGCACTTATCAGCTGATGTATGTTCCAGAGGAAGTTGGGTTGTTCTTTTCAGTCTGATTACACTGCTCTCTGCTGACACATCTGTCCGTGTCAGGAACTGTCCAGAGTAGGAGAAAATCCCCATAGTAAACCTCTCCTGCTCCGGGCAGTCCCTGACATGAACAGAGGTGTCAGCAGAGAGCACTGTGGTCATATTGAAAAGAACAACTCTACTTCCTCTGGAGCATACAGCAGCTGATAAGTACTTGAAGTGTTAAGATTTTTTAATATAAGTAATTTCTAAATCTATTTAACTTTCTAGCAACAGTTGATTTGAAAAAAAAAATATAAAAAATTTCCACCGGAGTACCCCTTTAAGCTTCCCGTGCTATCCTGTTTATTGCCTGAGGAAAAGTAAATTTTTTTTTTGATTCACTAAAGGGGCCTGCAACGCTTTTTTTTTTCTTTCACATGGGGGCTAAATCCAGGAAATTATAAATATAATTATATATTAAAATCCCTTTAACAAATAACTTATATATTTCCCATTTTGCATAAAGAAATGTTATGTAACATTTTGTCAAGAGCTGTAAGGGGTAACATATAAGAAAAGTAATTTGTAGTGGCCACATTCACTAGTAATAGCATTATAGCTAACGTCAAGCTTCTGAACTTTATTCTGGTCCTAGTCATTTGCCAATATGTTGCAGCCAATAAGAGTCTTCTTTTCCCACTGAAGTGGCTGTACATAAACTATCCTGCTTAATGGCGCTTCATGGTCCGCATGACTGTACCCTTACTACCTCCTGAGTAACCTGAGGGAGAGGAACCAGACCATGGTCAGCAGCATATGTAACATCCTACGACTCCGCCATCCACCGCTTCAGTCTGGTTTATGATTCAGCATATTAATCTCATTACTGCCAGAGGGGCTTTCTGCTCAGGGTTTTGCAGAGATTCCATAACAGCAAGTAAAGTAGACAAGTGTGCGCTCCTGTGCCTGCCTTTGTATGATCGTGATCCAAAATTGACAAAACAGGTGAGATTCTCTTAATCGGAGACATATGCTTGTTAATAGGAGGTTAGACTAAAACTTTGACATTGATGCGGATGTTCTGTGAAAATAATCTGAACATGCCCCCAAGGCAAAATTAAACCTAAAATACCCTGGAAATTGTCCAAAGCACAGACCTGCAATTTACAAAACCATGTACCTTGAAGCACCCTTTACCACCTTGCCAATTTTCTGCTAAAGCCAATCCATTTTTTAAATCTAATTTAACCAATTCAAAGCACATAGTTCAGTGTAAGTATATATGCTCCTGACCAGTTATGTTTCACAAGTATATTAAACATATAAGGCAACGGCTCCCTTTCCTGTTAAAGGGGTACTCCGCTGGAAAACTATTTTTTTAAAATCTACTGGTGTAAGAAAGTTAAACAGATTTGTAAATTACTTCTATTTCAAAATCTTAATCCTTCCAGTACTTATCAGTTGCTGTATGCTCCACAGGAAGTTCTTTTCTTTTTGAATTTCTTTTCTGTCTGACCACAATGCTCTCTGCTGACACCTCTGTCCATATCAGGAACTTTCCAGAGCAGGATTGGTTTGCTATGGGGATTTGTTCCTACTCTGGACAGTTCCTGACACGGACAGAGGTGTCAGCAGAGAGCACTGTGGTCAGACAGAAAAGAAATTCAATAAGAAAAGAACTTCCTGTGTAGTATACAGCAGCTGATAAGTACTGGAAGGATTACGATTTTTAAATAGAAGTAATTCACAAATCTGTTTAACTTTCTTGCGCCAGTTGATTTAAAAAAAAACATTGTTTTCCACCGGAGTACTCCTTTAAAGGCTGTGTTCACATGGCAGAATATTTGCGGAATGTCACGCGGGCATACAGTGGATGCTGGCAGAACATACCGGCGCTGAGACCGCAGAGAAATGCGGCATCTCCATAGACAGTGTGCAAGGTGAAGCAGAATCCCACTGAGAGCAATTGGGCTCTGCTGCAACGTAATTTCCACACAGAATTTTATTGCTGAATTCTGCTAGGAAATTCCATTGTGTAAACATGCCCTAAGGGGTTATCTAGGATTGTAAAAATATAGTTGCTTTCTTCCAGAAACAGCACCACATCTATCCTCAGGTGGTTTGTGGTATTACATCTCAGCTTTATTCACTTCAATGGAACTGAGCTGCAATACTGCAGACAGACCGAGAACATGGGGCAGTTTTTGGAAGAAAGAAACTATGACCCAGAGTTATCATAACGTGTGAGGGAAAAACTGAAGAGATTTTGCCTATAACAACCAATCACAGCTCAGCTTTCACTTTACCACAGTTTGTTATGAAATGAAAGCTGAGCTGGTTGTTATAGGCAAAATCTCTTCAGTTTTCTCTCACACAGTCTAATAAATCTGGGCCTATGTTTTTGTAATTCTGGATGACCCCTCTAACCCTTGTCTGTTTGTTTAGGTTTTGTTAGTGGCGTATACAGTGGTCCCTCAAGTTACAATATTAATTGGTTCTGGGACGACCATTGTATGTTGAAACCATTGTATGTTGAGACCAGAACTCTATGGAAACCTGGTAATTGGTTCTGAAGCCACCAAAATCCAAAAATAGGACAAATGTGAGGATTAAAGAAAAATAAGTAGATAATTAATACAGATAAAGCAAATCCTTGATATAAATAAAAGAAAGATCTGCTGGGAGCTGTAAATCACTGTCTGTCAGTGTTTCCCAAGCAGGGAGCCTCCAGCTGTGGCAAAACTACAACTCCCAGCATGCCCGGACAGCCAAAGGCTGTCCGGGCATGCTGGGAGTTGTAGTTTTGCAGCAGCTGAGGGCACCCTGCTTGGGAAACACTGGTCTATGTAGAGGACAGGAGCTTCTTCAGGGTCCTGTACAGTACACACAGTGTCCTAAAAAAGTAACATGGAGTCGCCCTCACCTGGTGTCCAAAGGAGCAGGTAACCCTGGTACAGGTAAAGAGTACAGAACATGTAATACCTCCCTGTACTGGAGGGGGCGCTACCAGACACCAGTCAGTGCATACGCTTCAGTAATACAGAGGTTTTACCAGTAAATTGCCCATTCTGATTGGTCAGTTCTTTCAGCCATTGACACGTTTCACAGATCTGGACTGTCCGTAGCATTGTATGTTGAGTCTGGTTTCAACTTACAATGGTCCAGAAAAGACCATTGTATGTTGAAACTATTGTATTTTGAGGCCATTGTAAGTTGAGGGATCACTGTATAATGTTGGTCTCTTGTTTTTTTAGTATTGTCTTGACAATTTTATGGCACACAAACAGCACTCGGCAATTTAACATGACCTTTGGTTATACAGTATAGTGTTGCTCACGAATATTCGCAATTCGAATATTATTCGCGAATATCGCATATTCGCGAATTCGCGAATTTCGCGAATATAGCGCTATATATTCGTAATTACGAATATTCGTTTTTTTTTTTTTGTTTTTTTTCACAGTACACATCACAGTGATCACCCCTCTCTGCTTCCAGCTTGTGTGGTGTAAAGAAGGCTGTAATACTACTGTGTGAGACTGGCGTACGAAAATTCGCATATGCGAAAATTAGCATATGCTAATTTTCGCATATGCGAATTTTGCGCGAATGCTAACTTTGTGTATGCCAATATGCACATATGATAGTTTTCGCATACGCGAATGTTCGCATATGCGAAAAATAAAACGGGGAATATAACGAATATGCGAATATCCGCGAATATATGACGAATATTCGTCCATATATTCGCGAATATTCGCGAATTCGAATATGGCCTATGCCGCTCAACACTAATACAGTATAATGGGGAATCGTATTTAGGAGAGTTCTCTAGCATACAGTATATCTATTACCAGAAATGCTCCCTTAGGCCTCTTACGCACAGTTTTTTTTGTTTGTTTTTTTAGCATTTATAAATACATGTAAAAAAAAACAGTGAATTTGGGATTTTTCATGATTGTTTTTTATTTTGCTTTTTTCGGTGACATGTTTTAAGTGTAACATGAATTTTTTCTAGCATCTTTAAATATATATAGAGAAGGCTACAGGAAAAATTCAAGTAAAATTTCTATACTGAACATTGTAACAAACAAAAATGCTGCGTATGCAGAATTTCAGTATTTACCTATAGACATGACAGAGCTGTCTGCATGGAGCCTTTACGTGTCAGAATGTTTTATAGTTTCATTAATACCTAGAAAAAGAGAATCGAGTCTCTGGACAAGATAAAATCTTCAGTGTTTTATTGATCAATCTTAAAGATATTGGAAGTAAGTGAGTAGTGCTGGTGAGGTTTTTTTTCTGTGTTTGTGGCTCCTGAGAATGGAGCTGTATGGTATCTGGTTTTACACGTTACAATATGGCTATGTGTAAGAGGCCTTGTATGGGAGAGCTTGCATGGTGAAATGAATGGGATCACTTAAAGGGATATTCCAGCCAAAGACATCGTATCCCCTATTCAAAGGATAGGGGATGAGATGTCTGATCGCAGGGAGCCTGTTACTGGGTCCCCCCGCAATCTTCGTGCAGCCTCCGCATTCTATGCGAGGCTTCCACTCCAGTCTCGGAAACCTCTGTGTTTCCAGGACTGGAGACATGATGTCATGCCATGCCTCCTCCATTCATGTCTGTAGGAGGGGGCCTAATGGCCTCCTCCCATAGATATAAATGGAGGGGGCGTGGCATGACATCACGTGAATCTGTGAATCTGTGTGTAAATTGACGGGCGGTGTGAATTTCAAAAACTCAGCACGTCAATTGTACCAGATCCACAGTGATTTATTGAGGAATTTCCCCATTGGCTTCAATAGGGAAGTCAAAATTCTCAATAAATCTGCAACTACAAATGCAAAATACTTTGACCTTTTTATCCATAAAATATTAGAATGTTTGTCTCCATATCCATGGCAAATCTTTCCAATGTTTTGGCTTTTGGAGCTTTTAACCTTAAAGAACAACTGTAGTGGAACACTTTTATATATGCCCGTTCCCGTGCCTCAAAAATAAACAAAATAAACTCATACATACCTTCCTACGAGCCCCCGTTGGTCCAGCACAGGCCTTACGGTCCGGCAGTGCTGACCTGATTCCACTTCCGGGGGACGGGGACGCTGCAGAGCCGTCGACGTATCACCGGCCATAGCGATTTCCTGCCCCAGCCTGTGATAGGCTGAGCCCACTGTCATGTAAGGAGCTCTGGACGGCTTTTTACATGACAGTGGGCTCAGCCTATCATTAATCCACTTTGATGGTAGGTAAAGGATCACTCACACCCCTTTTTTGTTTATACGGTGACTGTATATGGTTTTAGTTTATAAAACCGTATTGAACCATTTTTGTATCTGTTCTCATAGAAAGCCAATGACAAACCACACAAAAACCATTGTCCTACCATCGTTTTTTATACTGTTTTAACGCCATTTATTCACTGTATACTTTTTTTGTATAGTATTTTTGTCAATGAGAACCCTATAAAACAGTTATAGTTTCATATACAGTGGTCCCTCAACATACGATGGTAATTCGTTCCAAACGACCCATCGTTTGTCGAATCCATCGTATGTTGAGGGATCCGTGCAATGTAAAGTATAGGAAGGTATACTCACCTGTCCCCGCCGCTCCGCACCAGGTCCTCACCGCTCCCGATGCTGTCCCGGGGGCTCCCGATGCTGTCCCGCTGCTCCGGTGTCTTCTTTGCGATCCTCCGGTGTCTTGCGCATCTTCTGCAGGGTCCGGGCCTCGCTTTCAGGTGACGTTATTACGCTGCTGCGCCGGCGTGGCGTGCGTAGTGACGTAATAACGACGCCGGAAAGCAAGGCCCGGACCCTGGAGAAGATGCGCAAGACACTGGAGGATCGTGAAGTGGACCCGGAGCAGCGGGAATAGGTAAGTGAACCTGCCAGGGATGCTTAAACTGCTATCCGACAGCAGCTTAAGCATTTTGCGCTGCCGGATAGCAGTTAATGCGATGGCCCCGACATATAAAAGCATCGTATGTCGATTTTATCATATGTCGGGGCCATCGTAGGTCGGGGGGTTACTGTAATTTAAGCTCATATGGTTTCAATAACCCTAAAATGCACAATGCAGTGGAAATACACCTTAACAGAGAAACACATAGCCAATACCTCTGTTATCTTTTTAATGGATAAGCAATATCAGTTTATTTTCTTCTAGACACCAAGAGAATGAGAAAACAATATGCATAATCCATGGCTGAATTCTGCCCCCCCAGATGGCATGTGGACTGTGGTCTTGGCGAATAATAACACTTACTGTATAAAGTAATCGTGTATGTGTACCGGCAGTCATACCCTTTTGAACTGCGTGCTTTGTTGACATCACTTATTATCACTTATAGGCGCTCATTCCTCTTTATTGCACCTTTCCTGTCTGTGATTTGTGACTTTTGCTGCCAAGGTTACGCTAGGTTTATATTTTGAGTTTCTCTTGCTGTTCAAGTCTCTTGGGAAATTTCGACTTTGTATGTAAACACAGATCACAATGCTACAGGAACATCTTAGAGAACACAACATCTATTGTAGAGCAGTGGAGTGATTTGGAAAGCACAACTGTGCTATTTTGTATACACCGATCACTTACGGTGACAAGTCTCCACCCAGCCCTTAGGTTGCAGTAATATACTATACAGAATTGTACTTTGCCATGCACTATAAGTAATACACATTGCCTATTTACCATGTACAAAAACTTGCAAGCCTATCCTCAGAGGTTATGGTGTGTGTCATTCCCTCGTATGCGGCTCTATAATGTTTATTCCAACAGAAGATGAAGATGCTATGTATATTTAATATAGTGTTCTAGATTTTGTTTAATCGAAAAGTCATGCCAGCCTCTGCAGGCCTCCTGATGTTATGCAGCTATTCCAAAATGGAAGGAAAAGTAATTATTATATAGTACAAGAGTTAAAGACTTGTTTATATGCTTGTAGTACTTATGGTATATCCTTGTGCTATTAGAAAAAATAGATTCTGAACCAAATACAATGTAAAGTATAAGACAGTGATCTTCAACCTGCGGACTTCCAGATGTTGCAAAACTACAACTCCCAGCAAGGCCGGACAGCCGTTGGCTGTCTGGCCTTGCTGGGAGTTGTAGTTTTGCAACATCTGGAGGTCATGCCAGGAGTTGTAGTTTTGCAACATCTGGAGGTCCGCAGGTTGAAGACCACTGGTATGGGAGGTAATACTCACATGTCCCCACCGCTCCGGACCCGTCACTGCTGCCCTGGATGTCGCCCTCCATCGCTGTCGCCACATCCCCGGGGTGTCCCCATCACTCCGGAACGTCTCTGCTGCCCGGGATCCTCTCTCTCCATCGCCGCCATCACGTCGCTATGCACGCCGCTCCTATTGGATGACGGGACGGCGTGCGCGACGACATGATGACGACAAAGGAGAGCGCCGGCCATGCAAGGGATCCCGGGACGGAACAGTCATTCGCCGTTTGGACACCAAGGAGGCATGTAAGGTCCCTCCCGGTGTCCTGCAAGCTGTTCGGGACGCCGTGGTTTCACCGTGGCGGTCCCGAACAGCCCGACTGAGCAGCCGGGTTAGTGTCACTTTCGCTTCAGACGCGGCGGTCAGCTTTGATCGCCGCGTCTGAAGGGTTAATACAGGGCATCCCCGCGAACGGTGATGTCCTGTATTAGCCGCGGGTCCCGGCCGTTGATGGCCGCAGGGACCACCGCGATATGACAGGGTTTTAATGTGTATTTGCCGTATAAGACGCATCAACTCCCCCTCCCCCCCCCCAGTTTTGGGTAAGAAAAAGTGCGTCTTATACGGCGAAAAATACGGTAACATGGCTGCTTTTATGTTCCCTGTTGTCAAGGCCAATACAGTTTTTATTAGCCAAAATAAAGCTTTTGAGTTAGAAAGGTTACTAGGGATGTTATAAGATATAGGGGGACATTTATCAATCTTTGCTTATGTATTCCTTTTTTTATAGTAATTTTTTTCTTAAAAGTCTTTTGCGACTTATTTGTGTGCGACTTATTTATCCACTGGTTTCGGCCTGTTGATAAATTTCTTTCACGTAAGCAATTATTATTTTTTTGCTTTGGTAGTGTTTTTTTCTGCTCCATGTCTGAGCTGGAGTACATTTAGTAGGTTTTTTCATGCGACGCGGCTTTTTTTGTGACTTTCCCCCTTGATAAATCTCTGACCACTGCAAGTTGAAAATGCAAGATTTTCATTTTTTTGCTTAGGACACTGCACAATCAAAAATTCGATTGCATTTCAGAAAAGTAGATTAAATGGCCTCCCCCTTCATTCCTCTTCATTTCCACATGAAAATTCCGCTTGAATTCCGCTCGAATTCCGCTTGATGGATAAAATGACAGAAGGCAAAAATTTTCTGACTGAAATTATTTCTTGTGAATTTCTCTTTAACTCCTCAGTGTGAACACACTCTAAGGCTAGGTTCACACTGTGGAATTTCTGGGCAGAATTTCTGCCGGAGATCAAGCTGGCGGCACTAGGACAGCGCAGACTACATTGCCGTCCCGATAGATGGCAATGCATTTCTGAGCAGATATCCCAAAAAGATCCATCCAGAAATCCATTGCAGTCTATGGGGGCAGCAATGCAGTCTGCTTGGTTCTAGCGCCGCTGGCTCGATCTCCTGCAGAAATTCTGCCCAGAAATTCTGCAGTGTGAACCCAGCCTAAGGGTGCGTTCACATGGAGAAATTCAAGAGGAATTTACTTGAGTAATTCCTCTTGAATTCTCCGCTCCATATTATTGCCCATCTCCTCTGCCCATTGACTTTAATGTTATTTCTGCTGTCCTGTTCACACTGCGGAAATTCTGCTAGCAGAATTCCGACGCTGAATTCTGTTCCGCTTGAAGAAATAACATGTTCATTCTTTAAGCGGAATCCGCTAGCAGAAATCAATTGAAGTCAATTGTAGAAAAAAAATTCCGCCCGACATCGTTTTTGTGCGGAATTTGCGCGCAATTCACGGGCAATTTGTGTGGAATTTGCGCGGAAATGGCTGAAAAACCCTTCACTTCTTTCTCCACGCGCAATCCCATGTCCACGCGCAATCCCGTGCGCAATTCCGTGCAAATTCCGCGCAAATTTCACACAAATTTTGCGCAAAAATAAAATTATTTTTTCCACCTGTAAATTTTTCGGCGTGAATTACTCTTCATTTACTCCGTGTGAACGCACCCTTAGGAAGACAAGAAAAGTTAAGGAAAGACAAATGTTTACAAGGACTTTGGACCTTTAGATGTGTGGCTGTTACCACTATACCCCCCCCCCCCTTCCCTCCATAGTTAGCTATGTTTCTACTCTAGAGTAACAGATGGTGGACATCTTTCAAAGGCCTTTTTAACCCCTTAACGACCACGGACGTAAATGTACGTCCTGGTTTGGCGGTACTTAGCGCACCAGGATATACATTTACGTCCTGTGTATGACCGCGAGTATCGGAACGGTGCTCGCATCATACACAGCAAGTTCCGGCTAGCAGCAGCCGGGGACCTGGGGGACATAAAAGGTGTAAAAAAAAAAAAGCTGAAAAATGTGAAAATTTAAAGTAAAGAAAAGTGAAAAATCCCCTCCACCAATAAAAAAAAATAAGTCAGTTTTTCCCATTTTACCCCCAAAAAGCGTGATTTAAAAAAAAAACATATTTGGTATCGCCGCATGTGTAAATGTCTGAACTATCAAAATATAATGTTAATGATCCTGTACGGTTTTTTATTAAAAAAAAAAAAATTTTTATAAAAATGATCTAAAAGTTTTATATATGCAAATGTGGAAAAATCAGCCCTCATACCTCCCTATATACGGAAAAATGAAAAAGTTATAGGTGGTCAAAATAGGGTGATTTTAGATTACTGATTTTGTACAAAAAGTTTTAGATTTTTTTTTAAGCGGTACAAAAATATAAAAGTATCTAGTCATGGGTATCATTTTAATCATATTGACCCACAGAATAAAGAACACATTTTTACCGTTAAGTGTACAGTGTGAAAACAAAACCCTTCAAAATGTGCAAAATTGTGTTTTTCATTTAAATTTCCTCCCTAAAATTTTTTTGGGGGGGTTGGCGTACATTTTATGGTAAAATGAGAGGTTTCATTACAAAGTACAATTACTCACACAAAAAACAAGCCCTTATATGGGTCTGTACATAGAAATATAAAGGAGTTATGGATTTTAGAAGGCGAGGAGGAAAAACCGAAAACGCAAAAATAAAATTGGCCTGGTCCTTAAGGTGAAAATGGGCTTGGTCCTTAAGGGGTTAAAAATGAAAGAAGCAATCTGATTGGTTGCTATGAGCAACTGCTCCACTTTTCCTCTGCACAGATTTAATAAATCCCTCCGCTGTCCTCAGGAGACCCTCCGCTTGTAGATTAGAACTTCCTAATAATATTGGCTATTTTGTGTTTCAGTTTGATCAGCAGACAATAAATGTGCAGTGTCTTCTGGGTAATTTTCCTAACGTATTCTGTCTATAAACACCTTCTGTATCTATCTTTGTTCATTCAATCAGCAGCTAATTACTTAAGACACTGCGCTTGGTGTATTACATCTAGTGGTCTCGTAATAAGCAAACACAGTCCAGGTCTCTGGTGGCCGATCTTTTCCATGACCACAAATAAAGTGAGCGGTTAATATTGCGTAGAAGGTGCCATCACATTCACTGGAAACCCTCGCTAAGCTTTCAGGAAGGGAAGTAGTTAAAGAGTCATTTTACAGATAGCTCTTTTCTGAAGAGATGATTTATACTATGCATATTTTTCCTAGAAATTACTGTGTGTTTTTATTGTGGTTGGTTCCAAGGTCTTTCAAGAAACATCATTACTAACCTAAGACATTCACATAAAGGCTTTACCAGTCATTTCATGTTTTCTTTATACTCAGGTAAAACACTTTATGAAACGCATATTGTAAAGGAGACAAGAAAACAGAAAACTGAAAAGTGAAACTGAAAAGATACCACAAAATATCAATTGTTCGACTGGAATCACACCTTGTATGGGCTCTGCATCAATAGTGTACATTGGGAAAGGGGTTTGCCAACAGTGATGAGTCCAGGGACGTGCACAAGAATTTTGAGGGGCAGGGGCTCAATGTGAAAAAAAGGGCACACCCGATTCATATGCCACTCCCTAGACCAGTGTTACCCCAAGCACGGTCCTTAAAGGACAACTGCAGCCAAAATTTAACTTATCCCCTATCCACAGGATAGGGGATAAGTGTTTGATCGTGGGGGGTCCGACTGCTGGGCCCCCCCTGCGATCTCCTGTACGGGGCTGCGGCTCTCCCGTGCAGGGGGCATGCCAGCCGCAGCATGAAGTTGCGGCCGACATGCCCCCTCCATAAATCTCTATGGGAGAGGCGGGGAGGCAGCGTTCATGCCTCCCAATTTCCCCCATAGAAGTGTATGGGGACGGGGCGGGGATGGGTTGTAAACCGTCGAGCTCAGAGCTCGATGCTACGCGCTTTAGCGCTCACAATGAGCGCTAATGCCGGTGCCCTGTTAGGGAGATCGCAGGGGGTCCCAGCGGTCAGACCCCCCCCGCGATCAAACACTTATTCCCTATCTTGTGGATAGGGGATAAGTTAAATTTGGCTGCAGTTGTCCTGTTATCAGGTGATATAGTTGTAGAGATGCCTGATGCACAGACCAGAAATATATCACCTGTGAAAGACTAAGAGAATCTTTAACAGGGCTCCTTTCTCCCCACTCCTGGAACTGTCCACAGCTGATAACTGAGCATAGTCCATATGCAGCTTATGTAGCACCAGACCCAGTGTGACACGAGATGTGGACAGCACCAGGACTCTGCGATGAGCTTATCTCCAGCCGCAGTGATGTCCCACCTCGGTCGGTAATAGGCTGAGCGCATGTCATATAAGGAGCCTTGGCCTGTTATATGACACTGCGCTCATTGTATCACTGGTCAAGGCGGGAAATCGCTGCGCCCGGCAATAAGTTCATCGCAGTGTTTCGATCTGTGCACAGGAAGCAGAAAGAAGGCCGGAATGGAGGACAGAAAAGCTATATCAGTGCAACGGGGGAGCTGTGGATGGTATGTTAAAGGGGATAAGTGTTTGATCGCGGGGGGTGCAAACGCTGGGCCCCCCGCAATCTCGTGCACGGGGCCACAGCTCTGCCGCGCAGGGGACGTGCCAGCCGCGGTGTGACATCACGGCTGACACGCCTCCTCCATGTAGTTCAATCGGAGAAGCGGGGAGGCAGCGTTTGTGCCTCCCCGCCTCTCGCATAGAACTGTAAGGGGACAGGATGGGGAGGGTGCGTAACTGTCGACCTTTCACTGAGTGCTAATGCGGGGGCCCCGTTAGGGAGATCGCGGGGGTCAAACACTTATCCTCTATCCTGTAGATTTCCCAAGCGCGGTCCTCAAGTCCCCCTAACAGGTCATGTGTTAAAAGGGTACTCTGGTGGAAAACATAATTTTTTTTTTTTAATCAACTGGTCCCAGAAAGTTAAACAGATTTGTAAATTACTTCTGTTAAAAAATCTTTTCCCTTCCAGTACTTATTAGCAGCTATATACTACAGAGGAAATTATTTTCTTTATGAATTTCTTTTTGTCTTGTCCACAGTGCTCTCTTCTGACACCTGATGCCTGTATCAGGAACTGTCCAGAGCAGGAGAAAATCCCCATAGCAAACCTCTCCTGCTCTGGACAGTTCCTGTCATGGACAGAGGTGTCAGCAGAGAGCAGTGTGGACAGGACAAAAAAGAAATTTAAAAAGAAAATAATTTCCTCTGTAGCATACAACTGCTATATTATTAAATAGCAGTAATTTAGAAATCTGTTTAACTTTCTGGCACCAGTTCTTTAAAAATAAAAGAAGTACCCCTTTAAGGTATTTAGAAGCCAAATTGGTTCTGCACAATAGTTATTTATCATAAGCAACGGAGTTGTGCTTTACAGTGTGAATCCAGCCATTGGGATTTTGCTACAGATTTTTTTGCTGCAGATTTTATACTGTGGATTTTGTTATGGAATTACCAGCAGAAATTCTGCAGCAAAATGGGGGAGATTTATCAAAACCTGTCGAGAGGAAAAGTTGTCCAGTTATCCATAGCAACCAATCAGATCGCTTCTTTCATTTTTAACAAGGCCTCTGCAAACTGAAAGCAGAGATCTGATTGGTTGCTATGGGCAACTTTTCCTCTGGACAGGTCTTGTTAAATTTCCCCCATAGTGTATATCAGAATAAATAAGGAAAAAACAAAACACAAAAACACACTATAATTTCCCTGAAGCTGCTTGTACAGAGAAGGCCAGTCCTCCCTGACAGACCACCCTGCTGATCATCAGTTACTGTCACTGTGGACTCTTCTAAGTCCCCTCACACAGTCCACCCTCCCTACAGTCCTCCCTGACAGACCCGGCTGATGATCACTTACTGTCCCCTCATGGCAGCTCCAGCTGATCTTCTATCCTCCATCTCTTCCTTTCCTTACCCAGGGAGGAGCAGGGAGGGGGAGGGGCCGTCAGCAGCAGCAGGACCCCGGAGACAGTGTCCAGAGAATGCCTGTATGACAAGATGTCACTTCCTAACACTTGTATCTGCTCTTTCTTCTTGTCCCCTGCTGTTATCTCTACCAGCCATGCCTCTATACACTCCTGTCCCTGTGCCTCTGTGCCTCACACTTTAAAAAAATAAAAAAGAAAAAAAAAGAAAAAGGCATTAAGGGGCAGGTGCATGAAAAGGCAGGGGCTCAAGCCCCCTTTGAGCCCTATGTGTGCACGTCCCTGGATGAGTCCATTATTTATCAAAGTCTGTGTGAAGCATAAGTGAAGCAGTTGCCCATAGCAACCAATCAGATTGCTTCTTTTATTTTTAAAAAGACTTCAAAGAAGCAATCTGGTTGGTTGTTATGGGCACCTGGTCAACTTTTCCTCTGCCCAGGTTTTAATAGATCTCCCCCTTTGACTCCCAGCACCTCCACCTATGAGCTGCTTGGAGCAGCCAAGGCGATGTATCATACGACTGTCAATAGAATAATGGCGCTATCCACACAAAATGAATTAATAAATATGCTCATCTATTTTAAAAAATAGATATATGACAAATCCATGCAACAATGCTTTTCTAACCCAAACAACGTTCTTCTTCTTTATTTACCTGAAGAAGAGCCCTGTTTGGGTTGGAAACAGGTTGTTTCATGGATTTTTTATATATTTGATGCAAAAGTTTGGCATTTTTTTCATTCATTTTTTTTTTTTAGACAAGCGCCAATATTTCAGTTTTTGCCATCGGTGGTTCTATCCTGCAAGCTTTAGATTACAGTAATTCACACAGTCTATGTTAATAATGGAAAAAACTAAGGAATTAATAATGGAATTAGGGTACTGTCGGCCATCAACAACCAGAAAATAACTGTGCCAAACTAAATGTTAAGCCATACGCTCACATTGTTAACCCATATTTTATTACTTTTGTCTTCTTTTTTATTATGATGGTGTTTTTGATGAAGTTTTTGAAGCCATTAATAGGCTAGCTTTTTTTCCTCCCTTCAGGATCCACTCCAGGCAATAGCTTCAAAAACGGCATAAAAAACGTAATCAATACAGCGTATATGAAAGCCGACTGACGCGCGTTTTTTAATCAAAGGAATAATTTAGCAAGGAGAAGCTTAGGAGAAAAGCACTTTGTCATGCTGGAGGTTTTGGTGACAAAGTTGCATGTGTTGTTTAAACTCTACACATAATAGAAGATATGATTGAGGTCACAGGTTAAGCAAAATGACTGCTTCCCGCAGTTTAATTTCAATACGTTTGCTGTTAAATAAGCGAGAATTGCAGGCAGATACACACATGTGGTGAGGGTGTGATGAAAGCAGATGGAATTACCCTAGGGGCAGACGGCATTAACCCCTTGTATTCGTGACGCCAGAGCGTGTGTTAGGATTCGGCAGGCTGGATGTGGATCCTCTGTGTCAGCGAGGGATTGGCGTGGACCGTACCGTTGGACCGGTTCTAAGTTGCTACTGGTATTCACCAGAGCCCGCCGCAAACCGGGATGGTCTTGCTGCGGCGGTAGCAACCAGGTCGTATCCACCGGTAACGCCTCAACCTCGCTGACTGCTGAGAAAGGTGTGGGACAGAAGGACTAGACAGAGGCAAGATCAGACGTAGCAGATGGTCAGGGCAGGCGGCAAGGTTCGTAGTCAAGGGTAATGGCAGAAGGTCTGGTAACACTGGTAAGGCAATCACAGAAACGCTTTCACTAGGCACAAGGGCAACAAGATCCGGCAATGCTGGGAAGGGGAAGTGAGGTTATAAAGGCGTGGAGCAGGTGGGAGCTAATTACACTGATTGGGCCAGGCACCAATTAGCGGTGCACTGGCCCTTTAAATCTTAGAGAGCTGGCGCGCGCGCGCCCTAGAGAGCGGAGCCGCGCACGCCAGGACGTGACAGCCGGGAACCGGGACAGGTAAGTAGATTGGGATGCGATCCGCAAGCGGGCACGTCCCGCTATGCGAATCGCATCCCCGCCGGCAGTGTCAGTGCAGTGCTCCCGTTCAGCGGGTCTGACCGGGGCGCTGCAGAGAGGAGAACGCCGCAAGCGCTCCGGGGAGGAGCAGGGACCCAGAGCGCTCGGCATAACAGCGTGGTTTATCCTCTACACCACCCGAAGGTATACCGCTGGATCCTGGGCTAGGCACTAGTGTTGAGCGGCATAGGCCATATTCGAATTCGCGAATATTCGCGAATATATGGACGAATATTCGTCATATATTCGCGAATATTCGCATATTCATAATATTCTCGTTTTATTTTCGCATATGTGAAAATTCGCAAATGCGAAAATTAACATATGCGGAAATTAGCATATACAAAATTAGCATAAGGGAAAATTCGCATATGCGAAATTTAGCATATGCAAATTTTCGCATATGCCAAAATTCACACATCAGTCTCACACAGTAGTATTAGAGCCTTCTTTACACCACACAAGCTGGAAGCAGAGAGGGGTGATCACTGTGATGTGTACTGTGAAAAAAAAAAAAATGATATTCGCGAATAAAATTCGCAATGCGAATATTCGCGACCAACACTACTAGGCACGGGGGCAAATAAATGGAGTCTGCCTGACAGGGCAGCAAAGGTACAGGGGTGCAACTCCTGTACTCGGCCACCACACATAAAAAAAATGGAGCCAGGAAGAATTACATTATTTAAAGACAATTAGGCTTATTTTATTGGTTATAAGTGTTTTCCTATTAAGTAGATACAACCCATCTTATCTTTTAAGTATATGTTTCCTTAAAGTATAGTTCATGGATTAGGTCAATGAGCCTTTGATTATTAAAGATAATTATGTTTCTGGGTAATCACAGTGATTTCCATCAATCCTGATGAACAACCCTTCTTGTTTATACGCGCCAAGATCTGGTTATTGTTTGCAAGTGGAATCCATGCATATCAGCCACTTATGTGTATCTCTTTGATTAATGATACTATTATAATGACTTTACAGAGAGAAAAGTAGCAGTAGATTTTATAAACAGTGGTACCAGTTACCATATTAAAGATAAAAAATTTTTTACAATGTTTCCAGCAAAAAAAAAAAAAAAAAAAAAAACAACACACTGCCTTGGTGGGAATGTCATCAAAAACGACTCATTGTTTTAATCAAGTTTTTAACCATATTTGTAAAGAATTTTTGGTTATTTTTTTTTTTTTTCCATTTTACTTTCTATATTTTAATAGAATCACAAAATCTAGCAGTTTAATTTCTGGCCACTAGGGATAAATTTCAGTCCAGTACAAGAGAATTTCAGTCCTGTACAAATCATTTCCAGTAATGCCTTTCTTCTCAGAGCAGACAAGGAGTAGAGTAAAAAGTGACAGAAATAGAGAGATAACACTAAATCCACCACCATTCACAGCAGAACTCAGCATCCCCCCTCTCAGTAGAATGACCTCTAAAAGGGTCACAGAGATTGCTCAGTAGTGTCTTTAAATCATCTGAATGGGACAGCTTAAGTCTACTGTCGTCTATGTCCATTGGTCCTGATGTAAAGCATATCACTAAATGCTGTTAAAAACAGCTCTAGCAAGATGGAAGCCCCCCATAATATTGTACAAAAGGGAAATAAAAAAAATAAGCAGAGCATAAAAACCAAATAGAAATAACATGTTTCAGTATCTGCCTCTAATCAGAGAAAATATAATATAGGCGATAAATTCCCTTTAAGGTGATTTTCACACTATGTTTGGTCTGCACCTTCGAGGTTACATAGATCATATCTGTATACCTACTAACTTTAATGGACCAAATATAGTCTACTACTGACTATGTATACAATTATATACTTTTATTTTGCAGGTCTTCCAGGCTCTTGAGTCCCACAAAATTATTGTATAGGTTCACAAAAATGAATGAACCCATCTCATTATTAGACCATTAAAGTGAATGGCCCTGCCACAGATACGCCATGATATATGTCAGCATACCATTTTCTCAGTTTTCCACCCTATTTCTAATCCTTACCTTACATGTACAACTTACCCGAATATGGTGGTGTTAACATAACTTTTTACAGTAGCCTCTCAGCACTGGGATAGGTAAATATGACTAAGACAACATCCCAAAGCCCGGTAGGAGCAAGCTATTAAGAATCCATTTGTTCAATGTACTGCACCATTGATGTTATGACTGGAACTAAAATGAATTAAAAATAAATATAGTCTCATGCATAATACAGAGCTCATACATTGCAATCTTTACAGGGTAATCAAGGATACACAAAATCCAATTTCTAAGAGAAGTTAAAGAAAACCAATAGGTTAAAGGGTTATCCAGAAATAGGAAAACATGGCTGTTACCTTTAAAGGAGTACTCTGCTGAAAACATCTTTTCCCCTATCCAAAGGATAGAGCATAATATGTTAGATTGCAGGGGTCCTGCCACTGGGGACTCCTGTGATCTCCATTTCAGCCCCCATGTCATTTGGTGCATGGAGCGAACTCAGCTCCGTGCCCGATGACTGGCGATGCCAGCCGCCATGCCCCCTCCATTAACGTCTATGGGAGGAGGTGTGACAGCTATGTACTAGCCGTCACTTCCCATCCCATAGACATGAGTGTAGGGGCGTGGTGTGACGTCTCAAACACGGAAGCGGCAGGCATTCGTGTTCCGGACACCGCCACTGTCGGCCCGGAGATCGCGTAGGGTTTCTCAGCTGCGGGACCCCCACGATCTAACATTATATCCCCTATCCTTTGGATAGGGCATAAGATGTTTCAGCGGACTACACCTTTAAGTTATAGTGACAGAATGGTCCATGGGTTGTGTTTGATATTGCATTGTATCTTTATTTATGTGAACGTAATGAAGCTGCAATAGCATGCACAACCCATAGACCAGTATGGTTCTGGTTTGTTTTGTGCATTTTTATTGCATTTTGTGACCCTTGTGTGGAATTTTTCACATTACAAATCATGTGATTAAAAGATAAAGTGATTACTATATAACTAAATTATTGGATTTGTAATGTGTAAAACACCACAACAAAGCACTCTGCTCATTAATACAATGCCTTATTTTAAGCAGGTGAAAAAAATGGACATCTGTGGCACAGAGCGCTATAGAATAACCGAAAAAGTCATAAGGTCATTGTCACGATTCGGCTGGCAGGAGGTGGATCCTCTGTGCCAGAGAGGGATTGGCGTGGACCGTGCTAGTGGACCGGTTCTAAGCTGCTACTGGTTTTCACCAGAGCCCGCCGCAAAGCGGGATGGTCTTGCAGCGGCGGTAGCAACCAGGTCGTATCCACTAGCAACGGCTCAACCTCTCTGACTGCTGAAGATAGGCGCGGTACAAGGGAGAAGACAAGAGCAAGGTCGGACGTAGCAGAAGGTCGGGGCAGGCAGCAAGGATCGTAGTCAGGGGCAACGGCAGGAGGTCTGGAACACAGGCTAGGAACACACTGGGAAACGCTTTCACTGGCACGATGGCAACAAGATCCGGCAAGGAAGGGAAGGGGAAGTGAGGTTAAATAGGGAAGTGCACAGGAGAATGAACTGATTAAGCCAACTGCGCCAATCAGCGGCGCAGTGGCCCTTTAAATCGTAGAGACCCGGCGCGCGCGCGCCCTAAGGAGCGGGGCCGCGCGCGCCGGGACAGGACCGACGGAGAGCGAGTCAGGTACGGGAGCCAGGGTGCGCATCGCGAGCGGGCGCCACCCGCATCGCGAATCGCATCCCGGCTGGGAGAGGTATCGCAGCGCACCCGATCAGCAGGTCTGACCGGGGCGCTGCGATTGCGAGGATATTGCTCCGCAATCGCAGCGGGGAGGAGCGGGGACCCGGAGCGCGCGGCGTAACAGTACCCCCCCCCCTTGGGTCTCCCCCTCTTTTTGGAGCCTGAGAACCTGAGGACCAGACTTTTGTCTAGGATGTTGTCCTCAGGTTCCCAGGATCTCTCTTCAGGACCACAGCCCTCCCAATCTATCAAAAAAAATCTTTTTCCTCTGACCGTCTTGGAGGCCAGTATCTCCTTTACAGAGAAGATGTCAGAAGAACCGGAAACAGGAGTGGGAGAAACAAGTTTGGGAGAGAAACGGTTGATGATGAGTGGTTTAAGGAGAGAGACATGGAAGGCATTGGGAATACGAAGAGAAGGAGGAAGAAGGAGTTTGTAAGAGACAGGATTAATCTGGCACAAGACTTTGAAAGGACCAAGATAGCGTGGTCCCAGTTTGTAACTGGGGACACGAAAGCGAACATATTTAGCGGAGAGCCATACCTTGTCTCCGGGAGCAAAGATGGGGGTAGCTCTTCTTTTCTTATCGGCAAACTTTTTCATGCGAGATGAAGCCTGTAAAAGAGAATTTTGGGTCTCTTTCCATATGGTGGAAAGATCACGAGTCACTTCATCTACAGCGGGCAAACCAGAGGACAAGGGAATAGGGAGGGGGGGAAGAGGGTGACGGCCGTACACCACGAAAAATGGGGATTTAGCAGAAGATTCAGAGACTCTAAAGTTGTACGAGAATTCGGCCCAAGGTAGAAGATCTGCCCAGTCATCCTGGCGGGAGGAAACAAAATGCCGTAAATAATCACCCAGTACCTGGTTAATTCTTTCTACTTGCCCATTGGATTGAGGATGATAAGCAGAAGAGAAGTTTAATTTAATCTTGAGTCGTTTACAGAGAGCCCTCCAGAATTTTGACACGAATTGGACACCTCTATCTGAGACAATCTGCGTGGGCAAACCGTGAAGACGAAAAATGTGTACAAAAAATTGTTTTGCCAACTGAGGCGCTGAAGGAAGACCAGGAAGAGGAATAAAATGTGCCATCTTGGAAAATCGATCAACGACCACCCAAACAACAGTGTTGCCACGGGATGGGGGTAGGTCTGTAATAAAGTCCATACCAATCAGAGACCAAGGCTGTTCGGGGACAGGCAGAGGGTGAAGGAGACCAGCAGGCTTCTGGCGAGGAGTCTTATCCCGGGCACAGACAGTACAGGCCCGCACAAAATCAACAACATCTGTTTCCAGAGTCGGCCACCAATAGAAACGAGAGATGAGTTGCAAGGACTTTTTGATGCCCGCATGGCCTGCGAGGTGGGAGGAGTGACCCCATTTGAGAATCCCGAGACGCTGGCGTGGAGAAACGAAGGTCTTCCCTGGAGGAGTTTGTCTGATGGAGGCTGGAGAAGAGGAGATCAGACAGTCAGGAGGAATGATGTGTTGCGGAGAGACCTCTCCTTCCGAGGCATCCGAGGAACGAGAGAGAGCATCGGCCCTAATGTTCTTGTCGGCAGGGCGAAAATGAATTTCAAAGTTAAAACGGGCAAAGAACAACGACCACCTGGCCTGGCGAGGATTCAGCCGTTGGGCAGACTGGAGATAGGAGAGATTCTTGTGATCGGTGAAAATGATAACTGGAAATTTTGATCCCTCCAGCAGATGCCTCCATTCCTCAAGTGCCAATTTAATGGCCAGTAGTTCTCGATCCCCGATGGAGTAGTTCCTCTCCGCCGGAGAGAAGGTCCTAGAAAAAAACCCACAAGTAACAGCATGCCCGGAGGAATTTTTTTGTAGAAGGACCGCTCCAGCTCCCACAGAGGAGGCATCAACCTCCAATAGGAAGGGTTTAGATGGGTCAGGTCTGGAGAGCACGGGAGCAGAAGAAAAGGCAGACTTGAGCCGTTTAAATGCGTCTTCCGCTTGGGGAGACCAGGACTTAGGATTGGCATTCTTCTTGGTTAAAGCCACGATAGGAGCCACAATAGTGGAAAAATGTGGAATGAATTGTCTGTAATAATTGGCGAACCCCAAAAAACGTTGGATAGCACGGAGTCCGGAAAGGGGCGTGGCCAATCTAAGACGGCAGAGAGTTTATCTGGGTCCATTTGTAGTCCCTGGCCAGAGACCAAGTATCCTAGGAAAGGAAGAGATTGACATTCAAACAGACATTTCTCCATTTTGGCATAAAGTTGATTGTCTCGAAGTCTCTGAAGAACCATGCGGACATGCTGGCGATGTTCTTCTAAGTTGGCAGAAAAAATCAGAATATCGTCCAGATACACAACAACACAGGAATATAAGAGATCACGAAAAATTTCATTAACAAAGTCTTGGAAGACGGCAGGGGCGTTGCACAGGCCAAAGGGCATGACCAGATACTCAAAGTGTCCGTCTCTGGTGCTAAATGCAGTTTTCCATTCGTCCCCCTCCCTGATGCGGATGAGATTATATGCACCTCTTAAGTCCAGTTTGGTAAAGATGTGGGCACCTTGAAGGCGATCAAAGAGTTCAGAGATAAGAGGTAGGGGGTAGCGGTTCTTTACCGTGATTTTATTAAGTCCGCGGTAATCAATGCAAGGACGTAGGGAGCCATCTTTTTTGGACACAAAGAAAAATCCAGCTCCGGCAGGAGAGGAGGATTTGCGGATAAACCCCTTTTTTAAATTTTCCTGGATGTATTCAGACATAGCAAGAGTCTCTGGGGCGGACAGAGGATAAATTCTGCCCCGGGGTGGAGTAGTGCCCGGGAGGAGGTCAATAGGACAGTCAAAAGGCCTGTGAGGGGGTAAAGTCTCAGCTTGCTTTTTGCAAAATACGTCAGCATAGTCCATATAAGCCTTAGGGAGACCGGTTACAGGGGGAACCACAGGGTCACGGCAGGGAGTACTGGGAACCGGTTTAAGACAGTCCTTGAAACAAGAAGTACCCCAGCTCTTGATCTCTCCTGTGGACCAATCAAGGGTTGGGGAATGGCGTTGAAGCCACGGTAGTCCAAGGAGAATTTCGGAAGTGCAATTGGAGAGGACCAAAAACTCAATTTTTTCGTGATGAGGTCCGATGCACATTAGGAGGGGTTCCGTGCGGTAACGCACGGCACAGTCCAATCTTTCATTGTTAACACAATTGATGTAGAGGGGTCTGGCGAGACTGGTCACTGGGATGTTGAACCTGTTGACGAGAGAGGCCAAAATAAAATTTCCTGCAGATCCGGAGTCCAAGAAGGCCATAGTAGAGAAGGAGAAGGCAGAGGCAGATATCCGCACAGGCACAGTAAGGCGTGGAGAAGCAGAGTTGACATCAAGAACTGTCTCACCTTTGTGCGGAGTCAGCGTACGTCTTTCCAGGCGGGGAGGACGGATAGGACAATCCTTCAGGAAGTGTTCGGTACCGGCACAGTACAGGCAAAGATTCTCAATGCGGCGTCGTGTCCTCTCTTGAGGTGTCAAGCGAGACCGGTCAACTTGCATAGCCTCCACGGCGGGAGGCACAGGAACGGATTGCAGAGGACCAGAGGAGAGAGGAGCCGGGGAGAAAAAACGCCTCGTGCGAACAAAGTCCATATCCTGGCGGAGCTCCTGACGCCTTTCGGAAAAACGCATGTCAATGCGAGTGGCAAGATGAATGAGTTCATGCAGGTTAGCAGGAATTTCTCGTGCGGCCAGAACATCTTTAATGTTGCTGGATAGGCCTTTTTTAAAGGTCGCGCAGAGGGCCTCATTATTCCAGGATAGTTCGGAAGCAAGAGTACGGAATTGGATGGCGTACTCGCCAACGGAAGAATTACCCTGGACCAGGTTCAGCAGGGCAGTCTCAGCAGAAGAGGCTCGGGCAGGTTCCTCAAAGACACTTCGAATTTCCGAGAAGAAGGAGTGTACAGAGGCAGTGACGGGGTCATTGCGGTCCCAGAGCGGTGTGGCCCATGACAGAGCTTTCCCAGACAGAAGGCTGACTACGAAAGCCACCTTAGACCTTTCAGTAGGAAACTGGTCCGACATCATCTCCAAGTGCAGGGAACATTGTGAAAGAAAGCCACGGCAAAACTTGGAGTCCCCATCAAATTTATCCGGCAAGGAAAGTCGTAGGCCGGAAGCGGCCACTCGCTGCGGAGGAGGTGCAGGAGCTGGCGGAGGAGATGATTGCTGAAGCTGTGGTAGTAGCTGCTGTAGCATCACGGTCAGTTGAGACAGCTGGTGGCCTTGTTGCGCTATCTGTTGCGACTACCGTGGTGAGGTCGGCGACAACTGGCAGTGGAACTTCAGCGGGATCCATGGCCGGATCTACTGTCACGATTCGGCTGGCAGGAGGTGGATCCTCTGTGCCAGAGAGGGATTGGCGTGGACCGTGCTAGTGGACCGGTTCTAAGCTGCTACTGGTTTTCACCAGAGCCCGCCGCAAAGCGGGATGGTCTTGCAGCGGCGGTAGCAACCAGGTCGTATCCACTAGCAATGGCTCAACCTCTCTGACTGCTGAAGATAGACGCGGTACAAGGGAGAAGACAAGAGCAAGGTCGGACGTAGCAGAAGGTCGGGGCAGGCAGCAAGGATCGTAGTCAGGGGCAACGGCAGGAGGTCTGGAACACAGGCTAGGAACACACTGGGAAACGCTTTCACTGGCACGATGGCAACAAGATCCGGCAAGGAAGGGAAGGGGAAGTGAGGTTAAATAGGGAAGTGCACAGGTGAATGAACTGATTAAGCCAACTGCGCCAATCAGCGGCGCAGTGGCCCTTTAAATCGTAGAGACCCGGCGTGCGCGCGCCCTAAGGAGCGGGGCCGCGCGCGCCGGGACAGGACCGACGGAGAGCGAGTCAGGTACGGGAGCCGGGGTGCGCATCGCGAGCGGGCGCCACCCGCATCGCGAATCGCATCCCGGCTGGGAGAGGTATCGCAGCGCACCCGGTCAGCAGGTCTGACCGGGGCGCTGCGATTGCGAGGATATTGCGAGCGCTCCGGGGAGGAGCGGGGACCCGGAGCGCTCGGCGTTACAGTCATTTTGAAAAATAAATAAATAAAAACCAGAAGATACCACCATGTAAGATGCATTGTCCTTAATACTTTTCATATTTTACAATATACTGGCATGTAACATCTGGCCACAGTAATTTTGGCAACATAAACAAACAGAAAAAGGCCACTATAAAGACAGCAGTTCCTAAAACATGTAAAACTATTCGATGGCCATGTTCACACAGAGTAAAATTCTCCAAAAAGACCATGGTTGAAAAAAAAAAAAAAAAAGTGCATTTGACCCATCTTATTCCCGACCTTATTAATGTGTATATTCCACTCCTAACACCCCAAACTCTTCAATCAGTAAACACTGGCATCTTTCCTTTTTCATTTTAACATGCTCCCATAACACCCATCCTCAAAAAAAGCCATCCCTTGAACAATCCTCATTGTCCAGCTACCGGCCCATCGAGGTTCTCCTCTTTGCCTCAAAACGTCTTAAAACAATACACCTACCTTAAAATGCCCCCTTTTTTTTACCACTTACAATTCGGCTTCCTCCCCCACTACTGAAATCCCCCTAACCAAAATGGCCAATGATCTCTGACCACCAAATCCTCACACCAATACTCCTTCTAAGGATAGGGGAGGAGTGAACCTAAATTTACTCCCAATCAGAATGGACAGGCTAGATGCAAATGAGGGAGGCTGCTCCATTTATTGTCTAAGAGGTGTACAATGCACAGCTATCTATTACATTTCCATACACAATAAAAGGATCAGTGGTGCACACGTGCGACCCATCTCTGCATTTCTAGAGAAAAATTGGGTCTCTATTGTGAAGATCATGGGGTGTCCCAGCAATTGGACTCCCTGTAATCTCACACTTACCCCCATACTGTGATTAGGGGATAAGTGTTTTCAGTTGGAATTGGCCTTTAATAATGCCGCTTACCTGTAGTATCTCTCATACCTCATAACATAACAGAGCTAAACACAGGGATATGTACAGTATGCATGTGGATTACTGGAAACACAATTATCACTTATCTTCTATCTGTGTTTCCTGGTGAGAAGAGATCTGACAAGCTTCTCGTCCAAAGGACTTTTCTCCCATTTGCCCTTTTATTAATTAGAGTAGATGGAACATCTTATTGTTTTAATGAGTTGAAAGTAAAGTTTAGCTTGACTGTATTTGAAATCATGTAAAGGTGTTCCTCTGTAGTCTGGAAACTTTAACTAGGTTAAAGGGGTACTCCGGTGCTTAGACATCTTATCCCCTATCCAAAGGATAGGGGATAAAATGCCTGATCGCGGGAGTTCCGCCGCTGGGGACCCCCGTGATCTTGCACGCGGCACCCCGTTTGTAATCAGTCCCCGGAGAGTGTTCGCTCCGGGACTGATTACCAGCGACTACAGGGCGGGCGGCGTGTGACGTCACGCCTCCGCCCCCGTGTGATGTCACGCTCCGCCCCTCAATGCAAGCCTACGGGAGGGGGCGTGACAGCTATCACGCCCCCTCCCGTAGGCTTGCATTGAGGGGGGGAGCGGGACATCACACGGGGGCGTGGCGTCACATGCCGCCCGCCCTGTAGTCGCCGGTAATCAGTCCCAGAGCGAACACTCTCCGGGGACTGATTACAAACGGGGTGTCGCGTGCAAGATCACAGGGGTCCCCAGCGTAGGGATTCCCGCGATCAGGCATCTTATCCCCTATCCTTTGGATAGGGGATAAGATGTCTAAGCACCGTAGTACCCCTTTAATATTCTGGTTACATATGGCTTTTTCAATCAAAACAAGAAGGAAAATATCAGGATCCTTCTCCAATTTATTCACTAATATTTAATACCCTTTGCTATATGAATGGCTGGGTCCTTCTAATCCACTGTATGTTATAACCAAAGGTCTTTTTCTATGACCAGCTTAAGTTTGCATCATCTTTAAGTCTGCCTAGTTTTATGCCAAAAATATGCAACCTTACTGCTCCCTCTAGCCTTGCCACTGCCTTTGAGTTCTACAGTAATAGCTGCTAGACCACTCGGCAACTAAAAGCCCCTGTACACATTGAACATGTGTCATCTGACTCCACTGGTTTGGTAGGACTGGCCAACCATTAGATGTGCACGTTGACTGCCTGAATCTCCTGTGATAGTAGAATTGTTGAATTTCAGCTTCACAGTCCCTTTTTTCTTGGGCCACTGCTGGAGCACTTATCAATCCTTTTTCCATTCCGAATTTAGGATTACTTGTTCATATGTATGGGTAGATTGAAAGAGATAGCTGTCACTCGAAGAACACTATTGAAGGTGTATGGTGACCTTAAAGGGGTACTCTGCCCCTAGACATCTTATTCCCTATCCAAATGATAAGTGATAAGATGTCTGATTGTGGAGGTCCCACCACTGGGGTCTCCCACGATCTCGGTTGCGGAACCCCAGACATCTGGTACATCGAGCGAGCTTCGCTTTGTGACGGATGACTGGCGATGTGGGGCGGAGGCTCGTGACGTCATATCTCCTATCCTTTGGATAGCAGCGTTGGGACCCCGCGATCAGACATCTTATTCCCTATCCTTTGGATAGGGGATAAGATGTCTAGTGGCGTAGTACCCCTTTAAAGAGGTACTCCGCTGCCCTGTGTCGGAAGCTCCGCTCCCCAGCGTCCGGAAGTTTATTGTTCCGGACGCTGCGTGCGGGCTTTTGTGTTCACGGCTGCCCCTCGTGACGTCACGCCCGCCCCCTTCATGATGTCACGCCCGCCCCCTCAACGAAAGTCTATGGGAAGGGGGCGTGACGGCTATCGCTCCCCCTTCCCATAGACTTTCGCTGAGGGGGCAGGCGTGACGTCACTAAGGGGGCGGGTGTGACATCCCGAGGGGCGGCCCTGAACACGGAAGCCCGCACACAGCGTCCGGAACAATAAACTTCCGGATGCTGGGGAGCTGAGCTTCTTACACAGGGCAGCGGAGTACCCCTTTAAATGATAAATCAGACATAAACCTGGTTTATAGTCTTTCTGACAGCAGGTAAATTTGTTCTGCCTACTTCTGGAATATTCTTTCCTATACAAAGGCAAGAACTCCCCGAGGGACATGAAATATTGTTTTCTATCATAAAGATGAGGTTGTGTCTATAAAGGAAAGTCTTCTTTTTATAGTAAAAGTCATTTAGAAATTGTTTACCAATATCTCTGCTCCCAGCTATATTTAAGACTTGGATTTCTGGTCTTTAAGCTCATCATCTCTTTCCTTTTCATTCTACAATGGCCGTCGCTGTCCACTGTAGCAAAGTTTTATTATACACTATTTCCAGGTCTTAGTATTTCATTCAGTGTCCACCTGGGACAGTTTCTGGGGTGGGCGTATGTCTTGATTGCCAGCTCGTGGCAGATTAATGGCTCTCGGGGCAGTAATGCCATTAAAGAAACCATGTCTTTGTCCCTATGGACACACTGGCTGCTTAACTTGACATCATTACTGCTAAATCCATTGTCAGAAAACTCCCTCAGGTGGTCTGAACAATGTCTTATGATAACGTGCATATAGCTGTCCATCTAATGTAGATTCTAATCTTTACAAACAGCGGCAAACTGTGCAAGGGCTGAAGTGTGTGAACCAGGACATTCATAAATTGTCTCTCCCAATGTCAGACGCATGCAAGAAATTCATCTATCTATAGAACACGTTTTGAACGCCAATTCTCACTATCCAGCAGTCTATCACGAGAAGCCACCCTTTCAGGTATTTCTCGCCTTTCCTATAGCACCTGTCTTTCACTTAGCCTTTTCTCTCTCTTTCATTTTCTATATATAACACAAGGGCACTCTGTCTTCCCCGCTGGATCTCGAGCTCACAATAGGGCTTCCCCTGAAGGAGGTTATGTCTCCTATACAAGGACACTGGTATACACGGTGTTACGCCGAGCGCTCCGGGTCCCCGCTCCTCCCCGGAGCGCTCGCTACACTCCTCTCACTGCAGCGCTCCGGTCGGTTCCACGGACCCGGGGCGCTGCGATACCGCCTCTGGCCGGGATGCGATTCGCGATGCGGGTAGCGCCCGCTCGCGATGCGCACCCCGGCTCCCGTACCTGACTCGCTCTCCGTCAGTTCTGTCCCGGCGCGCGCGGCCCCGCTCCCTAGGGCGCGCGCGCGCCGGGTCTTTGCGATTTAAAGGGCCACTGCGCCGCTGATTGGCGCAGTGGTTCCAATTAGTGTTTACACCTGTGCACTTCCCTATATCACCTCACTTCCCCTTCACTCCCTCGCCGGATCTTGTTGCCTTAGTGCCAGTGAAAGCGTTTCCTTGTGTGTTCCTAGCCTGTGTTCCAGACCTCCTGCCGTTGCCCCTGACTACGATCCTTGCTGCCTGCCCCGACCTTCTGCTACGTCCGACCTTGCTTCTGTCTACTCCCTTGTACCGCGCCTATCTTCAGCAGCCAGAGAGGTTGAGCCGTTGCTAGGGGATACGACCTGGTCACTACCGCCGCAGCAAGACCATCCCGCTTTGCGGCGGGCTCTGGTGAAAACCAGTAGTGACTTAGAACCGATCCTCTAGCACGGTCCACGCCAATCCCTCTCTGGCACAGAGGATCCACTACCTGCCAGCCGGCATCGTGACAGTAGATCCGGCCATGGATCCCGCTGAAGTTCCTCTGCCAGTTGTCGCTGACCTCACCACGGTGGTCGCCCAGCAGTCACAACAGATTGCGCAACAAGGCCAACAGCTGTCTCAACTGACTGTTATGCTACAACAGTTACTACCACAGCTCCAGCAACCATCTCCTCCGCCAGCTCCTGTACCTCCTCCGCAGCGAGTGGCCGCTTCTGGACTACGACTATCCTTGCCGGATAAATTTGATGGGGACTCTAAGCTTTGCCGTGGCTTCCTTTCCCAATGTTCATTACACTTGGAGATGATGTCGGACCAGTTCCCCACTGAAAGGTCTAAGGTGGCTTTCGTAGTCAGCCTGCTGTCTGGAAAAGCCCTGGCTTGGGCCACACCGCTCTGGGACCGCAATGACCCCGTCACTGCCTCTGTACACTCCTTCTTCTCGGAAATTCGAAGTGTCTTTGAGGAACCTGCCCGAGCCTCTTCTGCTGAGACTGCCCTGTTGAACCTGGTCCAGGGTAATTCTTCCGTTGGCGAGTATGCCGTACAATTCCGTACTCTTGCTTCTGAATTATCCTGGAACAATGAGGCCCTCTGCGCGACCTTTAAAAAAGGCCTATCCAGCAACATTAAAGATGTTCTGGCCGCACGAGAAATGCCTGCTAATCTTCATGAACTTATTCACCTAGCCACTCGCATTGACATGCGTTTTTCCGAAAGGCGTCAGGAGCTCCGCCAAGATATGGACTCTGTTCGCACGAGGCGTTTCTTCTCCTCGGCTCCTCTCTCCTCTGGTTCCCTGCAATCTGTTCCTGTGCCTCCCGCCGTGGAGGCTATGCAGGTCGACCGGTCTCGCCTGACATCTCAAGAGAGGACACGACGCCGCATGGAGAACCTCTGCCTGTACTGTGCTAGTACCGAACACTTCCTGAGGGATTGTCCTATCCGCCCTCCCCGCCTGGAAAGACGTACCCTGACTCCGCACAAAGGTGAGACAATCCTTGATGTCCACTCTGCTTCTCCACGTCTTACTGTGCCTGTGCGGATGTCTGCCTCTGCCTTCTCCTTCTCTTCTGTGGCCTTCTTGGACTCTGGATCTGCAGGAAATTTTATTTTGGCCTCTCTCGTCAACAGGTTCAACATCCCAGTGACCAGTCTCACCAGACCCCTTTACATCAATTGTATAAACAATGAAAGATTGGACTGTTCCATACGTTTCCGCACGGAGCCCCTTCTAATGAGCATCGGATCTCATCACGAGAGGATTGAACTTTTGGTCCTCCCCAATTGCACCTCGGAAATTCTCCTTGGACTTCCCTGGCTTCAACTTCATTCCCCAACCCTGGATTGGTCCACTGGGGAGATCAAGAGTTGGGGGCCCTCTTGTTCCAAGGACTGTCTAAAACCGGTTCCCAGTAACCCTTGCCGTAACTCTTTGCTTCCTCCAGTAACCGGTCTCCCTAAGGCCTATATGGACTTCGCGGATGTTTTCTGCAAAAAACAAGCGGAGACTCTACCTCCTCACAGGCCTTATGATTGTCCTATCGACCTCCTCCCGGGCACTACTCCACCCCGGGGCAGAATTTATCCTCTCTCTGCCCCAGAGACTCTTGCCATGTCTGAATACGTCCAGGAGAATCTAAAAAAGGGCTTTATCCGTAAATCCTCCTCTCCTGCCGGAGCCGGATTTTTCTTTGTGTCCAAAAAAGATGGCTCTCTACGTCCTTGCATTGACTACCGCGGACTTAATAAAATCACGGTTAAGAACCGCTACCCCTTACCCCTCATCTCTGAACTCTTTGATCGCCTCCAAGGTGCCCACATCTTTACTAAATTGGACTTAAGAGGCGCCTATAACCTCATCCGCATCAGAGAGGGGGATGAGTGGAAAACAGCATTTAACACCAGAGATGGACACTTTGAGTATCTGGTCATGCCCTTTGGCCTGTGCAACGCCCCTGCTGTCTTCCAAGACTTTGTTAATGAAATTTTTCGTGATCTGTTATACTCCTGTGTTGTTGTATATCTTGATGATATCCTAATTTTTTCGGCCAATCTAGAAGAACACCGCCAGCATGTCCGTATGGTTCTTCAGAGACTTCGTGACAATCAACTCTATGCTAAAATTGAGAAATGTCTGTTTGAATGCCAATCTCTTCCTTTTCTAGGATACTTGGTCTCTGGCCAGGGACTACAAATGGATCCAGATAAACTCTCTGCCGTCTTAGATTGGCCACGCCCCTCCGGACTCCGTGCCATCCAACGTTTTTTGGGGTTCGCCAATTATTACAGGCAATTTATTCCACATTTTTCTACCATTGTGGCTCCTATTGTGGCTTTAACCAAAAAAAATGCCGATCCCAAGTCTTGGCCTCCTCAAGCGGAAGACGCCTTTAAACGACTCAAGTCTGCCTTCTCTTCGGCTCCCGTGCTCTCCAGACCTGACCCATCTAAACCCTTCCTATTGGAGGTTGATGCCTCCTCAGTAGGAGCTGGAGCTGTCCTTCTACAAAAAAACTCTTCCGGGCATGCTGTTACTTGTGGGTTTTTTTCTAGGACCTTCTCTCCGGCGGAGAGGAACTACTCCATCGGGGATCGAGAGCTTCTAGCCATTAAATTAGCACTTGAGGAATGGAGGCATCTGCTGGAGGGATCAAGATTTCCAGTTATTATTTACACCGATCACAAGAACCTCTCATACCTCGAGTCTGCCCAACGGCTGAATCCTCGTCAGGCCAGGTGGTCTCTGTTCTTTGCCCGATTTAATTTTGAAATTCACTTTCGGCCTGCTGATAAGAACATTAGGGCCGATGCTCTCTCTCGTTCCTCAGATGCTTCTGAAATTGAACTCTCTCCTCAACACATCATTCCTCCTGACTGCCTGATTTCCACTTCTCCAGCCTCCATCAGGCAAACTCCTCCAGGAAAGACCTTTGTTTCTCCACGCCAACGCCTCGGAATCCTCAAATGGGGTCACTCCTCCCATCTCGCAGGTCATGCGGGCATCAAGAAATCTGTGCAACTCATCTCTCGCTTCTATTGGTGGCCGACTCTAGAGACTGATGTGGTGGACTTTGTGCGAGCCTGCACTATCTGTGCCCGGGATAAGACTCCTCGCCAGAAGCCCGCTGGTTTTCTTCTTCCTCTGCCTGTTCCCGAACAACCTTGGTCTCTGATTGGTATGGATTTTATTACTGACTTACCCCCATCCCATGGCAACACTGTTATTTGGGTGGTCGTTGATCGATTCTCCAAAATGGCACATTTCATCCCTCTTCCTGGTCTTCCTTCAGCGCCTCAGTTGGCTAAACAATTTTTTGTACACATTTTTCGTCTTCACGGGTTGCCTACGCAGATCGTCTCGGATAGAGGCGTCCAATTTGTGTCTAAATTCTGGAGGGCTCTCTGTAAACAACTCAAGATTAAATTAAATTTTTCTTCTGCATACCATCCTCAATCCAATGGACAAGTAGAAAGAATTAACCAGATCTTGGGTGACTATTTACGACATTTTGTTTCCTCCCGCCAGGATGACTGGGCAGATCTTCTACCTTGGGCCGAATTCTCGTATAATTTCAGAATCTCTGAATCTTCCTCCAAATCCCCGTTTTTCGTGGTGTACGGCCGTCACCCTCTTCCCCCCCTCCCTACCCCCTTGCCCTCTGGTCTGCCCGCTGTGGATGAAATTTCTCGTGATCTTTCCATCATATGGAGAGAGACCCAAAATTCTCTCTTACAGGCTTCTTCACGCATGAAGAGATTCGCGGATAAGAAAAGAAGAGCTCCTCCCATTTTTTCCCCTGGAGACAAGGTATGGCTCTCCGCCAAATATGTCCGCTTCCGTGTCCCTAGCTATAAGTTGGGACCACGCTATCTTGGTCCTTTCAAGATTTTGCGCCAGATTAATCCTGTCTCTTACAAACTTCTTCTTCCTCCTTCTCTTCGTATTCCTAATGCCTTTCATGTTTCTCTTCTTAAACCACTTATCATTAACCGTTTCTCTCCCAAATCTGTTCCCCCCACTCCTGTCTCCGGCTCCTCGGACATCTTCTCCGTCAAAGAAATTTTAGCATCTAAAAAGGTCAGAGGGAAAACCTTCTTTTTAGTGGATTGGGAGGGTTGTGGTCCAGAAGAGAGGTCCTGGGAACCTGAGGACAATATCCTGGACAAAAGTCTGGTCCTCAGGTTCTCAGGCTCCAAGAAGAGGGGGAGACCCAAGGGGGGGGGTACTGTTACGCCGAGCGCTCCGGGTCCCCGCTCCTCCCCGGAGCGCTCGCTACACTCCTCTCACTGCAGCGCTCCGGTCGGTTCCACGGACCCGGGGCGCTGCGATACCGCCTCTGGCCGGGATGCGATTCGCGATGCGGGTAGCGCCCGCTCGCGATGCGCACCCCGGCTCCCGTACCTGACTCGCTCTCCGTCAGTTCTGTCCCGGCGCGCGCGGCCCCGCTCCCTAGGGCGCGCGCGCGCCGGGTCTTTGCGATTTAAAGGGCCACTGCGCCGCTGATTGGCGCAGTGGTTCCAATTAGTGTTTACACCTGTGCACTTCCCTATATCACCTCACTTCCCCTTCACTCCCTCGCCGGATCTTGTTGCCTTAGTGCCAGTGAAAGCGTTTCCTTGTGTGTTCCTAGCCTGTGTTCCAGACCTCCTGCCGTTGCCCCTGACTACGATCCTTGCTGCCTGCCCCGACCTTCTGCTACGTCCGACCTTGCTTCTGTCTACTCCCTTGTACCGCGCCTATCTTCAGCAGCCAGAGAGGTTGAGCCGTTGCTAGGGGATACGACCTGGTCACTACCGCCGCAGCAAGACCATCCCGCTTTGCGGCGGGCTCTGGTGAAAACCAGTAGTGACTTAGAACCGATCCTCTAGCACGGTCCACGCCAATCCCTCTCTGGCACAGAGGATCCACTACCTGCCAGCCGGCATCGTGACACACGGGAAGATTACAACAGCCTACCTTCTGCACACAGGGATGATGGCTTGTTGTGTGTCCCTTATTTACAGCCTGACTGATGCAGATAAATATAAGCTAAGACAGGGTTTTTGCACAGAAAGAAACAAATCCATGATCCACATCTGCTTTATGCAGTCATGTACAGTTGCTGCCATTGTCTAGCTTGTCATTCTCTGCCAACATCTCCTGCCTTTCGTGATTCTATGTGCTAGGAAATAAAACGGCTGCTCGATGTAGCAGTCAGGGCAGCTAAGGTTTAAAATAGCATAGAAAACGGAGAGCAAGAAGTGGCTTCATATGGGGATGATAACATCAGGATGTTTTGTCGCAGAGTAAAAACCTTCCCAGTGCATTAGTACTGTCCATAATGCGTCTTTATTAGAAAATTCCTAGCTTGGCATCATTAGTGTCAAATGTCCACCTAGAGCCAAAACCTAATAACTAGTGATATTATAGTTTGTCATATATTATCTTTATAGTGTGATCACTCCGTCTACCGTAATTACGTTATAGCATCAGCTTGTAATGTGAGACTCATGGGTGTAACTACCAGGGTGGCAGACATAGCAGCAGCTGCTATAGGCCCCAAACTAAGGGGGCTCACCACTCAAGCTTAGTAAAGAAGGAATAAAAACTGAATAGGAACCTATTATTGTTTTCTGTGTCCTTACTGGGGGCATTTTTCATGTACTGTAATATTATAATTTATTACTTCTGATGTGATGTCACTGCATTTTTCTTGAACTCTGAGATCACTACATGAAGGATATTTATGCTGTGACTGTGTATATGATTCCTGTACTGTGATAGCACAGTTTTTATTATTTCTGTTTAGAGACACACTTTGTGTATGATCCCTGTACTGTAACATCACAGTGTTCATTATTTCTGTGCGTTGACATCATTGTATTGTGATCCCTGTACTGTGACATCACAATGTTTGTTGTTTCTGTGTGGCGACATCACTGTGTGTATTATCCTTGTACTTTGACATGACAGTGCTAATTATGTATGCACAGTGACGTCACTGTGTGTATGATTCCGGGTATTGTGACATCACTGTGTGCATTATCACTGTTATTGTGACATCACTGTGTGCATTATCCCTGTTATTGTGGCATCGCTGTGTGCAGTATCCCTGTTATTGTGGCATCACTAAGTGCAGTATCCCTGTTATTGTGGCATCACTGTGTGCATTATACGTTTGGCTGCATTCACATTACGTTTGGTTGCTACGGCTGCCGGACTGGCGCCAAAGCCCATTCACTTTAATGAGCCGACTGGAGTCAGATAATGAGTCCGGTCGGCTAATTTTTGCCCCGTATCCGGTTTTGTGACTGGACCTAAAACCGTAGTATACTCATTGAAGTGAGTAGGTTTTGGTGCCGATACGGCTGGGATACGGGAGCTCCTGGTTTTGAAATTCCACAGCCAGATCCGGCAGCCGTAGCAACAAAACGTAATGTGAATGCAGCCTTATTATGACATCACTGAGGATTGTAGAGTGGGACCACGCTCTAGGTGTTGCTGTTGGGCCCAGTGGTTACATGGTATTCCCATAGTCAGACTGCCCAATTATGATGACATTGTTCACATATTTTACAAAGGGGATTGTGTGCCCACCAAGCATAAGGGCCACGTTCTGATTTCAACTTCTGCAACCCTATCACCATGCTACTTTTAGTTTCTTATAATACAAAAGTATTTTCAATTATGGAGGAGAGATGACTGAGATTTTAACCCATTAAGTATGTTATCCATTGGAGCATTCGCAAGACCAGTTGGGGGAAACAAGCTTTTAGAAAGACGCTTCTTTTTTTTTTCTCTAGCTTTTGCGTCTAAAATTAGAAAGAAGGAGTGGAAAGTAATTCTTTATACATTTGCATATCACTTAAGTCATGGAGTGCATCGATAACTAGCAATTCCAATTCCTTGCAAACAAACTGAAGTTTTTTTCACAACAGATTATATCAATCTTTTTCTATTACTTTATGTTTTTTTTATATTTAGTTGAGTTGATTGACTGCGTTGATAGAATCAAAATATCATCTTATTTTTTTGCTTATCTCTGCAGCAGTGAAGATTCATAAAATGACATGGGCTGCAATAAAGTGACTCTTTTCAGCCAATATAAACTATTAGATTGAAATAACCTAATATTGGTGATATTTGTGGACCTTCAAAAGTGATGACCGAGAACTATTAAAGCCTTGCACCTTGCTGCCACGACGTCCAAGCGCTCAAATGTAAAGGTTATTCTCATTTTTTAAAGGAAAGAACAAATATTGTAACAGTGTGTGTTGATAGATATGTCATAGGGATACAGTAATTTTTCAGATCAATGGCCAAAATTGCTACTTTTGTAATTGGTTGACTTCATTACCAAAATTCAAGGTCTCTCCCTTCCACTTATCGTATAAAGGAGGCTATCCTAATATAACTTATTATCACCTATCCACAAGATAACTGATTTTGTGGAGTTCCGAGTGCTGAAGTTAATCAAGTACAGCATTCAGCTATCTTTGGCTGTCTAATAGCAATAACATATAAGCTTGACAGATGCCTCTCATGGATACCATGTATCACTTCTAGACTACCAGTCTTAAAAAATACATGTGTTTCCCCGAAAATAAACCCTACCCCGAAAGTAAGCCCTAGCAGGATTATGGGGTAGGGCTGCAATATAAGCCCTACCCCAAAAATATCCGGACCACGGCCGCCAGTAATGCCCGCAGACCCCACAGTAATGCCTGCAGACTCCATAGCCCCCCCCCCCCCTGGCCGCCACAGTAATGCCAGCAGACCCGACACCACGCCCGGCCACCACAGTGCGGTAATGCCCGCAGATTCCACATCCCCCCGACCACCCGCGTAATGCCCGCAGACCCCACAGCCCCCCTCGGCCACCCTCCTGCCTCGTTTGGCTGGTCCCGCGGCTTACCGTAATTCAGCCGGGACAGGGACACTGACGTTCTAAAACGTCGGCGCGTATGCACGGCCGACGTCACGGACGTGTCCCTGCCCCCGGCTGCTACGGTAAGCTACAGGAGAAGATCCCGCCGCAGGGTACGGTAAGAAAGTGAAATGAGTACCGGTACCCAAGCTTATTATGGCAGAGGGGTGGGGGGCACTGTAGGGCAGTGTTTCCCAACCAGTGTGCCTCCAGCTGTTGCAAAACTACAACTCCCAGCATGCCCGGACAGCCAAAGGCTGTCCGGGCATGCGGGGAGTTGTAGTTTTGCAACAGCTGGAGGACATTGGTTGGGAAACACTGCTGTAGGGTATGGTAGGAGTGTGGAGGACAACAGGGGAAGGGGAGGATGGGGGGCTGAAGGAGTATGGGGGTCTGCAGGAGTGTGGAGGATGCCCCCTATCCTCCACACTCCTGCAGCCCCCCATCCTTCACACTCCTGCAGCCCCCCATCCTCCACACTCCTGCAGCCCCCCATCCTCTACACTCCTGCAGCCTCCCATCCTCCACACTCCTGCAGCCCCCCATCCTCCACACTCCTGCAGCCTCCCATCCTCCCCACTGCTGCAGCCCCCCATCCTCTACACTCCTGCAGCCCCACATCCTCCACACTCCTGCAGCCCCCCATCATTCACACTCCTGCAGCCCCCCATCCTTCACACTCCTGCAGCCCCCCATCCTTCACACTCCTGCAGCCCCCCATCCTCCACACTGCTGCAGCCCCCCATCCTCCACACCCTTGCAGCCCCCCATCCTCCACACTGCTGCAGCCCCCCATACCGTAAATAAATAAGCCCTACCCTGAAAATAAGCCCTAGTGTGTTTTTTGTGACTAAAATTAATATAAGACCTGGTCTTATTTTCGGAGAAACACGGTACAGAGCAGTATATGTTTTTTTCACGGGATGCTGCTGTATGGAATAGTGCAGTTTGGGACACTGTTTCATAAATCAAATAAATATAATGTCCAATGTATGACAAAAAGAGAGCAGCATGATACTCCTTTGGCCTTTATAATGGTTGACCATGGATTTTTTTTTTTACTTATGTGCTAATAGCTGTAAACATATACTGCTAATACTATGTGAATATAACCTATAAAAAGGAAGTATGAACGTTTTAGAGGGGGTTGTCCCTCTTACAGACAACTCTTTACAACCCGAATGTCTCTTCCTCTGGAGGACTTGTCACCAACACATCTTACTTTTTTGCCTTTTGATTTCCCAGGGGGATAGAATATGGTCAGGGGGTTCTCTTTTCTGGATAATCCCTTTAAATATTTCTAAAATGGGTTTTCAACATATTTTCAAGTTCTCTATGTGAGTAGCCCATGTTATAAAGTGATGATATATCACAAGAATATGATCAGTGGGGTCCAACCTGAGTTCCTTTTATAAATCAGTTTGGGTCCCAGTGGAGAGATCCCCATGCAAATGTTAGAATTTGCAATTACTGTATCATCAGTGGGGTCGGACCTCTCAGACCCTGATCGGTCCCCAGAATAAAAGACACTCAGTGCTGCCATAGATCTGCATCCGTGTGTGAATTGAAGATATTTGCTTGTTCCGCAAAAATACCATAAAAATTTATGTTATAGGCTCTTAGGTATTTTAAAGGCATTTTTATTACAATTAGATTAAACCAATGATTACTTTTATAATGTTACATGCAATCTCAACATTATTGTACCATTAGTAAAACAGGGAGCATGAGTAAGTCTAACCAATATAAAAAATATATAATCTCACTGAAGAAACGACTAGCTCCTCTCTCAACATCTCCCAGCATTTATACAACATCCAAAATATGCCAGTCCATGCCAATCTATCTGGACTGGCATGTATATGTAATTGTATGGATTGCTATTGAATCAAAGCATCTTGTCCTTTTACTGATTATCCCCCTATATTCATATCATTTTAATTGCATTTTTATTTTGTTTATTATACTTAGTTTTTAAATTGGTTACATTTTCTCATGCCTCTGTCTGACCAACAGTGGGTTGCACACCATAGTTTTATTGATTTAATGTTTTTATTATTTTCTTGATGGTATGATAATGTCAACATTGCATATGACATTATAAGAATGGATGATTTATTCTTATAGTAATAAAAAAAACAATTTCAAATATCTTAAGGTGGGGTGGTGGTGGTGGTGGTGGTGGTGGTGGGGGCTGCTTAGGGGTCTCAAAGGTCAAATCACAAGGTAGGATAAACCATTTCAGAAAAATCCCTCAGTTGCAGGGACATAACTTGAGGGGGTGCAGAGGTAACAATCACGCCAGTGTCCAGATGCCTGAGGGGCCCCAAAGACCCCTCTATCACATAAGAAAACGCTTGTCTTTTACCTGGCATATGGCAGGTGAAAATTTGCACTTGGGCCCAGGAGCCTTAAAGGAGTACTCCAGGATATAAAAAAAAATGATTCCCAATCCTAAGGATAGAGGATAAGTGTCAGATTGCAGGGGTCCGACTCACTCCTTCTGATTGGGGCATGTTGACCCCGCAGAAGTGACGGCTGACACACCCACTCAATGCAGCTCTATGGGAGAGATGGACTCGGCAATCTCCGGCTCACTTATAGAGCTCCATTGAGGCACACAGTCGTCATGCTCCATTTAGAAGGAGAGTCTTGGCCCTGTTTGGGAGATTGCAGGGGGCCTAGCGTTTGGACGCCTGGCGATCTGACATGTTTACCCTATCCTGAGAATAGGGGATAAGTTTTTGTGTCCTGGAGTATCTCTTTAAGTTAGACTTGTTCTCATTTAACTGGCGCTAAGAGGAGCTCCATAGAGTTGATACACCTCTGCATTGTATGGACAGGCCTTTGGTTTTAAAGGTCACAATGTTATGCCTAATTTTTCCCTATGGTTTTGCATGGGAACTAAAGGCTGTCTGCTAGTTTTACATTACCTGGATTACATCTATGCACAGTGTTCAGGATTGTCATCCAATAGAAACAATATTCTTCACCACCATCATGAGCATAGAATTATAAATGTTTATTTATTTATTTATTTATTTTTTCGCAATAAAATTAATTGGGCAACCAGATAAAGTAAGAACACAGTATGACATTTTTGCTATCTTGGCAAAAATATTCTGACTACTGGTTCTAATGCAATTTGTAGAAAACAGGGTAGAAAACAAGGCGTGACTTGACTGAATGCTATTAGTAACAATGTTATTAATCCTTTGCACTAGTTCTCATACTGTACATTGCTGAGAATGACCTATATCCTGCCATTAACTCATCGATCTGTCATGAACATCCTGTGTGTAAATTTTTCTAGATCCCATAACTAGGCATTAGCAGATATGGAAGCATAATCCATGTACATATCATTAACAATGGGCTGTTCTTATACGTACTGTACACTAGTGCTGTGCATGAAAGGAATATCTCTGCATAGCTAATGAACCCCACAACTGTCATGTCAGCAGAGAAAAAATGCATAGCATTACATAGAAAGGAGGAAGGTTAATGGAAAAAGGGAACCCTAGCCAACACCGTTCTTTTTACTTTACCAGTGACTCCAAAGAACCTAAGTATTTACTGGAATACTTATACAGATAGAACATGGCATTAAATGCAAAGGAGCAGGCACTCACCATTCCTGTGGCTGTTTCAGATCACAATTCCATATCGCAGGGAGGCTGTTATGGATTAGCAGGGGCGCTCCCAGCGCCCCTGCTTATCCATAACAGCCTCCCTGCGATATGGAATCGCGATCTGAAACAGCCACAGGAATGGTGAGTACCTGCTCCTTTGCATTTAATGCCATTTTGTATTGAGCATACCCCATCTGTTGGAGCTGAGCACCTCCAGTGTGCGTCTTAACTTGAACAGCTACGGCCACTGTGTTTGCTATTGTATGCTTTTCCGGTGCCTGCAGCGGGAGTGTACCTTGTGCTCTCAGATTGTTTCTCTGTATGAACAATACTTACAAATAGTATCCAGAAATTACCTACCCAAAAAGTAAACATAAATACATTTAACTTCAAGAAAATTACAGATAGGTTAGAGCCAGCCTCAAAGAAATATTCTAGCATGTTGCTAACACAGAGGGGGAAAAAAAGCAATACTTACCTATGCTTGGTCCCCCATTAGGCCCGCACAGCTTCCGTTAGGCTGCTTCCAATCCCACAATCTTCTGTCTTCTTCCTACTTCAGAGACAATTGTTTGGTGCAGGACCTACTGCTCAGCCAATCTCTGGCTGAGACGGGAAACCAGTGCAGGCAGTGATTGGGTAAGCTGCAGGGGCCTGGAAAGAATAAGGAGAGTGGAAAAGACAAAGTGGAATATATCGAAGAGAGAGAGAGAGACTCTGAGGAGAAGTTAGACATGAGCCCCACAGCAGGGGCGGACACAGACAGCAGAGGGCCCCTGTGCAAAGAATGTGCCTGCCCCCCCACCAAATGTCTATTGTTCAGGAACCCCCCCCCCCCCCCATTGCTATTAACCCCCCCCCCGCTCTCATTACCCCCCCTGCTTCCATTAACCCCCTGCTCCTTGCATTCACCTCATCCTGCCCCTCCTTCCATTCACCCTCCACTTCTATTACCCCCCTCATGCTTCCATTCCCCCCTCACTGCTTCCATTGACCCCCCCTGCTCTTTCTTCCATTCACCCCTCCTGCCCCTGCTTCCATTCACCCCCACTTCCATTACTTCCATTACCCCCCTGCTCCTTCCATTCTCCCCATCCTGCCCCTCCTTCCATTCACCCCATCCTGCCCCTCCATCCTTCCCCCCACTCTTCCATTCCCCCCACTGCGCTTCCATTAACCCCCCTGCTTCTTTCATTCACCCCATCCTGCCCCTCATTCCATTACCCTCCCTGCTTCCATTACCCCCCCTGCTTCCATTAACCCCCCTCCCCCACTTCCATTAACCCCCTGCTTCCAGGCATGCTGGGAGTTGTAGTCTTGCAACATGTAGGCACTTTTGTTGAGAAACACTGCAAACTTGCAAAGCCCTAACCCGCCCATCTTTATAAAGTTACCTACTGTTCACACAGCCCACGGCCTTAAACTCACCGAGGATGCAGTGTAATCCAAGACAGGGGCCACATGATGCCGGGGATGAAGAGGAGCTGAGGCAGTTGTTCCTCATAAAGTTATCGGGGGATGAAGCATGGCCTGATGCAGGGACAGGTCAGAGGGCTTGGAGTTGACTTCCTGCCTTTGCGGGGCACGTCTACTCCCACCAGCCCCTCTGCTCTTAAAGCGACAGTTACACTAACTGGGGGGGGGGGGGGACCTCCCTCTCAAGGCCCGGGCCCAGCATACAGATACCTCTATAGCTATGCCACTGGCGGTGGGCCCCCTTACTACCTGGGCCCTTGTGCAGTTGAACCTGCTGCACATGTGGTTTGTCTGCCCCTGCCCCATAGCTACCCCAGGACCATTCAACCATTCAAGTTTTCACGTAGGGCTACTATAGCTACATGTTTACAGAGACCTGTACCCCAGAGTGGGAATTGCAGCACCAAGGTGAGTAAACGCCTTTTTGGGAATTTATTAGGAGTCAACTAGTTGCAGTAACTGTGCTTCTCAGGGAAGGGAATTAAATAGTGCTATAGTGTAGGCTAGAGTGAAGTTAAAATTGTTCATTATGACCAAGAGTCTGTGACTCCTATATTGTGGAACAGATGTTTACTAAAAGTAATGACTGCTGGCCAGGCTGGATAACTGCACACCAACACCAAGGGAACCCCACATATCAGTATGCCTGGGGAACCTACATCATCAACTACACCTATTGTGCAGCTCCCTATTCACTGTGCCAACCCACTGCTCATGAGGCTACCATGTGAAAGCCCTAATGCCAGCAAATTAGCAACCCTGACAGGTATGGAACTAAAGGTATCAGTCAAAACATCTTTTCTACCCAACCGCATTCTCTCTGGATTTCCCCAAATGGACAGCCACGTGATATGTGTTATTTCTTGTTTTGAGGTAGTAATAATAATAATTTTATTTTAGTAGCAACATATACTATAGTAACAACTGAATTGATAGATAAAACAAGAGGAGTGAGGGCTACTCACTGGAGCTTACAATCTCTGAGGAAAAAGGGGTGGCACAAAAGGTAATACCCTGCACCTCTTTGTATTCTCCATAAGAAGCTGCATAGTATGAGTTCCCTCATGTCCTATGCTGTTCTCAGGAAGAACAAATATGTCATGTACTATGAATGTGGACTCTTACAAACACAAAAATGATAATATTGCAATAGATGTTATACATTTTTGGTAGTATTTCAGCAATTTTTGGAGTAAACTCTGACAATCTAATGTCTGTAGGGAGTATTAGACCCTCTTCTGACTGTCTCTGTTCAGATAACTATATATTAGGCTGTTTTCTGAACCACTGGTCATACACAGTTGGTCTGTGAAAGGTGTGTTTTTAGGATGACAAAGCCATAAATTAAAATGACAAAGCCTGCGCCTTAATATGTAGTCTGACGAGATGCAGATCACTCATTTGACATGAATAACTTTGCAAATAGAGCACCTGACAATGACCGAAAAAAAGTCCAACATAGAAGATTAACGTTTTCACAGACATCTGCCTTAAGTCGACATCTATCATGCTCATAGGTGTCACAAAAAGTAGTCAACAGTTGTTGGGAAATGGTCTAAATTAGCATTATGGCCAGCGTTAGGGAAAAATAACTAAACAGGTTGGATTTTCATGCCCAATTCTATTGTCTCCCCACTTTAAGCAATACCAGTTAAATCCAGTAGCACATTTAAATGCATTCAACTGAGGGTGTATGATCATGTGGGAATCGAATTGCTAGATATTACATGGTTTGTACGGTGAGAGAGAAAATCACTCACTTCATCAATCTCCCACTTTTGCCATTCCTGCTCATCTCAACTGCATGGCCTCCATCTTGGCCAGGAAGTGGAGATCAGTCAAACTGGCTGGAGCACTTACCCACTTCAACCCGTGATTGGCTGAGCCAGCATTTCCTATGTATCCACGCAGCAGAGAAAAGCTGATCGGCACTGATTTGCTATCACTAGGAGTAAATAGTGCTAGTGGAAATGTAGTTCGATCCAATTGGGGGGCTCTTCTCTCCATAAAAAGTAGACAGGTGCAAACCAAATTAGAACAAATAAAAGATGACACTACAGGCTTGTCTGAACAGAGTCCAATGTTTATTTCTTTGCAGTGTTACTTCATGCAGGCTTAGTACTTTGCACAACACAGCTGGCCTGCGGACATTTCACATAGCTCCCTACACTTTGTCAAGGCCTTGATAAAGCGTAGCAGGTTACGTTAAATGGCCTTAGGCCAGCTATGTTGTGGAAAGTACTAAGCCTGCATGAAGTAACACTGAAAAGAAATAAACATTTGACCCTGTTTATACAAGCCTGGTGAGTGCAATCTCTTTATTTTTTTCTAATTTGCATTTCCTATGCATGACAGCATTAGGGCATCAGAGGAGGTGACTAGCTCTTTTTTTTTCCAATTTTACCCTGTTTTTACCCAACAGACAACCCCTTTGAAGGGAATCTGTTAGCTCTGGTCAATGCTAAAAGCTAAAGTGTCAAGGAGGCTTTGCTGAGCAGCAGACTGCATGCCTCTCTCCCCCACCGCCTTGACTTGACATGCCTTGACTGATTGATGTATAGAGTTCGGATTCTAACACTGAGCCTTGTACATCAACCGGTCAAGACAGGGAGAGGGAGAGAGGAGGCATCCATCCTGTGACTCAGCACTTTAGCTTTGAGTATGAACCAGGCCTGAGAGATTTCTTTTAATTGTTACTTTCTTCCTATAGACAAAAATGAGAACTTTTTGTTTTTGGATCCTGAGTGTAATCCTTGGAACATGCTCCTATTCCTTCCATACAGGAGAGTGCCTAATTTAGTTACATGGCCACAGAAGCAGAGCATCCCTAACCTGGCAACATCCAGACTGCAATAAACTATGTCTACAACAAAACAACAAAATTATATAAAATAAAAAGATTAGTGATTCTCGCTTGGTTACCGTTTGAAGGGAATATGAGTGAGTGGTGAAAATGACAGCTTCAGGATGGAAAATGTCATTTGTTAATAAGCAGGTAGTGTTAGGAGGCTACCATGAGGTCGGTGTCCCCAGGTGCATCCCCTCTGAGTTTATAAGGAAGATGTCTGATTTGTCACGTTGTTAGAGGTTGGTGTTTGTCAGGTTAGATCTCTCGGAGGGAAGCTCAGCATTGTGCTCTGCATTTATCTGATCATGGTGTAATGTTTCATAGCCAACAATTCTATTACCATTGATTGTCTGAGAGAAGCATTAGACTAGTGTGAGGTCATCAAAAGCGCAGAGACATGGTGGAGCTGGGAACTAAGCTGAAAACCAGGCGTCTATTGCTTACTGTGTACCATTTCCCTTGACCTCGCATTATAGTGTAATGTCTGTCGCTTTATTTCTTTGTAAACTTTTATTGCTTTGTGTCTGAGTGTTTGCTATGGGCCCCTTTCAGCCACATCTATAGCATTTTTGGATATTATAAGGTTCTCTTTCTTAATTCAATAAGTATCATGATTTCTCCAACTAATGTGCAACCACTGGGGTTGCGACCTTTCTTGCCCAAAAATACCAGCCATGCTAATTTGCATAATCAATTATATATGTGTGACATCAAAGGATACTCACATGCGGGGGGAAATTTTGTCTTATTCTGACCGCTATAACTTTTTTATTTCTCCTTATATGGGCCTGTTTTGCACCCCGATCTGTAGTTTTTAACAGTACCATTTTTGTTTTGATATAACTTTTTGATAGCTTTTTTTTTAAATTAAATTCGGGAGTTGCAGTTAGTTACTAACTACAACTCCCAGCATGCCCTGATACAGCCTGTGGCTCAGCAGCTGCCCCAAACGAAAGCTACAACTCCCAGCATGTTGCACTATATAGTAGTATATAGTATAGGTCAGCGTTTTCCAACCAGAGTTGGCTCCAGCTGTTGCAAAAACTACAACTCCCAGCATCCCCGGACAGCCAACGGCTGTCCAGACATGCTAGGAGTTGTAGTTTTGCAACAGCTGGAGGCGCTCTAGTTGGGAAACACTGGTATAGTATATGGTGCAACATTCTGGTAGTTAGAGGATTGGTTGGATAAATATTGCATGGCCATTTTTTTTATATAAAAATACTGGCAGGGTGGCCGAAATACCGGCTGTGCAGGTAAAATACCGGCCAGGTGGCAACCCTAACAACCACCCATGTAATGTACAACACCATCATGCTACATCAGCTTTCACTTAGCAGGCAATACTGAGACTTGTAGTGTGATAGTAGCTACACATTTCTTCCTTCTAATACGTTCCTTTTCCTTTTTGAGAAACATCTTTCAAATTCTCTCTTGCCTCACCGAACCAACTGTAATAGGCAAATGTCAGACTAAATTTGACAAAAAATAATTTCCCATTATTCTAGGAAGGTAGGGAAGGTATACTAACTGTAAATGGTTTATTGTCCAGAACTGCCTGAAGACAAGAATAGTATTACAGACAGACAAGGAATAAAATTCACCTATTTACACTATATAGCTCTATAAGATCACACACACAACCTAAAGAGCAAACCAGTTTTAAGAGCAACATACACCCTACTAAATCTGCCTAGACCATGATGAGTCAAAAGGGGTTCAAGATTCTGCACAGTCCTTATATTAATAATTGACAATTTGGGCTACATTCACACATACAATATTTGTGGAGGTTTTATTGGTTTGTTTGGTGGTTGTTGGTGTGATTTTTTTTGCTGTATTGTTTCTGCATCAGAGGCTCTATGTGGTGACACAAAGATGGTTCGGTAATATAGAACGGTTTAGGCTCAGTGGACATAGCTTTGCCAAATGCATGAGCCTTAGAACAGGTGGGAACATGGCAACATTCTACTTTGCCTTGATCAGGGTTTTAAAGAGTATCTGTTATATCCCACAACAATAAATGAATAATGTTATACGTTACTGTGATGTGCTCCTACAGTCCTGTCTGGTTGAGTCCCTTTACGTCCTCAGGGCTCACCTGCAGTGTTCCCCCATAATGTGTATAAGTTATGTATTAAAGGTAAAGGACCTTCGATATGGTCACATGATTGTTAGTCACATGTTCAAGTCATATGTTTTTGTTACCCAGAAAGCACCAGGTGACCCGCAGTTGGCCTATGGGCTCCTTGCTCAGCCCCCTTTCTACAATCTCTCTCTTGTGTTTCACTTTCCAGTCCAGACGTCTCAGAGCCAGTGTCCAGCACATCTGGAGGCCTCAAGCCTAAATTGTAGCCACAGATCTGTAAGTCAAGTCATCTCTGTCTGTTGTCACTATCTTCAGTCAAATCAAGTCAGTTATAGTCAGCGTAGCTATGCTAGAGTCTGTTAAGTCACTGCAAGTCCCAGCAAGCTGTGAGGTCCCTTGTGTTACTGGTCAACTCTCTGGGAACCTTACTACCCTGTAAAGACTCTTAGACCTGTTCAACTTCAGTAAAGCTACCGTTAACCTTAACCTGGCTTGGACTATTATTTACCCCTTCCTAACCTCTGAGTAATGGGATTACCTTCGGGTGATTACATAGGCAAACCACGCCCTGTTGTCACGAACACTAAGGGGTTAACACCATCTACCCCTGGGAAACGCCATCTGCCCCTACACCTCACATCGCACCCGCGTGGCTCACCACATTACCAGTACCTAATCCTGATTACATGTATATGGATTTATGTGCCTAGTGTCTCTTTTTCTGTCACAAATGCCTTCTACCTGTTGCTCACTTGGTTTGTCATTCTGTGCTTTAGAGGAGGCGTGTCCATACTCTGCGTGACTTCCTCTATGAGTCTGCTGTGTTGTGCTAAGTCTCTTCATTCAATCTCTGCAGGCTGCTCTGTAACCCCTTCCTCTCTGTTTTCAGACAGGAGTCTGATAGACAGAACAGGAGTGAGCACAGAGGAGTGCTAGTCCAACCCTCACTTACTGGACTTTGTCCCTGCCTGTGCTTCAGCTTGAACAAGATTATGGGAGAGATTTATCAAAACCTGTCCAGAGGAAAAGTTACTGAGTTGCCCATAGCAACCAATCATATCGCTTCTTTCACTTTTAACAAGATCTCTGCAACATTAAAGAAGCAATCTGATTGGTTGCTGTGGGCAACTCAGCAACGTTTTGCTATTGGGGGGGGGGGGCTAGTGGTCTTTTTTATAAGCCATGATTAAAAAAAAAAAAATTTCTTATGAAGTATATTAGAAAGGTTAATGTTTTGCCAAGATGTACTACATAAAAAATGTTTGTATCTGACAGTGCCCATTTAAATACAGAACCAGGACATGAAATTGAATCTTTGTCCTGGGTGATGGAAAGCCTAGCTACCAGTCTCCCTAAAACTGAGCATTTTCTGCTATAGATTGCATTGGTTTTGACATCCTCTTAAAGAGGTCAATCAACTGGTGCCAGAAAATTAAACAGATTTGTAAATTACTTCTATTAAAAAATCTTAATCCTTCCAGTACTTATCAGATGCTGTATGATCCACAGGAAGTTCTTTTCTTTTTGAATTTATTTTCTGTCTGACCACAGTGCTCTCTGCTGACACCTCTGCCCATATCAGGAACTGTCCAGAGCAGGATAGGTTTTCTATAGGGATTTGCTCCTACTCTGGACAGTTTCTGATATGGACAGAAGTGTCAGCAGAGAGCACTGTGGTCAGACAGAAAGGAAATATAAAAGAAAATAACTTCAGGTGGATCATACAGCAGCTGATAAGTACTGGAAGGATTAAGATTTTTTAATAGAAGTAATTTACAAATCTGTTAAAGAGTACCTGTCATCATCTAAACTTTCCCTGATCCCCCTTCCCATCTGTCCCTTTCTCTAACTATGCCTATCCCTGTGTTTATTGAGGTTTAAAACACTGGGGAAATACCTGTAAGCTTTTCAGGATGCCGCAATTTCACCGCGGCGGTCCCGAACAGCCCAACTTTTGCTTCAGACGCGGCGGTCAGCTTTGATCGCCGCGTCTGAAGGGTTAAAACAGGGCATCACCGCGATCAGTAATATCCTGTATTAGCCATGGGTCCCGGCCGTTGATGGCCGCAGGGACCGACCCGATTGGTGTGTATTCGCTGTGTAAGACGCACCAACTTTTCCCCCCCAGTTTTGGGGAAGAAAAGGTGCGTCTTATACGGCAAAAAATATGGTATATAGCAACCTTTATTAGCCCTTTTTTTTTACTGGATGCCCATTATGTCACTTCTCCATTGCTGCATATAACATGTTTTTTTTTATTAAATATGTTTTCAATAAATATGGAATTCTTTTTAAATGCAAGTGTTGTTTGAACTCTCATTTTCTATGTACACAAATTTATGCTTTGAGTTCCCCTGTTTCTGACAGGATGATATGCATGATTTCATGATGACACAAGGGAATACTAGGACTGTATTATTTAGGGTGCATTCACATCACGATTTTACCATCCTACTTCTTCTCACGATTTTTGACTTTGAAATCGTACAAATCTGCACGCCAAGTCACATCCATTGACTTCTATTCATTAATGATAGACAACAAAGGCATCAGTTTTGATCCGCATCCGATTTTGCACGATTCAAGATCAGAGGTAAAATGGTGGTTGACCACGATTTTTCATCCAGATTCTAAATCTGATCAAAATCGTGTCCGATTGTCTATGTAAATCTCATGGAATCACATTAATAGCACACTATTTTTTAGTACGCATGCGCAGTAGACTTCAAAACACATACAATTAACTTTATTGCCTTTGGCATACATATTCATTTAAAAAAACAGGATCAGATTTTTATAGAAAATCGGATGCAATTTTCATCTGTACGATTTTTGGATACGATTTTAAAATCGGATAGCAAAGACATTTTTACATATGATTGTATCTGATTTTTTGCAATCCGATTTCGTCCGATTTTACAGTCCGATAATCGGATGGTTAAATCGTGATGTGAACCTAGCCTTACAGTTTTTAGTATTATAACATTTAACATGGTACAGCAACTCTGATAGATTACATAAATACCGTATTTTTCGCCCTATAGGACGCACCGGCATATAAGACGCACCCTATTTTAAAGGTGCAAAATCTAGAAAAAAAAAGATTCTGCACCCAACAGTTATCTTCAACAGCCGTTGGCTGTCCGGACATGCTGGGAGTTGTAGTTTTGCAACATCTGGAGGTCTGCAGGTTGAAGACCACTGGTATAGGAGGTAGTACTCACGTGTCCCTGCCGCTCCGGACCCGTTACCGCTGCCCTGGATGTCGCTCTATCGCTGTCGCCACGTCCCCGTGGTGTCCCCGACGCCCCGGACGTCTACTTCCCCGGGATTCATGCTCTCCGTCGCCATCATCACGTCGCTACGCACGCCGCTCCTATTGGATGATGGGACGGCGTGCGCAACGACATGATGACATCAAAGGAGAGCGCCGGGGATCCCGGCACGGAGAGGCACCGAGGAGGCAGGTAAGGTCCCTCCCTGTGTCCTGTAAGCTGTTCGGGACACCGCAATTTCACAGCGGCGGTCCCGAACAGCCCGACCGAACAGCCGGGTTAGTGTTATTTTCGCTTCAGATGCAGCGGTCAGATGCGGCGGTCACCGATCGCGGTTAATACAGGGCATCACCGCGATCGGTGATGTCCTGTATTAGCCGCAGGTCCCGGCCGTTGATGGCAGTAGGGACCACCGAGATAGGTGTGTATTCGCCGTATAAGACGCACCAACTCCCCCCCCCAGTTTTGGGGAAGAAAAAGTGCATCTTATACGGCGAAAAATACGGTAGCTTTGGGTGAGTGTGGTAGAGAATATCAGAATAATACAGTGCCATAAGGAGGCAATGTACAGCTTTACATGCAGTGCCTACCATTCTGTAGTATATTTACATTGCACGGCCATGGTGTTTATCAATAATAAAAACACTGTTTACAAAATAGCAAAACAAAATGTTTAACACCAGCCCTTAGTCTATCTTCTTATGGAATATCTCTAGGTTGGAAACATTTGCATCATCAGAATTCACATCGAAATATGTGGCAAGAATCTGAGGCATTCCCTTACATTTCTACAGTGTAGTGCATTCTCTATTGCTGCAGATTTTTTTCCCAGTTTGGATTTGGATCCACCCTGTTCAGCGAAGACATTCTGTATCCCGGTTACCCAACTCATTTTCTGTGCAGCGGCATGTCAGCAAGTTAAGGTATGTTCACTCCTTGGAATTCCCGCAATTCTGCAGAATTGCAAAGTTTGCTGAACGGAATTATGGAATTCCAGCAGAATTTCGTGCGTTCCCAGAACACCGACTTTAGACGAAATTCAAGCCCCACTGAATTCAAAGGGATTCCAACACAGAATTCCACAAAATATAAGACTATAGAAATTCTGCCGTCTGAATGGGACAGCGGAATCCCAGTAGTCAATGGGCATTAAATTACGGTGAAATTCTACACGGAAATGACACTGTGTAAACATAACCTTACACTTCACTTATTAATTTTCTCCAATGTGCATTTAAAAAAAAAAAAATGTTCTACTGTTCTGTGTGAACAACGCCACATTGTCTTATTGAAGACAATAGGATGTATATTACAGGCAGTTTTCATGCATGCAATATATATATGAACAATTGTATATAAGTCATGTAAACATAACCTTACTAAAGACCTTACAAGTGGTCAACTCTTCCCCTGCACAGGTTTCGATGAACCCCCCCCCCCCCCCATTATTCCAATAGAATGAGCACAAGTTTCCCCCCGTGTATCACAAAGAAAATTGCAGACTCACTGATAAGAGCTTTACCTTGACCATGCAGCCGCATCGCTGCTTAGTAACAATTAAAATGAGAGGTGTTATGTAGGGACACAAATTATGTAAGACATGACACTTTCACTGGAAATCTATTTATTTAGACTAAATGTTTTACTGTACAGAAAGTATTGCTGATATTAACCCAATGTTTGCCGGGAACCAGTCTTCACTTTTATGCTGTCCCACTCACAAGTCATCTGGGTGGCCCTTAGTGGCTTATCCTCACTAGCCTTAATTGATAGATCTCTTGCTATAACCAAGCAGGGAGAGATCTCTAAATCTAAGCTGGTCTTCCATACTGCACTTCTGGTAAAGATACTATTACCCCACATAGCCGCACACAGGGCCGCTACCTCCACATAGCCGCATACTACCCTACTGCTACCTCCACATAGCCGCACACAGGGTTGGCAAAATAGGTGAACGCCTAGAGCGCACTCTTGATGGGGGTGGTGGTGGGGGGGTGTCGCTCTGCCTGCCGCAAGAAAGTTACAACCTGCATCAGAACCTCTTGCTCATTCAGCATGGGGCATAGGTGGGCAGAGTTAAGAGGGTGGCAAAATTGGCTTTTGCCTGGGGTGGCAAAATTCTTGTATCAGTCCTGGCCGCACATATCCTGTTTTGTCCATCATGTGCCATACTGCACTGCAGGTGAAGATGCTAATACCCCTGCTGCCACTACTCATAACTCTACATAACGGCACATCTCCTGTCTTGTCCATCATGTACAATACAGTACTGTACTGCTGTTTCTGGGAACCCTGCCTTGAACAGGATAAATATAAAAAACATAAAGAGAGAGGAGAACTTAAAATGTCATATATAAGTTTTAGCCTAGCAGGAAAATTCTGCACAACCATCACAGATAGGACATGCTGTGGCTTGGAAAGAATGCAGCATACCCTACAAAAAGGTATTGCTCTGTTCTGCACCGTATGCACTGGATTTGCAGAAATTCCATTAAAGGGGTACTCCACCCCTAGACATCTTACCCCTTATCCAAAGGATAGGGGATAAGAAGTCTGATCGTTGGGGTCCGGACGCTGTGGACCCATATGATCTCCCTGGGGCACTCGGCATTCATTAAGAGCATTGGGTGACATCACGGTCATGCCCCGCTCGTGACGTCAAGGTCACGCCCCCCCGATTGCAAATCTATGGGAGGGGGTGTGATGTCCGTGACATCACGTGTGGGGCGTGACCATGACATCACGAGCCTCCACCCCGCATCACCAGTCATCCGGCACGGAGCGAAGTTTGCTCCGTGCATCGGATGTCTGGGGTGCTGCAGCCGAGATCGCGCGGGTCCCCAGCAGTGGGACCCCTGCGATCAGACATCTCATCTCCTATCCTTTGAATAGGGGATAAGAGGTCTAGGGGCGGAGTACCCCTTTAAGTGTCATGTGGTATCTGGCCTCTTTCTTCAGAAGACATGCAGATGTCCAAATGTCCTGCTGGAGCTTTAAATTGATACATTCTGCACTATTTTCAAAGTGTCTTTGCCTGAGTTTTACACTTAATAAGTCGATATTGCTCTATGTACAACCTCTTCTTAACAGAAATTTTGCTTCTCAGAAAAAGAGAGTAATTGATGTACGACTGTGGTTTGGCAGAAGTGCTAGTCTTGTTAAACTACAAGATTGGAGTGAGTAGCATGTGAAGGAGGTCCAGCATGTCGTGTAGACACCATTGGCTGTTTCAGAGATGTCGGGAGTCCTGTAACTGTGTTAGATGTGAATGTATTTCCTGATAGGAGATTGGATTAAACCGAGAAATAAAAGATCATTACCAGCAAAGTAGTTTATGTAGCTGTGCAGGTAGATGACAGACTGACATGAAGCCTTGAGATAAAAGAGCTCTAGTTCTGGTGCAGGACTAGGAAGACTGAAAGGTGGAAATAGGAGAAAGTGCCAAAGTATCAAGTAGTATTGTACCGTGTTGTTAAACAAGAGGTTTAATAAATTATTTCATGAGTGAAGTAAAGAGGTAGTATTGCAGAAAAACAATTATTGTCAAAGGTAATAAAAAGAAAACGTCTATGTCCATTGTTAATATGTTGGTTCTGGTAGCGCAAGAAGAACTCAAGGGACTTGTGATACCTGGTTAGTGATAGGTAGTAATGTGGTGGACGACCAAGTGAAATGGCGGGTAATAACCCCGGGGACTGAATGGTATTAACCCCTAGTGTTCGTGACGCCAGTGTGGTTTTCGGGTTCCGGAACACCACACGCCCGGATTCTCCGCTATCCCAATTGCTAGAAGTGAAATGAGAGTCCACAACCAGTTATGGTCAAACGGAGGATTTACTGAGTAGAAGACAGATGTAATTATCTGCACAGATAAGTCCAGAATTCCCAGAGAGGTGGCCAGGACCCAGAGGACCTCGCAGCTTGCTGGACCAATATACTTGCAGTTAACTTGACTTGAAATTAGACTTGACTTGACTATGTGCAGGACTTGACTAGTTTCATTGACAGCAGACATAGACTTGAGACTTAGTGGAGAGACTGTAGCTTTTGTGGCCTTTCAGATGCTGATCACTTGCAGTGAGATCCCTCGTGGTTTCTGTCTCAGTAAAGACTGATGGTACAAGCAAGAGAATTGTAATGCCTCCCCTTTATATAGTGGGGGGCTGGACTAAAGCCCATTGGTCACGCTGTGGGTCATAGGTTAAGCTGGTGCTCTTTGGGAGAACATGTGACAACAAATCATGTGACTGCATAACATAACATGTGACAGACTTACACAGGTCCTTGAGACCTCCCACAGATCTTCTATACTATCTATACATAGGGATCTTATCTAGGCATTAAAGTGACACAGCTTTATAAAACCAACAGGGGGAGACCTTGCAGGGGAGCCCCCAGGTCACTGAGGGACTCAACCTGACAGGGCATAAGGGTAATACAGGACCTGTACTGGGACATCACAGTAATGACAGTTATGACACTGCTATTACTTTGACACTATGATGTTTTAGATACTATATTATAATATAGAGTATATACTAGGAGGTCGTGACTATATCAGTGACATCTAAACTATCCACGCAAGTGCAAAAAACTCCAATTTTCTACTGTTGTGCTTAAAGGGATATTCTATTTTTTTTCTTTTCTTCAACCTTTGAGCCCATGATGCCAAGTGATAATACTGTGTAATATGCTTCTGTTACCTACGTGCACCATTTTGGCCTTTTTTCATGCACAGGACCCACACTCCGAAGTGCTGTAATGTAAGTATTTAAATTTTACTGTTGTTTCTAACCTTTCCCAGCATTCCATGTGGCTAGGGACAATATGTCATAAGTTACATGATTTTCAGGGAGGCATGGCTATGCTGATGGAGGTTGGTGGCTTAAAGGCTGATGAAGAAAAAAAATTAGCTGAGAACAGGACATCAGACACAATGACCCTGGAGATTAATCCAGGGTTCCACCATTGGATAGCTGATAGGATATAAAAGCAAAAAGTACCTTTTCTGGAGCTAATGTTGGTTGCCCATTTTAATTACTTAGCCAAGTGTCATAGAGGTGGAGCTGAGCTGCTCAAGTGTCACAGCCTGGCACCTGTCTGTACTTGCCTTCACCTCCTAGCCCCTCCTTGACAGATGTATGGGGCTCTGTATTTTGAGGAGGGTCTGGAGTTAAGGGCAAATAAATAAACATGCCAGGCTATGACACTTTAGAAGCTCAGCTCTGCCTCCATGACACTTTGCTGAAAAATAAAAAGGAGATTTTATAAGTTTGGCAACCAACATCAGCTCCAGGAAAAGGTACAGGTTGCTTTTATACCCTAAGAGCTACCCAAGGGAGTCTGCAGCTCCTATCAACAAATAGGACTGACTGATTTCCTTTAAAGGGGTACTCCGGTGCTTAGACATCTTATCCCCTATTCAAAGGATAGGGGATAAGATGCCTGATCACGGGAGTCCCGCCGCTGGGGACCCCCGTGATCTTGCACGTGGCACCCGGTTTGTAATCAGTCCCTGGAGCGTGTCCGCCGTACCGGCGACCACACTGCCGACAGCGTGTGACGTCACGCCTCCGCCCCCATGTGACGTCACGCTCCACCCCTCAATGCAAGCCTACGGGAGGGGGCGTAATAGCTTTCACGCCCCCTACCTTAGGCTTGCATTGAGGGGCGGAGCGTGACGTCACACGGGGGGGCGGAGGCGTGACATCACACGCCGTTGGCCCTGTGGTCGCCGATAATCAGACCCGGAGCGAACACTCTCCGGGGACTGATTACAAACGGGGTGCCGCGTGCAAGATCACGGGGGTCCCCAACGGCGGGACTCCCACGATCAGGCATCTTATCCCCTATCCTTTGGATAGGGGATAAGATGTCCAAGCACCGGAGAACCCCTTTAATACTGACTATCTTTAGTTTCATATCTTTTACAGGTTGCTTTTCTCTTTTGGTTGTTTGTGCCCCAAAATATTATAATTTCCCAGTAAGCTTTGTGAGGATATGAATCTTTCCTTTAATCCATCTGGTTTGCTATTTCAACGAACCCGTGCACATTCTATTACATCTTTAATCTAGTGTGCTCTCCAGCCCACATTATATAGATATTAGACAAGTAGCTGGGCAGTAATTGACAGCTGACCTGAATCGCTCCTTTCCAAAAGGCCCAGTCTGCACGGCAGGGAGACATCAGCTTTAATTTAGGATGGATGCTTATGAAAAATGCATACTGCCCAAATACACATGAATTGGTGCTCATTATTGGGCCCATGCATGGAAATACTGAAGCAAGAAACCAACGCTGTCAAATACAGAACTTTGATAGATCATGCCAGACTTTCAGTTAAAGACACATGGACATGTTTCCTTGAAAACTTCAAATACTCAGCAAGAAAGATCCACTCTTGCACACATTTCTTATTGTATGCTAATACACTGCAAAAAAAATAAAATAAAGGGAACACTAAGATAACACATCCTAGATCTGAATGAATTAACTAATCGCATGAAATACTTTCGTCTTTACATAGTTGAATGTGCTGACAGCAAAATCACACAAAAATTATCAATGGAAATTTAATTTATCAACCCATGGAGGTCTGGCTATGGAGTCACACTCAAAATCTAAATGGAAAACCACACTACAGCCTGATCCAACTTTGATGTAATGTCCTTAAAACTAGTAAAAATAAGGCTCAGTATTGTGTGGCCTCCACATGCCCGTATGACCTCCCTACAACGTCTGGGCATGCTCCTGATGAGGTGGTGGATGGTCTCCTGATGGATGTCCTCCCAGACCTGGACTAAAGCATTCGCCAACTCCTGGACAGTCTGTGGTGCAATGTGGCGTTGGTGGATGGAGCGAAGCATGGTGTCCCAGATGTGCTCAATCGGATTCAGGTCTGGGGAACAGCCACATGAGGTCTAGCATTGTCTTGCATTAGGAAGAACCCAGGGCCAACTGCAACAGCATATGGTCTCACAAAGGGTCTGAGGATCTCGGTACCTAATGGCAGTCAGGCTACCTCTGGCAAGCACATGGAGGGCTGTGCGGCCCCCCAAAGAAATGCCACCCTACACCATTGCTGACCCACCGCCAAACTGTTCATGCTGGAGGATGCTGCAAACAGCAGAACGTTCTCCACGACCTCACGTCTGTCACATGTGCTCAGTGTGAACCTGCTTTCATCTGTGAAGAGCACAGGGCACCAGTGGCAAATTTGCCTATCTTGGTGTTCTCTGGCAAATGCCAAATGTCCTGTACAGTGTAGTTTGTGCTTTAAGCACAACCCCCACCTGTGGACATTGGGCCCTCATACCACCCTCCAAAAGTCTGTTTCTGATTGTTTGAGTGGACACATGCACATTTGTGGTCTGCTGGAGATAATTTTGCAGGGCTCTGGCAGTGCTCCTCCTGCTTCTCCGTGCACAAAGGCAGAGGTAGCGGTCCTGCTGCTGGGTTGTTACCCTCCTACGGCCTCCTCCACATCTCCTAATGTGCTGGCCTGTCTCTTGGTAGCGCCTCCATGCTCTGGACACTACGCTGACAAACACAGCAAACCTTCTTGCCACAGCTCGCATTGATGTGCCATTCTGGATGAGCTGCACTACCTGAGCCACTTGTGTGGCTTGTAGATCCGTCTCATGCTACCACTAGAGTGAAAGTACCGCCAGCATTCAAAAGTGACCAAAACATCAGCCAGGAAGCATAGGAACTGAGAAGTGGTCTGCGGTCACCACCTGCAGAACCACTCCTTTAATTTCCACCTGTTGTCTGTTCTATTTGTACAACAGCATGTGAAATTGATTGTCAATCAGTGTTGCTTCCTGAATGGACAGTGTGATTTCACAGAAGTGTCATTGACTTGGGGTTACATTGTGTTGTTTAAGTGTTCCCTTTATTTTTTTGAGCAGTGTAGTTTAACTTTAACTTATTTTCTTCTTTTTTCCAATCTTGATTTTTATGAAAGCTTATTAAATGCAAAATTGTAGACAAAAACATTTCTTTAGGAGTCTGCAGAATATTTATTTTCTCATCCCAGGTGAAATACATTAGAAGATACGGACCTCTTTTAAAGGGGTATTTCGGCTTTATACATCTTATCCCCTATCCAAAGCATAGGGGATAAGATGTGTGATCGCAGGGGTCCTGCCGCTGGGTCCTGCCGTGGCCATCATGCCCCCTTTCATAGACATGAATGGAGGAGGTGTGGTGTGACTTCACATCCCGTCTCGGAGGCAGCGCCCAGCACAGAATGCCGGGGACTGCAGCGAGATCGCAGGGGTCCCCAGCGGCGGGACCCCTGCGATCATACATCTTATCCCCTATACTTTGGATGGGGGATAAGATGTATAAAGCCGGAATACCCCTTTAAGGTCATCCTTCTTCTTTAAAGGGGTTATCTGGCCCTAGGGTAATGAAGAAGCTAATGTCAACATCCCTGGTCGTGTAGGGTAAAGAAAAGGTTAATGCCAACATCTCTGGTGGTGAAGGGTTGTGAGAAGATTAATAAAGGAATCCTTGGTGGTCTACAGTAATAAAATGTTTCATGCCAACATTCCCTGTGGTCCATGTTGGTGAATGGGGTAAAAGGGGTTTTGCCACCATGGACACTTGGGGTCTGACCACTAGACACCCCCTGAATTGAGAAAAGAACTCTCAAAGCTTTCATCTGAATGGAAAGCCAGTTCATGATTGCGTGGAATGTCCCAGCGGTCGGACTCCCTGAAATCAGACATTTGTCTCCCATGGTATAAGTGGGGATAGGAGATAAATGTGACAAATGGTGACAAATCCTCTTCAATGTCAGAATCTCTGGTGATCCAAGGCATTGAAGGCACAAATGCCAGCATTTTGTGCTCTAGGGTACTTTCTTTTTTTCTTGTCTTTTACATATTTGTAAAAAGTAACAAAACTCACAAACGTATGTATAGCATGGCATTTCGTAACATAGTAATTTGAAGGTGGTCAATTTTGAAGGAAGTCAATTTACCTAGACATTCAAAGAGTGCAGAACAGAGCATCAAGGGCACATTTCCCTTGTTATCTTCATTTTCACATTCTTTTATGGTTAGGATTATTTGCATGATATAGGTATGGGGTGGGGTGGGGCGGTGGTATATGTTGAGTTATATGAGAACAAGACAGGAGGGAGCCTAGTAGGATTACTGCAGAGTTCTCAATATATTCTTAAGGTCTCCCCTACAGTGCCATTCTGTATACTGAAAAGGTTGAACTATCTCTGCAATCTCCTGGGTGTTGTAATGTTTTTTAATAAATCTCTGCCACGTATGGCCTAGGGTACATTACCGGGTGATACTTGGATACCAAGCTCCAGCACTGCACCTCCAGCCTACTTTTTAATGAAAATCATTTAAGCCAAGTCCTTATCTTCTACAATATTTTAAAAGAATGATCAGCGAGGTGTTCTACCCCATGTGCCAGGCCGAGACTTCAGTGCACTTTGTCACTGCAGAGCTCATTGTAGCTTTCGGAGAGTCAGGTACATGTCTACGAGTGACCACCAGTGCACAGGAGAGCCTTATGAAAGGATAGGGAAATCCTGAGACACAAGCCTGAGATTTCATAAAGGTATTGACTACATTATGACACTAAAATGTTGAAAATTACAGCTTTCTTTAAAGAATTCTCAGGTCTGTTCACAGAAGCAGACGTTCACACAATCTCCAAAAGATAGCAGAAGAGGGAGGTAAAATTGCCAGGTGAAATAATCGCTTTGTTGGCCTGGTGATGTACAGAAATTATGGTTTTCATGGCTATTCAGACCTGTTCACCAACAATGCACATGAGATTTTAAAAGCATCTTTTTTTTTCTACTGCAGGAACAACTAGATTGAAAAAGTATTATTTTACATGGCAATTTGTCCTTTGAAAAAGCAATGTATACAATGCTGGAGCCACACAATCATGTACTATGAGGTTGTGAATGGTAATATTGTGATCAATACTCATTGGAAAATCCCACATTCTAGACCCCCTTTAATGTGGTAGGGGTGCAGACACACTGAACAGTTGCACCCTGGCCCGACCCCTGCACAGTCTCCCATAAGAAAATATCTAAATGATGCAATATAGATGATACATTGTCGGGGGGGGGGGGAACTAGAACCCTGTGACAGATTTAGAAGTGGTACCTATTGTGTTTCTACCTACATCGTCTGGTTGTATTCTGTATTTCTGGTTGTCAAATCTGTAAAGGACAGGGCAGATTTATATTCTGCAGCTTCGGATTGGGTCTGTTAAAATCCCATTCACATGCATTGTGGTACTCGAAAATCCGCATCACATCCACATGTGATCCTAACCTCCTATAGAGATGCATTAGACATCATAACTATCCACAAGTGTCTTTTCTGTGGCTTACCTAAAAGTTCTTATTTTGGTCATTCCCCCTGTAGACTTGGTGTTGAGGAGGCATTCGTCGCTGCTGGGCTCTACACCAGTGTTAGGTTAGGGACCCAGTCTGACTAGGTGGCATTGACGTGGCGATTGGGCTTGTACTTTTTGATCAAAATGTATAATAACAACCTGTTATTTTTTTTTTTTTATTATGCTGAGAAGCAAGTCAAAATACAAATGGTGGATGTGCGGCTATGTTTCTGTTTCTCTATTTTTGTATTACCTATAATTTCTTACATGTCAGATGGATGAGGGACAATTACATAAAACTCTGCTGTAGATCATTCTATAAACTCTATAACATTTTTACACCAGCTGAATTATAACTTATCAACCATTAAAACATCATGGCCCCGTGCGGGCCATGATGTGCAGTCAGGAACTAGGCGAGCATTGGGATTTGGGTCAGACATCGTATTATATCTTGGACTATAGGGGAAATTAGCTAAATTCCTGGCTGTGGAGGGTGAAATGTTATGGGATTATGTTAACAACTATGCATATAGGCAAATAGCAAGGGGTATATAGTTTAGCTATCACTATCATAGGCTCTATTTTTTCTGATAAATATAAATACTATATGGTACAGTCTAAAGATTGCTTTTTAATATGTATTTTGGCTACTAATTCGACTGGATTGATAATTTCATGAAATGTGTTTGTGGGGAAGCACGGTGTGGAAAGCCTTGTGGGGGTGTTGGGTAATTGGGGTGTTGGGGTTCTGCATAATAAAGGGTGCTGTTAACCCTTGTCACTTGTGATGCCAGGGTGAGGGTTAAAACTCTGTAATGATGCTGGGCCTATCACCACCCTTCCCAAGAGTGATAGGTGAGTGTAAAATAAATGGATTGTCTACAGCAGTGCTGTACTTAAAACTTGCAGGAACTTTACTGAAGATTTTCTGTACATGCAGTATCGGTAACAGTCCAGATAACAGAGTCTATATAGACAGCACAGCAGTGACTGACAGTTGCTTAGAACCGGAAAGTTCTCTTAAGATTAGGAGGATTGTACTTGCATAGACCTGCTGGATTTAGGGGTTAGATTAGGTCCAGAGGTCTTGCGGCGATAGCGGGGATTTGTAAGAACTATCCGTCTCTAGCGCAGGCTTAGGCCACAAGGCTTTGGCCTAGTAATTGTCTTACTCGTCCAGAGTCAGCAACCCAAGAGCAATGATGCTGCTTGCTTGGCAGCGCAGGAACAAGAGAGAGACAAAATGGCGCAGCTACCTTATATGGGCAGGGGCTGGCCGTTTTAGATTGGTCCATATCAGCTGTCACTCACCATTACAATGGATTGTGGGTGATCACCTGACTAGAACCACCAAAGGTCCTTCAGCAAAACCATAGGGTTCTGTAACCCGGTCACATGGCCCGCAGGTCCTGCGACGTGAACAAGGTAGGAATATTAAATATACATCTTTACATTTATATTTACTTAAATTCCAGCTAACTGAGGGGTGACGAGGGGTTAACTAAGGAAGAGGACCCCCACTGTTCCTAGGGACTCTGACTTTGGGGACCTCACCACAAGGTAACATATGTAATACGGTACAGAGATACCACATGTTCATCTTCTAAATACTAACCAAACCCCCCAATATGACGTATTAACCACTGGATCATAGAGACTTAAAGCGGACCTGTTAGCATACTTTTGGAGTTTACAATAAGGGGACTGCTATAAAAGGCTTTTAACCCTGAATATATAAATAGCTCTTATTAGTTAACTGACCCCTCTGGCACCAAGATTTCAAACTTTAAAAAGATATGCACAGTAGGCTTTGGAGCCCACTGGGTGTCCCCCTCGTAGTTCAGCATAGTTCAGCCTCTACACCAGTTGGTCACTAGCCTCTGTCTGCTGATCACCTACTCTACCCCCTAATTGGCATCCGATAGGTTGTAGTATAATCCCTCTGCAATCTAGCAGTTCAGGGGAATATCCAGTCAGTTTTAAATGCTAAATTGCCTATGGGAGCTGCTGGATATAGCTGAGTATGGTGCCAATAGAGAATGGATGGAGTGGTGGTGTGCATGTGCGAATGCTGCTCTGATAAGATGGGAGATTTGGGTCTTCTTTCTCAAGATCACAGGGGTGATCATAGTTCATTTATCCCCTATTCTGTGGATAAAGAATACGTTTTAATATCCCCTTCAAGGTAATCCTCAACAGCATTGGCGTACATTATACAAGCAAGCCACCCCTGATCAGAATAGACTAATGTATTTTGTCTTTTGCATAGTGAAGTGTAAGTTATAAAGTATTGACTAGGTAGAATATGAGAAAATCCTCCCCCTATCTGTGTTTTGGCAGTAATTAATCGTTCCAGGTGACAAAATATCCCAGAATCCCTCCTTGTTTCTTTCTTTAGAATTACAAAAGAAAATGATGGATTGTAGTATCATATATATTGTGTTGATGTAACTGACATGTATGAAATGGAATGGGATCTCAGATCGAGTATTTCACTGTTATATTGCATTGACTACAAAACAATGCCATTCATGTAGTGTGAACAGACAGTAAAGCATGGAAACATATAGATGGAACTTTTCCGAGCGGTCCCAGCACAAGCATGTTCTGTCTGCACCCACTATCTGCCACAATACAATATTAACTCCTTAACGACCAAGGACGTAAATGTACGTCCTAGTGCGACAGTACTTTTCGCACCAGGACGTACATTTACATCCTGTACATGACAGCCATGTGTGTAAATGTCTGAACTATTAAAATATAATGTTATTGATCTCGTACGGTAAACGGCATGAATGTAAAAAAAAAGTCCTAAATTGCTACTTTTTTGTCACATTTTATTTCTAAAAATTCATTTAAAAAAATGTATAAAAGTTGTATACACGCAAATGTGATATCAATAAAAAGTACAGATTGCATTGCAAAAAATGAGCCCTTCTACAGCCGCTTATACAGAAAAATAAAAAAAGTTATATGTCGTCAAAATAGAGGGATTTTAAACATACTAATTTGGTTAAAATGTTTGCGATTTTTTATTTTATACAAAAATAATAGAAAAATATGTAATCATGGGTATCATTCTAATCGTATCGACCAACAGAATAAAGAACACATGTCATTTTTACTGTAAATTGTACGGCATGAAAACGAAACCTTCCAAAATTAGCTAAATTGCGGTTTTCTTTTTAATTTCCCCACACAAATAGTATTTTTTTTGTTGCACCATACATTTTATGGTAAAATGAGTAATGTCATTACAAAAGACAACTGGTTGCACAAAAAATAAGCCCTCATACTCATCTGTGACTGAAAATATGAAACAGTTACAATTTTTAGAAGGAAGGAAGGAAACAACGAAAATGCAAAGATAAAATTGGCCTGGTCCTTAAGGTGAAAATGGGCTTGGTCCTTATGGGGTTAATGGGTTTCAGGACGACCATTGTACGTTGAGACCATAACGCTATAGAAACCTGGTAATTGATTCTGAAGCCCCAAAAATGGCATCCAAAAATAGGAAGAAGTGAAGATTTAAGAAAAATAAGTAGATAACTAATATAGATAAAGCAAGTCCTTACATATAAAAGTGAGAAAGAGCTGCTGGGAGCTGTAATCACTGTCTATGTAGAGGACAGGAGCTTCTTCAGGGTCCTGCACAGTACACATAATGTCCTAAAAAAGTAACATGGAGCCGCCCTTACTTGGTGTCCAAAGTAGCAGATAACCCTGGCAAAGGTAAAGAGTATTACAGAACATGTAATACCTTCCTTTACTATATGGATATTCTGATGTTTATTGGGTCCCACTGAACACTACTTGAGGCAGGTCACCTATCGAATTGGTTGAGAATTGTCAAGTAGGCTACATTAAGATTCGGATTATACGGAGGACAAATAGGACTGTTTCCATTGGGATCCCTTCAACTGAGTGGAATCCACTTTCCTATTTAAGAATGTATTGAATGGTTAAGCATCTGCTCTATTGTCCTTTACGACCTCTTTGTACATTGCCTTGTCTTATTTTTGTTCTTTGATATCAGAAATTAATTATGGAAGTTCAAGTTTGCATAAAAAGTATGTACTAAAGAAAGAAATCCTTTTTTTTACATCATTGTTCCTTTTAAATGCACAAGCTGTGATATCCCTAAAGTGTGTCTTATTGAACAAGTTGTACTGTTTGCTAAACCCAATAAGCATAGTGTGTGCCCCCTGGGACATTAACCACATGATATAACTATATAAGAGAAGTGCTTTCAATATACAATTGACAATGCTAAAAGCCTTTGCCTATTGCTTCTTGGCTTGGCATTGATGAATAGACTGGATGGGTAATATAAGTCTTTATAAGACAGGGATTGTTTTGTTACGTTATTGGATGATGCTCTCAATAAGCCCTTCAGTGATTAAAATGACATAAAGATTGCCATAGTCATATGTAAAAGTACCTGGAACAATACACAATCTGATTTACCTACAAATATGAGTTCAGTAAGTGGCAGAAACTGTATATATTCTAGTAAATCATGCAGCCATTTGTTAAAGTACCATTACAATGTAGTGCTAGAGCTTTTAAGAGAGGATAGGGTCACCTATGCTAACCAAAGCAGCAATCTTCTCATATTCTCAAGGCTTTTTCTTGAAAGGTTCACAGATACACATTTCTGTAAAAGTACTGAGCCTAGTGAGTTTGCAAATAAATAAAATACACAAATTGTCTGCTCTGCTTAACCACCTCAGATACATCAGGGTTTCATGTAGGCTCATTGCCGAATCCTTTCATCAGAATTACAAAGTTACTGAGTTATGTTCAAAAATAAATCACATTGCATAAAGATACCCTTCAACTCAAAAGTGCTTCTTATCAATAGAAATGAAGACCTTCTATATACATCAAAGCTCAACCTGTAGCCTGGTGCAGATTACTAGCACTTATTGTGCAAAATATGGCCCTGGACGACTCCCTCTAACATAGTGGTATTAAAGGGGTACTCTGCTGCTCGGGATTCGGAACAAAATGTTCTGAACACACTTAGAGCCAGCTCCGGGGCTCATGGCGTCATTGCCCCACCCCCTTGTGATGTCACCGCCGGCACACCCCCTCTTATAGACTGGCATTGAGGAGGTGGGGCGTGATGTCATGAGGGGGCAGGGCCAGCCCCGGAGCCAGCTCTAAGCATTCGGAACAAAATGTTCCAAACGCTGAGCCGCAGAGTTCCCCTTTAAGCCAATGACACAGTGTATGACAGATGAGGAGTGGGAAGTCTTTGTTTCTTTGTAAACTTAAAAGAAAGTGTCTTTGAACTTTGGACATTGAGATGATCACCTGATTCCCAGATTTACCAGTCAATAGAAATAATGGAAGAATTGACTGTTCTTTTATCGTCTTAAAATGACCAAAGCCTGGCAGTCATTTTACCAAATGAACCCCTGACTTGGCCAACAATAATTGTCCGTCTCTACTGATCAATAAGCTGTGTGGCATTATGTAAGTTGACATAGTTTAAACCTCTTCTTGCACACATACGTAGTACAGCCTGTTTTGGAACTCAATATTTCGCAGAAGTATTCCTTGTATAAGGAGGATAGTGGTATGACAAGCTGACATTTAGTTTCCGAGATCAATAGTGCACATCAGGATCTAGCAGTGCTGAAGAGCTTTTCTATAGATATAGCAGACTTCATGTCGTCAGGTGATGCCAGGCAGTTCTCACCCCCTGTTGACAGAGTCTTGTCTTAGCTTGCTCAATTGTGAAATGTGACAGAAGCTTTAAATATATCTTCCAAGTGCCCTTCTTCTGTTCTCAAGGGGCAGCTCATAATCTTGATCCTCATGCCAAACGCTCTCCTTGCTCCTCAAATGTGTCTCCTGTTCACAATCCAAAACATTGGAAGGCGTAGATTTCATACAATGCCCAAAGGCCTAGTGGTTCTACTTGGGGAGACAGGCAACTTGTATGGGGATATATAAATGGGAGCAAGAAAGCATGACCCAGTCGGGAGGCGCTTCTATCTTCCAAAGGGGAATTCAATATATTCCAAAAATGTTAGTTGTGCTCAGGGCTTAAAACGTGAGTACTTACCTGAAACATCTAACCACACACATAAATACCATATACATAACAAGCGGTTGAGTTGTGCCATGACCGCGAACGGGGGCACACCTGTAGAGGGCATACCCTTTGATTGAAAATAAGAAAAAGGGGAGGGTTGGGTGGGTTATGCAAACGCAAGTCACGCCCCTTGAAGCAGGGGGTTGTGGACCTTATATAGGCTCACACCCCTCCCACAAATACAGACCTGTGGGCTTAACACTTGTGCTCAGGGCTTAAAACATGAGTACTTACCTGAAACATCTAACTGCACACACAAATACCATATACATAACAAGCGGTTGAGGTGTGCCATGACCGCAAATGGGGGCACGCCTGTAGAGGGCAAAAAGCAAGACAAGTAAGTATAATAAACATTTATTTAATAACACCATTACATATCCGGAACTTTAAACACTTGTGACATCTCAAGCTGTGGGTTCGGTACATATTTGAATGAATTATAGCAGAATGAATTCCATCTGCCCATGGTTTTAATAATATGCGCTGGGACCTTATGCTGTGATGCAGCCGAGGCGGTCCCAATTCTAAAAGACTGCCCGGAAATAGGGCGGGATCATGACCCCAGCTCTTAGCAACAATAAAAACGTGTTTGACAAAATTACTAGTTGTTAACGGAGCATTATTGAAGAGAAGCAGCGGTGCATTGGCAGGTCTATCAACCATGGCAATCAATAAGGTGTTGAAAACATGAACAGGACACCACTTGTGACCTGTTTGGAAATACTGTACCTGCACTTCTACCCTAGAGGTCTTAGTTGACAATAGAGTCAACACGAACACATTATTTGATAAGACTAATTGTGACTTTAACAGGGATGTCGACTTAAGATTGGAACTGGAGAACTCCCCTGGGCTCAAGAACCCATAAAAGACTAAGTATATTGCTGCTTTGATAACCAAACTATTTATGATGCCAAAAGGGGAATTGAGAGACTGGCAACTGAGACAGGGGTTTACTGCCTGTTATGTTTTGAATAACTTTTAGTATGGCTCTGACCAGATGAGCGGAGAACAATGATGGTCTACTAGGAAACTGCATGGAGAAATGATGCTGCACCACAGGTAGGTATATCTTGATGGTACTATGGGATAGTTTCAAATTATAATTGCAAAAAGTGACAAAGCATACTGAGAGTTCCATATAATCAGTATCAGCTGCCATGTGCATCTTGATGAAGTTTTGATAGCTGTTCCATCCTACATCATAGGACCTCTTAGTGTTGATGGCCAGAGAATCTCTGATGAGGCCATCTGCCATTTTTTTGTATAAGCTTAGTCCATCATTAGAGCCCGGACTGAGGGAACTGACATCACATGATCTGCTTCCGGTATGGTCTAAAAAAAAAAAAAAAAAATTCAACCTTGACAGCGCATCAGCTGCAATGCTCCTTGATCCCTGAATATGTACTGCCGTGAAATGAAACCTGTGACTAAGGGCGACCCATACCGCCTCCTTAAAAACTTCAGAACTAATTCAGACTTTGACCGGTCTTTGTTTAAAATTAACACAGTGGTTTGGTTGCTACATGTAAACACAACAATTTTATTTACCCAAGTATGCCCCCATGCCACAGAAGCTGCTACCACCAGAAAAATCTCAAAAGCAGCTGAAGATTGACTGAAACCAGGCATGCTTTTAACCTGGTCTGGCCATGTGTCCGCTAACCATTGATTATCATATATTGCTGCAAAACCTATGCTAGAAGATGCATCAGTGAATACTTTTGGAGAGGAATCAGACACTGATGGAAGGAAGAATGAAATGCCATTCCAGTTAGTGAGAAAATTAGGGAAACTACACTATGCTGATTGGGAGCTGAGGACATTACCTCCAGTAACCAAGAAATAAACATTCATCCCTGTGGTATATTCCTCATGGCGAAGGCTAACATCCCTAAAAGACTCTGCAGCTCAGCTTTATTACTTGCCTGCGATCTATTGAAAGTGGAAATAGTCTCCCTGATCCTAACTAGTTTATCTTGTGGTAACTTGGCATTCATCTTCTCTGAGTCTAAAATAATGCCTCAAAAGGTCAACACATGGGAAGGGCCTTCTATCTTGGTGGGGGAGATCGGAACTGCTAATTGCTGAAACACCATGAGTAAATCTGTGAGTTGGTGAGGGACTGACTGCAAGCCTTATAATAACTAAAATTCGTCTAAATAATGAATGATGTTTTGGCATCCCACTACGTTCTCTAAAATCCATTGAAGAGGTATGGCGAATTTGTCAAACAACCACGGGCTACTTTTTGACCCGAATGTTAATTTGACTGCAAAGTAATAGAACTCCTCCCACTTAACCCCATACCACTGCCACAGATCTTTATTCTCTGGCAAAAATTTAAAAGCATCAGCGATGTCTGCCTTTGATAACCATGCCCCTTGATCCAGCTCTGAGATGATCTGTATTGCCTTATCAATTGACGCATATTTCATGCTGAACTCCTCTGACGGGATTAACAAGTTCCGACTGGGGAGGACAGAGGAATGAGGTGCTGACAAATCATAGATCAAACGCTTCTTTTTATTAAACTTGTCGGACACTATGTCTTGGGGCTAACCCTTCAGCAGGAGAAGGGTGAAGAAACATAGGGGCCAACCATAAATACTTTGTCCACTTCATTCTTTAACAATATGGCCACAGTTCCCGGGTCACTGCTCACAGACAAAAGGTTTCTGCACTCATATCTGCTCTGTGGCAGGGCTACCAGGGCTGTATGAAAGCCACTAGTGAATCCTTCCAACAGCCACCTGACCCACCTAGGTTCAGGATGAGTGTTCAACCAGCACTCAAGGACCTCGGCATCCACCACACTTAGTCAGGACTGAGCTTTCTTTTGTGTACAGACTGACCGAGGATGTCCCATATAACAGTTGAAGCAAATGCGCAGCAGTTTGCACTAATTAAAAGTGCAAGTGGATGAATTAAAGTTACTACAGATATGATTCCGCTCTAGGAACCTGACCGGCCTGCCCAGCCTATCCACCGAGCTGACTGCTCTGTGGCCTGAAGGACCCGCAACTGCTGGAGCTCTGGCGCCAACTACATCTTCCTTTGCCAATTGACACCAGGCAGTGGAATGAGAAATTGGCTGACAATATGTGCATGCTGGTGCTTTCAACCCAGCAAAGTGCCTGCAGAATAGTTCCGTATCAATTTTCGCCCAATTAGCTTCCTTGTTATGTTGTATTAAAGATGCCTCAGCTTTAAATGAAGAGGGCTTGTGATAGTCATAGAAAGTTGAGCCACCGTATTTCATTCTCAAATCTGCAATATTAAACAAGTATATGTCCAACTCCTGCTGTCTGTCTGGCCTGACAGAACACACTACATCTCGGTACATGCTGAATGCGACCACAAATTCAGAGATGCTCAGTTTCCTACGGAGTCTTGCATCCTTGCTTTTATACATCACATCCACCTCCCCACAAGAAACTGTTTTGGTGTCAGTGAGGTCATGGGATGCTATCAGCAAAGCTTTCAGATTTATATCCTTACCCTCTATGATGTCCTTCCATATACTGGAAGGCACATAGAAAGCAGGGACCACACTTAGATCTTCTGAGACCGTACCTGTGATGGGAGCACTTGAAGTGGACTCTATGGGCTCCAGGTGTGGGCTCACAACCTCCTGAACTGATGGCATGTGGACTATAGCAGTTACAGACGGGACCACCTGGGGGTTAGCCCTGTCCTTTTCCAAAGACTCAAGTCTGTTCTGCAACCCAGCCATAGATGACAGCATGGAGATCCTCTTCTGGTGTAACTGCCCGAACTGCGTACTGTCACCAGTCACGGATTCAGCGACCTCACTGGGGCCCACCAAAGGTTGTTCCATCAGAAGCTTGTACAGCTCAGCCTTCCTTGCTGTTGTTTCAAAAGGCACTCTCCTTCTGCGCAACTCCTTCATAATCCTAGGAATAGTCCACACTCGATATGAAGAGACACTGCCTCTGTCCGAAGCCCTAGCCAGAGTCTCCTCAATATCAGATGCGTTGGATATGCTGACTGACAAACCTATCCGGTCCAATGATGGGTGCCGGTGGACAAACAAAAATATTATAAATAACTATAAATAACTGACCTACCACCATGAATGAAAATATATATATATATATATATATATATATATATATATATATATTATAGAAAGGTGGGCAGCACTGTTAAGTGTATGCTGGTGCTGCAGGTAAACCCGGTCACAGGTCCAGTAAATCCAACGTAGAAAGCAGCAGCACTCAATTCCGTGAAAAAATGTGTGGCTTTATTCAACCAAACATACAGGAGGCGACGTTTCAGTAATATGTGTACCAGTTATTGCTTTCTACGTTATATATATATATATATATATATATTATAATTTTTTTTTTCCACACCTGAAAGGGACTTGCAAACCTCAAAAGCAACATCACCAACAGCTATGCCCTGAAACAAAATTATGAAAAGGAAGACAGATGTAATGAGAGCAACTCATATAGTACAGAAGATTGAAGTGTATGATTTAATCTGAACTGTTGCATGCTAAGACCGTATGTTCTGAGATATGCTGATAAATGTATGTTTTTTATTTATTTATTACCAAGCTGATAACTTTATCGAGACATATAAGATATTGCTCTGAAGACATGTCAGTAACAATATAATGCAAGTAACTTTCACCCAAAGACGTATCAGGTATAATGGGCAAGTCACTTATGCTACTACTACGTAATCAATATTGTTCTGAAGATGTGTCAGTAACAATATAATTCAAGGAACTTCCACCCGAAGACGTGTCGGGTATAATGGGGAAGTCACTTATGCTTCTACTACGTAATCGATATTGCTCTGAAGACGTGTCAGTAACAATGTAATGCAAGTAACTTCCACCCGAAGATGTGTCAGGTATAATGGACAAGTCATTTATGCTACTACTACGTAATCGATATTGCTCTGAAGACGTGTCAGTAACAATATAAAACAAGTAACTTCCACCCGAAGACTTGTCGGGTATAATGGGCAAGTCACTTATGTTACTACTACTGCATAATCAATATTGCTTTGAAGGACGTGTCAGTAACAATGAAATGGATACCGCCCCTTGAAGTATTCTGGGTATGATAGGCAATATGTACTGAAAATGTGAGTATGTACAAGCTGAAAATGAAAATGTGCGTGACCGTATCAGATGAAAGTAGATTATTTTTTTCTTTTTATCTAACACACCTGTAACTGGCAAGACGGTGATAATGTATAAGTCCCAGAACAATGTGAACCACACAAATCCAAACTACAGGGATAATAATGACAAAATGACCATCAGATGTGAAAACTAAAACACATTTATATATACACTAGCTGAATACCCGGCGTTGCCTGGTTTTTCCTTCCTAATCCTTGTTGGGGAGGAAAATAAACAGAGGAAGCTTTTGACTTCATATCCCGTCCTCATATATTGTTGTCATATCCCAACCCCATATCCCGACCTTCTATCCTAACCTCCTATCCCGTCATCATATCTCAACCTCATATCCTGTCCTCACATCTCGACCTCCTATCCCGACCTCCTATCATGTCCTCCTATCATGTCCTCCTATCACGTCCTCCTATCCCGACCTCCTATCCCGTCCTCCTATCCTGTCCTCCTATCGAGTCCATCTAACCCAACCTCCTATCCCGTCCTCCTATCACGACCTCCTATCCTGTCCTCCTATCACGACCTCCTATCCCGACCTCCTATCCCGTCCTCCTATCACGACCTCCTATCCCGTCCTCCTATACCGACCTCCTATCCCATCCTCCTATCCCGACCTCCTATACCGACCTGAGTACCCGGCATTGCCCGGCTTTTCCTTCCTAATCCTAGTTGGGGAGGAAAATAAGGAGGAAGCTTTTGACTTCATATCCCGTCCTCATATATTGTTGTCATATCCCGACCTCCTATCCCGTCCTCCTATCCTGTCCTCCTATCTCGACCTCCTTTCCCGTCCTCCTATCTCGACCTCCTTTCCCGTCCTCCTATCTCGACCTCCTTTCCCGTCCTCCTATCTCGACCTCCTTTCCCTTCCTCCTATCTTGTCCTCCTTTGCCGTCCTCCTTTCCCGTCCTCCTATCCCGTCCTCCTTTCCCGTCCTCATATCTCGACCTCCTTTCCCGTCCTCCTATCTCGTCCTCCTTTCCTGTCCTCCTTTCCCGTCCTCCTATCCTGTCCTCCAATCCCGTCCTCCTATACCGTCCTCCTTTCCCGTCCTCATATCTCGACCTCCTTTCCCGTCCTCTTATCCCGTCCTCCTTTCCTGTCCTCCTTTCCCATCCTCATATCTCGACCTCCTTTCCCGTCCTCCTTTCCCGCCCTCCTATCCCGTCCTCCTATCCCGACCTCCTATCCTGACCCGTAATGTGTACCAGTTATTGAAATGTCTCCAGCCATACTGAAGTTATGAGAGAACATACATTTCCCATTGATTTGCATGCGACTTTAAACAAAAACCCCGACTCTCACAAATGGGGGTAGTTAAGGGTTAAATTAACTATCCTATATTTTAAGTGGACATATAAGTAACATGTGACCAAGTATTATCGAAATATCTCAAGCCGTTTGGAAGTTATGCAGTAACATATATTTCCCATTGACTTGTATGGGACTTTAAACATAAACCCAGCCACTGGCAAATGGTTGTTGACATATAAGTAACATGTGGCCAAGTTTCATGTTAATATCTTTAGCCGTTTGGACGTGATGCTGGAACATACACACATACATACATACACACACGTTGAGTTTTATATATATATATATATATATATATATATATATATATATATATATATATAATTTTATTAACCCACAAGCTGCAAAGTTTATGCAAAGAAATTACAAGCGCCTGTGAACCCCTAAAAGGGGAACCCAAATAAAGAACCTAGCTTGGACTTAATAAGTACTGCCACCTGACTGAGCAAAACCCCCGAACAATGTCTACTGCAAAATATGGATATATACCTAATATTGTTGTAAGTCCATTGTAAAATTCACAACCTACATGATGGCATCTCTACCAAGCCGCCACTGGAACAAGACATTCACTTAATTTGACACATACAAAATATGGAACTACGTGAACTAACACCGATATCCATGCCTTGTCTCCAGCCCTGTAATATACCTCTTTCATACGGCAGTAAACCCAAAACACTGTATTGGCAGATAATACTGAATCCGTTTTGCACCACCATGTTTCTCTTAAAAAAATAACTGAATTGGACACTGGAATATGCTTAGTGCATTTAGGGAAATACTTTGAAGAGCCACCACATTATGTACCGTATGTCAGCTCTGCAGCGCACTACTGAGACCTGATAATGTGTTTCCTGTATGCTGCCTGTGCATCTGCCTGATCACAGCAATAGTCCTGCAGCGGAGCGGCAGTCCCCGCTGACCCAGGCCTAAGTGGAGCCTGTGTCTCCCTCCATCAAGCGCATAGCGCTGACGAAGAGAAACACCAACTGCTGTACCCAGCAAGGACAGCGCGGATTATAGTGAGTGGAACTTAAACAAATTATTACCCTGTATTAACGAGGTAACAGCACTTACCTATTCTGGCCGACTGGCAAGCTTTGTACAAGAACCAAAGAACACACAAACTCTTCTCCCTCCGAGCTAACAGCAGTGCTTTTGTGAAGAGAACACTGCAAACGCAACACACGCCCTGAAGCAGGGACCTGATATAGGCTCAAGCCCCTCCCATAAATACAGCCCTGCAGGCTTACCACAAGTAGGCTTATTACAAACAAAATTAAAACTGGGATAACTAATTTCAGAGGAACCACCTCCTTCTTCAGGTCAATATCATCTGAACAAGGGGTTGCCTCTTCGAAACGCGTTATCCCTGTTTTCATTTTGTTTTATCCAATCTTAATAAAGCTTCTGGAAGTAGCTATCCTTTAGAGACTGCCTTATCCTACTTTCTCAAACCCACAATAAAGGTTTTCTCACCTATCTACTATTGGTGTTATGTTATGGCTCCACATCACTTGTGTGGAGCTGTAATATGCCCGTGTGTCTAAGACCTTGGTAGTATTTTATTTCTGCACATGAAATACAATGCAATGCAACGCAATGGGTGGTGAAAAATATCTCCTAGCAAATACCATAAGCAGTAGATACAAATCTGGAAACACCCTGGATCATCTTAGTCTCTATCATTCTGTTGCTACATTGTAGAGAGCTATGATTTATTGTGTTTGCAGCTTTGGGTTGCATTGAGACAAGGTAGATAAAACAGCTGTCACTCTATCACAACAGCTGGTTATGTCAGCTCACAGTGATACTGCTCACAGCAAGATAGTGGGCACTGGCTGCTGGCATCACACCATGCAGAAGGCAAAGTCAGACAAGATGTCATCTTCCACTAACACACGCTTTGTTTTTACGCATTCCAAGGTAAATTCCTCCTTATTTCATACTATCACAGGTTATGTGCGATAAATTGCTAAGGAAATCTTCAGAAATCATAGGCTGTGAAAGCAACAGCCTGTTTCACCTCTGCTGCAAAATTGTTACTACGTGTTGGTAAATACATTGCACTAAATATGCACATCTTCTATGGGGAACGTTAAAATTAGCAGTTTCTTTGCTATTTACAGATCCTGAGTCTCATTCACACCCACACTAGATCGTCATTCATAGTATATAAATATATAGTAAGTATGTGCAGTAGAGATGAGAGGATGGATTCAAGAATATGTGAAATATATATATATATATATATTTTTTTTTTTTTGTTTGCTTGCACCTTAAAGGGGTCCTCTTTTTTTTTTTTTATTAACTGGTGCCAGAAAGTTTAACAGATTTGTAAATTACTTCTATTGAAAAATCTTAATCCTTCCAATACTTATCGGCTGCTGTATACTACAGAGGAAGTTCTGTCTTTTCTGTCTGACCACATTGCTCTCTGCTGACACCAGGAACTCTCCAGAGCAGGAGCAAGTCCCCATAGCAAACCTCTTCTGGTCCGGACAGTTCCTGAGACAGGCAGAAGTGTCAACAGAGAGCACTGTGGTTAGACAGAAAAGAAATTCAAAAAGAAAAGAAATTCCTCTCTAGTATACAGCAGCTGATAAGTACCGCAAGGATTAAGATATTTTAATAGAATAAATTTACAGATATGTTTAACTTTCTGGCAGCAGTTGATTAAAAAAAAAAAAAAAATAGTTTTCCACCGGAGTACCCCTTTAAAGTGAAACTGACAGCTAGTTCATCCACACTAAACCTGATATACAATGTTAAAGTGTGTGTGAATTGGATTAAAATAAGTTATAACTGCAGATCTGCAGCCTGGTTCTGGAGGTAGACCTGTTATTACCTGGCATACCCAGCATACCCTCAATGCCGGGTGCCGTTTCCAAAGGCCTAAAGCCGTTTATTAACATAATAGCATTGCTGGCTAATACTGGGTGTATTTTTGGAACCGGACAATGGATCCAGGTAAATTATTCCTTATTTTAATCTGTTTCACTGGCACTATAACCCTGTGTATTGGGTTTAGTGTGGGTGAACCAGTTGTCAGTTTTCCATTAATAACTTATTTTAGCAAACTAGATTTTGAAACCTGAGCATCTGTTGACTGTGCTTCTTTGTAGCATTTTTCACTTTCATTAACTGCATAATATGTCTCCAGATGTTATGCAGATTCATGAGATTCAGTCAAAACAGAAAGTTGCTTCCAGAGATTTAAAAAAATACAAGTATAAGGAGTAGAACTAACCAATAAGATGCCTGCGTTCATTATGTATTATTTACTAATAAAAATCTAATTTCTGATTGGATAACTAAAATGAATGGTAACAAAAATGAAAAGAAAAATACCCTGCCAGATGGTGGTGAAGCTATAGGAACCCTACTCCTAGAGGATTCAGTTGGTCCATACGCTGCATGCTAATGCTTCATTTTTAGTGCAGGTTTCCTCATATGGGATAGAGAGGCCTAATGGACCCCCTCAGGCTCTTGAACCTGGGTACAGCCATACTCTCTGCATTCCCTATATTTACCCTTCTGCCTGTATAGTTAAGGGGAAATGCTACATATTATACTTGTGTTATGGAGTCTCTATTGAAGGCAGATGGCCATGGGCAGCTTGCTGCTATCTTGCACATGCAACCATCCCCTTGCAATAGGTATTGCAGCTATACTTGTCCTCTCTGACAATGCACATAGTGGGCTTTATGTTCAAAAAGCACAATCACAACAAAAGGCAATACAACCCATTAGGATAGTGTTTTACTATCTAAAATTGTGCAGCCATAAAGAGGCTATCCAGGATAAGAAAACTATGGCTGCTTTCATTTAAATGCAGTGCCCCACCTGTCCACAGATTGTCTTGGGTATTGCAGCTCAGTCCTGGTGAACTAAGAAAGGAACAACCAATGTGTGGGATTAAGGCTGTCAACATTATGAAAATAACCAGGAGATGCTGACATCAGATTTGGTTTTCCGTGCTTCCTATGCATTCAATTCCAAATTGCGAACATTATTCAAGTCATCCAGTGCTAAGAGTAATTTGGAGATGGGGGATAATGGAGCTGCGATCGATTTAATATACATGGAATACATAGAAATATAGTAAGCGAGTTCTCATGTTAGTGTCTGTTTTAGTAATTGCATTCATCCATCTCTTGACCTTGCAGTCACATAGTATCATCTGACGAAAATCAAGAGTGTTCTACTTGTTACTTCTATTAATAATATTGTAGTCAGGGGGAACATCCATCACAGGTGACACGGCAATTTTATGGTTATCACAAATTCTTGTGAATGAAAGTTCCTTTTGACTTGTCGAATAACTCTGTATATTCTGCGTTCAAGGGCTGTACTTTGTAAACATGGCTATCTCTGAAAAGACAAATGTATCGCTAAACAGTAACAGACAGAGGGTTTTTTTTTTTCAAAAAGATTTTGTCTGTCTTTTGTAAGTAAAGCTTAATCACAGAGATATGCATTGAGGATGTAGGGGCTGTGGTCACACCTGGGCACTGGAGCCTGCAGGGGTCCAAAAGGTCCTTTTGTCCATATGGGGAGACTAGTACTGTAAGTGCTGAGATATTCTTGGGCCCAGGTAGAGATGTTTGCTAAAATGGTTCCTGCAACTTTATAAATATATATGTTTTAAAATTTTGTATTTATCGTAAATGTAACTGTTTGTGCCACTTCATCTGGTTGGAAGGTATATAACCCTGATTATGTGGTAAAGCAGGTGTGGTCTGATGAAGCGCGTGTAAAGGTTTTTGTCTACTTTACCTCCTGGCATCTTCTGTGCACCATCTGTGAATTGCTGTATGTTCCGCTTTCGTTAATAAAGAAGCTTGAACTTATTCCTCTGCTGCGGTGAGTGCTGCTTCTTGGGGTTTCTGTATAGAACTTGCCTTTGTATAGGAGTTGCTGCAGCACCTGCAGAGACGTGTTTGCTTGGCTGAAGAATAGGACTGTGTTTCTTGAGCTTACTGCCACCCCCTGCTTCTACCTAATATATATTGTGCTTTAAATAATTATTATTTGCAAGATCTCAGTCATGTCAATAAACAAAAACATTCTTGTCTGAAACCAGACTTTCATACCCACTACCTAATACTTCTTACAGCTAAGGCCGGGTTCGCATCATGATTTTTACCTTCATGGCACGCATACATTGGCAATATATTAAAATGCCAACATATCTTTGCTCATTTCTTCACGGGCCCCATTAATTTCATTTACCCAAACATATTAAGTTACCAAGGTCATTATCCAAATGTATCAGAGTTTAGGCTCGGACTGAAAAATGCAGAAAACCTTACCTGTTTGTAGACTGCACTTACTTATAAGTAAGTGCAGTCTACAAACAGATAGGACAGATCTATTTATTTTTTTTTTTTTTATGTGTTAACTTCTGCATGCTGGATGTTCAAAAACATGTGTGAGAAGAGTCTTAGCTCTTTTTAGTGTGCAGGTTCACCATCCAAGAAACGGAAAGTTTTTGACAGTCGGTGGTGAGATTTTTGAATGTCTGGGAAAACTTTTTGCAACCCCACATGGCAATATTCTGCCTTTGGCTTTACATTCTGCATGCAAGTTTATTTTGTCCTGAATGGTCATCAGAGGTGAACTTTAGAAGCAATTTCAGGCAATGGAATTAGAAAAAAAAAAAAGAAACTTTATGGGTACATTTCTGTACATTTTTCATATACTTTAAGTTATGGACTTGAAAGCAGGGGTTGTGACAAGTGAGCACTTAGGTCTTCTTTGCTAATGCAGCATTTGTACAGGTAGGCATATGGGCACTCAGTATGGCTCGTGTCCACTCTCCCCCATAGTCTAACACCATGGGCTGTCAGTTTGCTTCCTCATGAAAAGGGTTAACCTGCAGAGAAAATTGCCTCTTGGACTGGACACCACAGGGCACACTCTTTGCAATTATGTTTCATTATATTCTGACATTTTCAGACTCTCGCTGGTTACACTGTAAAAGTAATTCATTGTGTTTTATATGAGTGGGGGTATTGTAAAACATAAATGAGGCATGTCATGCTTGTATTGTCGCGGACTTCACACAGGGAAAGCTTTCACAGACAGAGTTTGATAAAGGAAGGTGGGGAGACTTAAATATGGTAAAAAGAATTATGCTTCGAGACAGTGCGTTGTTTTGTTTTCTAGCCATAGCTAGTATTAGGTGTTAGGTCCCTAACTAGCATTACTTGGTGGCGATGCACAAAGAAATCAATAAACACTGACAGCCCGGGGGGGGGCTTTCCCATTGGTATCATCCGCATTCCTGGATGGATAGTAAAATCCCATCTCTGTAGTGTCCACTTAAAATCACTGTTAAAAATGGTTTTCCTTTGGAATAATTGTCCAATTTTCAGCATTTAGGAGTGTTCTGTATTGAGAACTTGCCATTAAAGAGATTGCACACTTTGATGGCTGTTACAATAAAATCAGTAACATAACCTTTTATTCCACCTCCAAAACAAAAATAAAATGTATCTGGCGATGAAAAGGTCAAATGAACCATTAGAAGCCCAAATCTATTCCTGCCTTTATATACACATAGAAGAGCTGTCATCTATTTCTTTGGGGCTGTACTGTAAGAAGTTGCCCATTATTCCAAGAAAGGATATGCTTTTTGTACTAGAAATGACGGCTTTCATGTCCATGGACCGGGTCAACATTACAAGTCACTTATCCCCTTAAGGGCATGGCCCATTTTTTGGCTGTTTCGTTTTTTCCTCCTCGCCTTCTAAGAAACATAACTCTTTTATGTTTCCACCTACAGACCCATATGAGGGCTTTGAGATGACACCTTTCATATTACCATAAAATATACTGCGAAGCTAAAAAATTATTATTTGTGGGCGGAAATTTGGGGTTTGGAGCGCACTTCATGGTAAAAATGACATGTTCTCTTTATTCTGTAGGTCATTGCGATTAAAATTATATCCAGTTTATATCGTTTTATTATGATTGTACAACTTTCAAAAAATGCCAACTTTTTTTCAATTTTGTTTTTACACAATTGGTATACATAAAATTATCCTTTTCAGACCCCTATAAATTTTTTAGATTTTTCCATGTACAAGGCTGCATGAGGACAATTTTTTTGTGCCATAATCTGTAGTTTTAATCGGTACCATTTTTATTTTGATGTTTTTTTTTACCTTTTGATCACTCATTCCTCCTTTTTTATGGTATTTTTATGGGACGTTTACTTATGTATGAATAGAAACGCATTGATGTTGTTAAAAGGACAAAGCTGAGTGACAGTGACTGCAAGAATGGTGTGTGAATGATTTGAAAAGCTTGTTGCAATTATTGTACTGGATTTACTAAGAGTCAACCAGCCATCAAAGATAATTTGTAATGCTTTTCTCTGCAAGAGTCTTTTCTTTCTTTTTTTTTTTTTCTTTCAATTTTTTTTTTTTTTACTGGATAGATGTTGCCTTACGAAAGAGAATAGAATATAGGGTGTAACAGGTGGGTCATACAGTATATGATATTTATTTAGTGTTGGCGTATATAAGAAGTAATATTACCGTATATACTCGAGTATAAGCCGAGTTTTTCAGCACGATTTTTCGTGCTGAAAACACCCCCCTCGGCTTATACTCGAGTGAACTCCCCCACCCGCAGTGGTCTTCAACCTGCGGACCTCCAGAGGTTTCAAAACTACAACTCCCAGCAAGCCCGGGCAGCCATCGGCTGTCCGGGCTTGCTGGGAGTTGTAGTTTTGAAACCTCCGGAGGTCCGCAGGTTGAAGACCACTGCGGCCTTCAACATCATTCAGCCCCCTCTCACCCCCCCCTTTAGTTCTGTACAGTACTCACCTCCGCTCGGCGCTGGTCCGGTCCTGCAGGACTGTCCGGTGAGGAGGTGGTCCGGTGGGATAGTGGTTCCGGGCTGCTATCTTCACCGGGGAGGCCTCTTCTAAGCGCTTCGGGCCCGGCCTCAGAATAGTCACGTTGCCTTGACAGCGACGCAGAGGTGCGTTCATTGCCAACGTACTTCTGCGTCGTTGTCAAGGCAACGCCTCTATTCCGGGCCGGAAGCGCGGAGAAGAGGCGCCCTCGGTGAAGATAGCAGCCCGGAACCACTATCCCACCGGACCACCTCCTCACCGGACAGCCCTGCAGGACCGGACCAGCGCAGAGCGGAGGTGAGTACTCAGGGGGCTGAATGATGTCGAAGGCCGCAGTGGTCTTCAACCTGCGGACCCCCGGAGGTTTCAAAACTACAACTCCCAGCAAGCCCGGACAGCCGATGGCTGCCCGGGCTTGCTGGGAGTTGTAGTTTTGAAACCTCTGGAGGTCTGCAGGTTGAAGACCACTGAGGGCGAATGATGAGAAGAGGATGATGAAGGGGGGGGGGGTGGCTTGATGACAAGGGGATGATGAAGGGGGGATGTGTGGGATGATAAGGGGATGATGAAGGGGGGATGTGCGGGGTGATAAGGGGATGATAAGGGGATGATGAAGGGGGGATGTGTGGGATGATAAGGGGATGATGATGAGGATGTTAATGACGGGTCTGGATGATGACAGGGGGGGATGATGTATTTCCCACCCTAGGCTTATACTCGAGTCAATAACTTTTCCTGGGATTTTGGGTTGAAATTAGGGGTCTCGGCTTATACTCGGGTCGGCTTATACTCGAGTATATACGGTACTGTTTTCTAGTGTGTGTTTTGCACCTTGTGTTGGGGTTTAATATTAAAATGGGTGGTGGGTTAATTTAATATTAGGGGGGTTTCTATGGGACTCCAGAAAAAAATCCTGAGCTGGTTCATGGATGTCTGTAGTCATGTACTGGGGCATGAGATGTGGGACCAGCTTAGAGCAAAAGAATGTTTTTTCCTATGTGGTATTTGGTGATTTGGTTTAGACGTATATTAATTATTTTGAATGAGGAAATGCAGCCGGATCAGGGATTTTAGTATAGTTATATTAGTATATTAATTATGGTATTGCATTGTGCACATGTTAAGGTAACACTATCATTATTATTGTTGTTTTTGTTATTATGTTTAGTTATGTTAGTGGTGTGTTTTTGGTCAGAGTAAGGCTGGAGCAGAAAATACTTTGATGGAAATTTATGGACTAATTTTTGTTTATATTGTGCAGGTATATGTTTTTTTTATTATTGTAAGGTTATTGTTTATATTTGTGATGTTTCATATTTTTAAATAAAGGATCTACAGTATATAATAGCTGTCAATAATGGTGTTAACCCCTTCCTCATGTATGGCCTCATTGCCTTGGTCGTTTATCAATTTTTTCTTCATATATTGGTAAAACAGCCATAACTTTTTTGAATAGTGTTTATTTATTTATTTTTTTAAGCATACAGACCAATACATTTTTGTAATTTTTTTTCTATTTTACCAACATGTCAAATGTGTTTTTGAGCAATATTGGCATTGTATTTCCAAATATTTTGTTATGTATAAACAATGTAAAAATACAATTTCTATAATTTTTTTTAATGTGCTGAAGTAAAAAAAATGAAAATAGTGGTGTTTTTTTCACCATTCGTGCATCAGTTATTTTAATACATGCTTTGTATATGGTTTTATACTATTTAATTTAATTAATTAATTTGTTTGTTTATTTTTGACCTTTAGATCTGTTCTCCAAAAGGTTAGAAAACCTTCTGGAGATATGTATTTGTACATATCATCTTTTGTACATATCACTTTTTTCCCAAAATTTTCGATCTGAAGCTCTCTTAAACCAATATAAGCTTTATAAGAGTGCCCCTTGGTGGAAATGACAACAGACGCGAGCCCCGCATCACCGCTTAAGTGCCGGAAGCCGTGTCAGAAGGAGACGCCTACTCCACCCGGAAGAATGCAGCGCAACCTCCAGACAGAAAGAGGCGCAACCGCGCAAACCTCCAGTGAGAAACAGAGCGTACAGACACGCCCCCAGATGAACGCCCCCCCAAAGGCATCAGCGGCAACATAGAGGTACGCGAAGCAACAAAACTCACTTTAATACAGCCTGGAGTCAAAAATCAATTGCTGCTTTCCGGGCCATGGGAAAGAGGGGTAGCAGAAATCACTCCTGCATAAAACCCCTACTTAGATGGCATGACAGAGATCAATCACTGCCTGAATAGCTGGAAAAACTTTTGAAATAGTAGAAAATACAAAGTGTATAGAAATAAAACAACAGGAGTGTATTAACACCATGTTTCTTCATAGTGCTAGAAGAAAAAAACTCAAGAGTGTGCCTGTTCATTGGATTCTTATATAAGGTGCTTAATTGTTAATTAAGATCCATTGCTTACTGTCTCTTCTGATTGTATCTAGGGGAAGGGAACATTAACCCATACTTTTCTGTGCTGCTGTAGGACCTCCAGGAAAAGCAGCTTTCAATATATCTGCCAAAGAGCCTCCTGCTTGTCTAACTGTAATGGACATGGCACTTCTAGTTTAATGGGCCCCAAAAACAGAAGTATTGATACCTACTAGTGTTGCTCGCGAATATTCGCAATACGAATTTTATTCACGAATATCGCATATTCGCGAATATATCACTATATATTCGTAATTACGAATATTCATTTTTTTTTCCACAGTACACATAACAGTGATCATTCCTCTCTGCTTCCAGCTTGTGTAGTGTAAAGAAGGCTCTAATACTACTGTGTGAGACTGGTGTGCGAATTTTCGCATATGCGACAATTTGCATATGCTAATTTTCGCATATGCGAATTTTTGCTTGTACGGCTTTTTGTATATGCAAATGTTCACATATGTTAATTTTCGCACGCGCGAATGTTTGCATATGCGAAAATAAACCGCAAATATTCGCAAATATATGACGAATATTCGTCCACATATTCGCGAATATTCGCAAATTCGAATGTGGCCTATGCCGCTCAACACTAATACCTACTAGAGACATGATTTGTCTGATGAACCTTGCTAAATTTGGAGAAGATATCAGTAAATGAGGTCTGCAAAAGGAAATAAGTAATTGAGATGTCAAATGACTCCTAAGCGTTTCCGTTTCTAGTTTGTAAGACTTTAAGCAACAAACATATACATTTTCTTGATGAGGAAAAGCTAGGTAAAAATAACGTGGGAAGGTTTGTCTTAGTTTGTTTAACTATGGAAAAATATAACTCTTTGGGGGGAAAATTGTCTGTGAGAAATATCTAAAGCTCTAACGTTTGAGACTCTTAAAAGAAATGAGACATGATAACATTGTGAGTTTATAAGATAATAATTTTAATCGTATGAAATCATTATCTCCCCATGACTTGGTCAAATTTAAGACTACCATGACATCCCAAGTAGATTGATATCTAGGAGCATGGGGTCTTCTATATTTAATACCTTTCAATAACTTGCACATTATAGGGTGTTTTCCTTATGGTAAAGCATTCACTGGTGCATGGTAAAGAGAGATGGCTGAACGATATAGATTAATAGTACGATAGCTTTAAACGCATAAAGAGAATCAGAAAGGAAATTGATGACGTTAGTTATAGATGAATGTATGGGATCCAAATCCCATTGTATGCACTAATTAGACCAAATTTCCCAGGCTTATCCGTAAGCTGATCTGGTACCTGGAGCCCACCCATCTGAGAGCACATCTCTAGATGATTGTGAAAGATCAAAATCAGGTTCTGATGACCTGAGAGGAACAAGGCTACTAGAGACAATTGGTCTGACAAAATCAGAGGATGTGGATTCCCTGACAGATCTAATAGGATGGATTAATGAATTGGTATGATGCAAGGAAAATCTATAGAAATTCCCAGAATTTGAGGAAACCAAGATTGGGTCGGCCAAAGTGGGGTTATCAGGGCAATCATCGATTTCTGTAATTTAGTAATAGGAAAATTCTCTGAATTAATGCAAATGGTGGAAATGCATAAAGGGTCTCTGATGGCCAACGTTGAAGTGATGCATCTGTGCCGAGAGATTCTGGGTCCGGACACCAACTGAAGAATCGTGGAAGTTGGCGATTAAGATAGGATGTGAACAAGTCTAGATGAAGTGGTCCCAGGAAAGAATTGAGTTGATTGAAAACAAGAGGATCTAGTCTCCAATCACAGTTGTCGATTAGGAAACAAGAGTTCCAGTCCACGATGGAGTTGGACAAACCTGGAAGGTATTCTGCTTTGAAAATAATGTTTTGATTCAGACAAAAGTGGCAACAATATTTTGCGATATTGCGATATCGATTGGTGTATTTTACCACAGGAATGTTGTCCATCCGCAGAATACAATAATGTAACTTATCTTTGGCGAAACTCTTGAGGGCAAAAGAACCCGCCAAAAGTTCTAAACAGTTGATATGAAGAAGGGATTCTTCTTCGGATCATTGTCCTCCTGTGGAAAGGGAACTGCAGGTAGCACCCCAACCCAGATGACTGGCATTCGGTTCTACGATAATATCCAGAACTGAACTGAAGTTGGCTTTAGCGTTCCAAGCCTAAATATGATGAAGCCACCATAGCAGTTCTTCTTTGGTATCTAAAGTAAGGGATATCTCATCTAACCCAAGCCATTTCTCAAATGTTGAGCCTTGAAGTGCCCTGTAGTGAAGAGGTGCTGGGAAGATTGCTTGAATGGAAGCAGAAAATAATCCCAAAATACGAACAATTGCTCGTAGGGACACTTGTTTGTTCAAAAGGGATCGTATTAAACTCAAAATTATTTAAAATTTCTTGGGGGAAGACTCAGTATGGCAATGAATCCTAAAAATTCCACTTCTTTTGAAGGTTCGAGAACTGACTTCTCGAGATTGATTAGAAATCCGAGATTGGTAAGTAAGGTTAGTGTCTAATGTAAGTAAAGATGCATGAGATTTAAAGAATCGGCCATCATGAGAATATCATCCACATATATTATAAGACGAACTACTCGAGCCCTCAAAATAGGGATTACTGGTTTCAATAATTTTATAAAGCACCAAGGGGCTGAGGATTGACTGAATGGCAGGCAGGCTGAGAATTGACTGAATGGCAGGCTGGTGAATTGCTGCTTTTGATCTTACCATAAAAACAGGAGGTAGGGTGCATAGGCACCATAAGATTGCCATCTTTGAGATCTATCTTGGCTAGCCAGTCATTTTGTAATAATGGATCTCATAAAAGATGTATTCCCTGCATCTTGAAATGATGGTAAAGGACAAAATTGTTTAACAATTTTTATTTGATGACTGGTCTGTGACCTTTGTCTTTCTTTTTAACCAATAATAGATTGCTCAGAAAACCTGGAGTATTGAAGGGTACTGAAATGATGGTGCCTTTGGAATGTAGTTCCTTGATTTTTATTTGAATGAGATTGTGATCTGATTTTGAAATTATCAATGGTTGAGGTACTTGAGTTTGAACAGTGGGACAAATAAATTCTATTTGATATCCTCGAACTGTGTTTAAAATCCAAGTCTGAAGTTATCGTGGACCAGACATGGAAATATGTGCTATTCTTCCCCCTACGGGTATTTGAGAAAAAATATGAGGAACACTTACCTGTAGGGGTCTCCATTGTGGGAAGCCTCTGTGGCCCCTATCCCTCCATGGATTCCCTATGCTTGGAAAGAAGCGGGTTGGTTGATAAGAAACCTATGGTAAAGAGACGTTATCTGGTCTAGGTGGGGGGAGGCCTTAAACAGATAATTATCAGCAGATGGGGTAGAGTCTGAAGATGCCAAATGGATTAATTGCTGATCCAGTTTTATTAGAGTGGATCGCTTCTGCTCCATACATATAGAGGCATTGGTATTTCCAAACATGCATAAAGCACATTGTGCCCAATCTTTAAGAGTAGATAGATCAATAGGATCTATGGCACTCCAATTTAAATTAGTTTCTGGCTGCTTTGTCAAGAGGTTTCTGAACTAACAGGCTAACAAACTTTGAAACTTGTGGATGGGGAATCCATTCTCCCAACCGTGGATGTTTAATCTCACCCGGGTCAAAGTATGGATTCCTCGAACTATCCAGAATGACAGGACCAGTCACCCACTATATCCTCTCCTTCCTCAGAAATGTCCTCACTAAATATCAGCCTCATCAGAGGAGGAATGGACAGGTGAAGTAGTGAAGGAGGAAGGCTTTCTGTTTGGAAGAGGCCTTAGCTGCCCGCTTATGATATACTTCCTCTGGGGCTGAGGGTCTATAAGGGCCTAGTATGGAAGGAGATAGGCTTTCTCTAGGAAGATGGCTTAGCTTCCCGCTTAAGATATACTTCCTCTGGGGCCGAGGGTCTATGAGGTAACATAGAGACCTCTTAAATTGAGCTTTAGATAAAGCCTTTATAGAAACCTGATCCCCTGCTTGTGATGCCATTCTCTTTTGTTTGAGGTGACGTTGTTTTTGGGTAGCTTTACCCTGTTTAAATCCACCTGCCATGTGAGAGGTGGAGTCCTTTGCAGACCAGAACAACTCAGAGGGTGTGGCTGGACCCATTTAAGGGGAACCATGAAATGTGTTACGGTTCATTGCAGAAGCCATGGATTTCGCAATTACATTGTGTATGGAAGAAATAGCAGAACAAACTGCTGTCTGTACAGAATTATTGACCAGTCTGGTCCACTATAGGCTGTAATAGATTTTTATCTATAATATCAAAATTATGAGTGTCAGACATTTTAGTTGTTTCTTCGTTCTCCATAGATGAATAGAAAAAAAAATATTTATGAGAGAAAATATAGGAAATATTATAATAAATTAAGGATAAATAGAATTGTTTAGTAATTGTAAAATATGTGTATATAATTAATAGTTTAGGAATAAATATGAATTAATGTTAATTATTTATAATTTATTAGTAAATTATTTATTGACTTCAGCTATTATTATATTTATTATTAAATTAATGGCATTAGTAGTATGAATTGAAGAAAAGGAATCTGAACAAAATGAATTACTATAATATAGTAACAAGAAGATGCAGGAAAAACAGAGCACTCACACTGCTGTAGATGGTCTTCAAGCTGTATTCACGGAGGGCTCAGCATGAAGACCCTCTGCAGGAAGGCTAGATGGAATAGGGGGGAAGCTCAGACGACTGCCACGGTCCCGTATCGCGCCAAAGGGCGCTTCGTCAGGCCGGACTAACAAAGCGCCCTTTGGCGCGATACGGGACCATGGCCGTCGTCTGAGCTCCCCCCCTATTCCCTTTAGCCTTCCTGCAGAGGGTCCTCATGCTGAGCCCTCCGTGAATACAGCTTGAAGACCATCTACAGCAGTGTGAGTGCTCTGTTTTTCCTGCATCTTCTTGTTACTATAGTCATTTGTACTTATATACGTGCAGCACCATTGATACACATATTCTGGGTCATTAACCTCCTCTCCTTCCATTCGGACATTTCAGTTTGCATTGCCGGTGCAGATTTTGCCACTATTATTTTTTGCTGTACTTTTTCTGTTCCCCCATTTTTTTGAATTACTATAATATATAAAATGTAGTTATCTGAAATGAACACTAGATGGCAGCAGTCTTTTAATGGAGCTGAACCCTGACTGAAAGCTCTGGCTGCAGAAGTTGTGAGGTAACCAGCTGACAGGAGAATCAGTGATGTGCCAGGAAAATGGATGCCTGTGTCTGAGGTGATTTGAGTGTGGAGGTGTCTGTGTCTGAGGTGATTTGAGTGTGGAGGTGTCTGTGTCTGAGGTGATTTGAGTGTGGACCTGGTCATGTCTGAGGTGATTTGAGCACGTGGAGCTGGTTACCAGCCAAAGCGTGGGAAGCAAGGACACCACAGAGTTGTGCCTGAGGTAATTGTACAATTGGACAATAAACTGTAAAAATACAGTAACGGAAAAATATATGAAAATAAAGTAGTTAAGAATAGAAATATATAGCATATATATGAGAGAAAATAGGGATGAAAAGGATGAAAATTTATAGACATTGACAAGGATTATATTTATATATATATATATATATATATATATATATATATATATATATATATATAAATATATATATATATATATATATAAATAGACAAAGAATAAGTCAGCCAGCACTTTAGTTGATACCAAACTATTATATGGACCTGGCCTGCAGGTGCACGCTACTAAGCTAGATATACAGCAACAGAAGAATGCAGCAGCACACTGCCAGCACAAGGATATAGGTGAAACATGAAAATGCAGTTAAAACATGGAGAGCTATACAGCTATGGTGTAATAGATGCAAATGTGAAACTATGAAATAGTGAGGCACTTAGCTCGCAAATTTGTTTCTGCCGGCGGTCAAATAGCTTGGACCATCCCACCGCGATAAGGTAGCCTCCTTGGGACGGACCCTACACTGTGTATATGCCTCTGTGTGAACAGTTCAGTAAGCATGGCAGGATCTGAAACATCCAAGACACCTTATATACACACCTGATAGAGGTGGGTGGGGTGCAAGGCCAACATGGAGGTAGCCACTCCCCCGCTGGCAGTGTGCTGCTGCATTCTTCTGTTGCTATATATATATATATATATATATATATATAGAGAGAGAGAGAGAGAGAGAGAGAGAGAGAGAGAGCAAACATACTGTACTTATCTTAACCATTTGCAGCAAAGAAAGAGGAGGGGCTTCCCCTGAGGGGTCCTTATATTCACCTGGACTGTACCATTAATGATTAAATTCTGGACTTAATGTACTGCTTCAACTTTTTTCTTGTTAACTGTTTATTAACTCTTTGTTTGCTGCTATCAATTCAGTAAAGAAAGAATTTAGCATAATGTGAGTCTTCTATCTTGTTATAAAATCATTTTTACAACATTTTACAAAGGTAAGAAAATTATACAAAAACTTAAAAACCTAGATAATATAATATAACAGTATGTTCTTCAAAAGAGATTAAAAGGGGAGGAGAAAACTTCACAACTGCTTAAAGGGGTACTCCGGCACTAAGACATCTTATCCCCTATCCAAAGGATAGGGGATAAGATGCCTGATCGTGGGGGGTCCCGCCGCTGGGGATGAGCGGTGGGACCCCCCGTGATCAGGCATCTTATTCCCTATGCTTTGGATAGGGGATAAGATGTCTTAGCGCCGGAATACCCCTTTAACATGGTCATCCAGAGGCCAATTTACTAATAAAGGAAGAAAACACAACACATACAACATGAAGAACAAAGATATGCTTTTTATGTTTTTGCATTATTTAGTATTCACCAGTGGGTTTTGCATTTTAAATACCCTGAAATTTCTGTCTACATGCTTTGAAGATCTGTATTGTAATAAAGGCTAAACACACACGCAACATGTAACTGTAAAGACATGTAAAAGTGCATAGGAGCTGTAGTGGGAATATTCCTTAAAGGGGTACTCTGCCCTTAGACATTTTATTCCCTATCCAAAGGATTAGAGCGCCGGATGCTGTGCCGGAGGCTAGTGACATCACGGCCGCACCCCCTCAATGCAAGTCTATGGGAGGGGGCCGACTGGAGGGCCACAAAGGCACAGATTTGTTCATGGACACTGGAATACTGGTAGATTCAGGAGAATACTAGAGAATACTAAAAAGTTAACAGCAGTAATGCTGTTCACCAGAGGTGGCAGCAGAGAAGCAGAAAGTGAATGTGAATGTAAATGCATGTAAGTGGATGGGTTTAACTCCATTTTACTTTCTGTTATTACTTGGTAACATATAAAAAGTACAATTTGACAACAGTACAATACTTTTTACATACGAAAAAGGGAGCTGATCCTTCATCAAACCATACGGAAAAACACTTGTGCTGAGACACTGCACCGTTATAGGAGTTGTACAGGATTATAAAATCATGACTGCTTTCTTGAGATGCCATGCTACAAACAACCTGGGCACAGGTGTGAAACTATCTTTGTAGAAAGGAGCCATGTTTTTTGTACTCCTGGACAACTACTTTGAAGCGGTTTTCCAAGTTTAGCAAATGAATGCAGGAATTAGGAGGGAATAAAATCTATACTTAGGCTGGATTCACACTTACGAAGCTCCGGACAGAAAACTTCCATACGGAGCTTCCGATTGTGGCCAGCGCCAACTGAATCAGTATGCGCTAGGACTGTGCGGACAAGGGCCCTGATTTACTATTGAGAACCTGACATGTATTGTTGGGTTGTGCGCCAAAATTTCTGTCTGCCCTGGAAAGTGCGCCAGAATTTGCACCAGAAATGAAAAAAAAAAAAGCAGACTACCTCTCTATTTTACTGGGAGAGACCAAAAAGGGGCGTGGCAGATGGGAAAAGTGGGTGTGGTTCCAGGAAAGTGGGCATATCCCGTCGCAAAAACCCAACATATTTACTAAGGTTTCCACAGTATATGTAATGGATTTGACCTGAGGAAATATAGGGAAACATTAGTAAATACTGTGGGAAAAAATTGTAGGGAATTAAAACCCACAAAGAAAACTACACTCCACTCTTAGCAAATCAGGGCCAATGTCTGCAGAGAAGATTCTGCCTACAGAATGGATGTCCATTCTTTTGGTGTCGCAATTACTGCCGCTGAAATTCTGTGGTGTTCATTGTGAAATTTCAAAACAGAATTCTGTGAACCCAGTTTCTCCTTGTGCAGCATCAACTGCTGTTTAGGGGTTCCAGACAGAAGTTCCCCAGTGACACAGAAGGCATAAATAGGATAGCGCTTGTCACTGCCCGTGACTACTGATGCCAGTAACTGGTTGCAGAATTCCATGCACTGGCGCACTTCTTCTGATAATTCTGGAGCTGAACCAAGAGTTAACAGATAAGTAAGTACAGTGATCCCTCAACTTACAATGGCCTCAACATACAATAATTTCAACATACAATGATCTTTTCTGGACCATTGTAACTTGAAACCAGACACAATATACAATGCTACGGACAGTCCAGATCTGTGAAATGTGTCAATGGCAGGAAGAACTGACCAATCAGAATGGGTATTTACTGGTTAAACACCTGTATTACTGAAGTGCATGCACTGAATTCCTGTCTGGTAGCGCCTCCCTACAGTACAGGGAGGTATAACATATTCTGTACTACTCTTTACCAGTGGCACGGTTACCTGCTCCTTTGTAGTGTTGCTCGCGAATATTCGCAATTTTATTCGCGAATATCGCATATTCGTGAATTCGCGAATATTCGCGAATATAGCACTATATATTCGTAATTACGAATATTCGTTTTTTTTTTTCTTTCTTTTTTTTTTTTTCACAGTAAACATCACAGTGATCATCCCTTTCTGCTTCCAGCTTGTGTGGTGTAAAGAAGGCTCTAATACTACTGTGTGAGACCGGTGTGCAAATTTTCGCATATGCGAAAATTTGTATATGTACATTTTCGCATATGCGAATATTTGCTTATGTTAATTAATGTATATGCTAATTTTCGCATATGTTAATTTTCGCATGCGCGAAGTTACGCATATGCGAAAATAAATCGAGAATATTACGAATATGCGAATATTCGCGAATATATGACGAATATTCATCCATATATTCGTGAATATTCGCGAATTCGAATATGGCCTATGCCGCTCAACACTACTCCTTTGTACACCAGGTAAGGGCAGCTCCATTTTACTTTTTTAGGACATTGCTCCCAGCAGATCTTTCTTACTTTTATATGTAAGGATTTGCTTTATCTGTATTAGTTATCTACTTATTTTTCTTTAAACCTCACTTTTTTCCTATTTTTGGATGACATTTTGGTGGCTTCAGAACTAATTACCAGGTTTCCAAAACGTTATGGTCACAACATACAATGGTTTTAACATACAATGGTCGTCATGGAACCAATTAATATTGTAACTTGAGGGACCACTGTAATGTATATATTTTTAGCACAAGTGGAAAAAGGGTAGCTGGTTGGGCTGCTTCTGTGAAACCTTGGTTGGTGGTGCTCTGACTGAACGTGAAACTGTAGTCTTATAACAATAGAATAAGAAAGAAGTCGGCGACTCACCGGAGCTGATTGGGCTGCTGGTTGGGCTGCTTCTGTGAAACCTTGGTGGTGCTCTGACTGAACGTGAAACTGTAGTCTTATAACAATAGAAAAAGAAAGAAGTCGGCGACTCACCGGAGCTGATTTTCAAGCAGTTTCTTCTTTATTGGTACTCACATACATGGGGAGAGAAAGACGTACAGGGGGTACAGCTGTCTGACTACGGGACCGTTTCACATGTTCTACATGCTTCGTCTGGCCTATGGCCAGACGAAGCATGTAGAACATGTGAAACGGTCCCGTAGCCAGACAGCTGTACCCCCTGTACGTCTTTCTCTCCCCATGTATGTGAGTACCAATAAAGAAGAAACTGCTTGAAAATCAGCTCCGGTGAGTCGCCGACTTCTTTCTTATTCTATTGTATATATTTTTAGATTTTCCTACTCAGTCCATGCCCCCCGCCAATTTTTTTAAACCCCATTTAATTGAAAAGTCGGTGCTTATTCTACGCAGCCCACCTATAATCCTAAATGATATCAACTAATAAAATATAGACCATACTAGGTAATTTGCATAAATGGAGCCATGTCATTATTTTTCCTATTAAAATCCAACTTTTCACTGCCGTATTAGATTTGACCATTCAGCACTTGCGATCCCTGTGCTCCCCTCTGTATAGATTTCCCTATGTAGGTAGACGGAGGAATTTAATGCTAACACCTCCTCCCAGTAGAGAAGAATGAAGATTGGATGAAATGTTGCACTTTATTATTTGACATTTTCCCAAAGTGGTTGTACATTAATATTAATGCTGCATTTTTTAATTTGTGAATGCAAATTTCCTCTATATAATTAAGTTATAATTCTTAAGGGAAAACAGGACACATTTCCTGTGCCTACCACTGCCCATGGTGATGTAATACAATGCGGACGGCACTGCTAAGGTTAGGCGATAGATGGTTGTGGGATCTGCGTGATGGAAGACACCTTTTTAGCTGTTACCTATAGTGTCTAGTACGGTTCTCATCTACAGTTCCCCTAGGCTTAATTGGGAATGATATCGACTCGATTACAGCCGTGTAAACAAATATTCTAATTTCTATTATTAAATAGACTTGCTTTTCGCTGTTCGTCAATCTCTTCCATTGTCATACAAATGGTTCCACGCAGGCAGCTTTATGGCGAAAAGAGTGACGGTAATGTTTCTTAAAAACCCTCAAAGGCATTTGGTTGCCATGGAAACCCTTAAAAATCCCAAAATTAAAAACATCAACCTATCCGATATGTTTTACAAAGCATCAGTCACCTAACTGCACCAGTAACATGACTGTACGTTGCAGTTATGCTATTCAAAAAAACCTAAACGCTAGGTCTGCATCTGAAGAAGTAGTATGCTGACAAGGGTGTGGATGTGGTTCTGCAAATAAAGACTAAGCATCACTTAAAGGGGTACTTCACTGGCCAGCGTTTGGAATATTCGCGAATATAGCACTATATATTCGTAATTACGAATATTCGTTTTTTTTTTTCTTTCTTTTTTTTTTTTTCACAGTAAACATCACAGTGATCATCCCTTTCTGCTTCCAGCTTGTGTGGTGTAAAGAAGGCTCTAATACTACTGTGTGAGACCGGTGTGCAAATTTTCGCATATGCGAAAATTTGTATATGTACATTTTCGCATATGCGAATATTTGCTTATGTTAATTAATGTATATGCTAATTTTCGCATATGTTAATTTTCGCATGCGCGAAGTTACGCATATGCGAAAATAAATCGAGAATATTACGAATATGCGAATATTCGCGAATATATGACGAATATTCATCCATATATTCGTGAATATTCGCGAATTCGAATATGGCCTATGCCGCTCAACACTACTCCTTTGTACACCAGGTAAGGGCAGCTCCATTTTACTTTTTTAGGACATTGCTCCCAGCAGATCTTTCTTACTTTTATATGTAAGGATTTGCTTTATCTGTATTAGTTATCTACTTATTTTTCTTTAAACCTCACTTTTTTCCTATTTTTGGATGACATTTTGGTGGCTTCAGAACTAATTACCAGGTTTCCAAAACGTTATGGTCACAACATACAATGGTTTTAACATACAATGGTCGTCATGGAACCAATTAATATTGTAACTTGAGGGACCACTGTAATGTATATATTTTTAGCACAAGTGGAAAAAGGGTAGCTGGTTGGGCTGCTTCTGTGAAACCTTGGTTGGTGGTGCTCTGACTGAACGTGAAACTGTAGTCTTATAACAATAGAATAAGAAAGAAGTCGGCGACTCACCGGAGCTGATTGGGCTGCTGGTTGGGCTGCTTCTGTGAAACCTTGGTGGTGCTCTGACTGAACGTGAAACTGTAGTCTTATAACAATAGAAAAAGAAAGAAGTCGGCGACTCACCGGAGCTGATTTTCAAGCAGTTTCTTCTTTATTGGTACTCACATACATGGGGAGAGAAAGACGTACAGGGGGTACAGCTGTCTGACTACGGGACCGTTTCACATGTTCTACATGCTTCGTCTGGCCTATGGCCAGACGAAGCATGTAGAACATGTGAAACGGTCCCGTAGCCAGACAGCTGTACCCCCTGTACGTCTTTCTCTCCCCATGTATGTGAGTACCAATAAAGAAGAAACTGCTTGAAAATCAGCTCCGGTGAGTCGCCGACTTCTTTCTTATTCTATTGTATATATTTTTAGATTTTCCTACTCAGTCCATGCCCCCCGCTAATTTTTTTAAACCCCATTTAATTGAAAAGTCGGTGCTTATTCTACGCAGCCCACCTATAATCCTAAATGATATCAACTAATAAAATATAGACCATACTAGGTAATTTGCATAAATGGAGCCATGTCATTATTTTTCCTATTAAAATCCAACTTTTCACTGCCGTATTAGATTTGACCATTCAGCACTTGCGATCCCTGTGCTCCCCTCTGTATAGATTTCCCTATGTAGGTAGACGGAGGAATTTAATGCTAACACCTCCTCCCAGTAGAGAAGAATGAAGATTGGATGAAATGTTGCACTTTATTATTTGACATTTTCCCAAAGTGGTTGTACATTAATATTAATGCTGCATTTTTTAATTTGTGAATGCAAATTTCCTCTATATAATTAAGTTATAATTCTTAAGGGAAAACAGGACACATTTCCTGTGCCTACCACTGCCCATGGTGATGTAATACAATGCGGACGGCACTGCTAAGGTTAGGCGATAGATGGTTGTGGGATCTGCGTGATGGAAGACACCTTTTTAGCTGTTACCTATAGTGTCTAGTACGGTTCTCATCTACAGTTCCCCTAGGCTTAATTGGGAATGATATCGACTCGATTACAGCCGTGTAAACAAATATTCTCATTTCTATTATTAAATAGACTTGCTTTTCGCTGTTCGTCAATCTCTTCCATTGTCATACAAATGGTTCCACGCAGGCAGCTTTATGGCGAAAAGAGTGACGGTAATGTTTCTTAAAAACCCTCAAAGGCATTTGGTTGCCATGGAAACCCTTAAAAATCCCAAAATTAAAAACATCAACCTATCCGATATGTTTTACAAAGCATCAGTCACCTAACTGCACCAGTAACATGACTGTACGTTGCAGTTATGCTATTCAAAAAAACCTAAACGCTAGGTCTGCATCTGAAGAAGTAGTATGCTGACAAGGGTGTGGATGTGGTTCTGCAAATAAAGACTAAGCATCACTTAAAGGGGTACTTCACTGGCCAGCGTTTGGAACATTTAGTTCCAAATGCTGTGTGCGCTCTCCAATAGACTTGCATTGAGGGGGCATGGCATGACATCACTAGGGGCGTGGCCAATCCCTGCAGCATGCACACAGCATATGGAACTAAATGTTCCAAATGCTGGCACCAAGTACCCCTTTAACTTTAAAAAAGACTAAGCAACCCTTAAAAATAGACTAATAACCATATAAAGAGACTAAGCAACCCCAGAAAATGACTCAGCAACCCTTGAAAAAAACTAAGCAACCCTTGAAAAAGACTGAGCAACCCTGAAAAAGACTAAGCAACCCTTGAAAAGACTAAGCAACTCTTGAAAAAGTAGTGTTTTCCAAACAGTATGTCTACCTGTTGTCTAGCTGTTGCCTTCGGCTGTCAGGGCATGCTGGGCATTGTACAGGGTGGGCCATTTATATGATGGATACACCTTAATAAAATGGGAATGGCTGGTGATATTAACTTCCTGTTTGTGGCACATATATATGAGGGGGGAAACACATCATCATGTAGGCCACTGGATATGCGAAATTGCTACATGATGATGTGTTTCCCTCTTTATGCACTGAAGCTGGCACGTTCCCTTAGTTTTTCCAGCAAGATGGTGACCACCACATTATGGGTGTCAGGTCCGAGCATTCCTAGATGAACAGTATCCTGGAAAGTGGATTGGTCGTCGTGGGCCAGTTGAATGGCCCCCAAGGTCTCCCGATCTGACTCCCTTAGACTTTTATCTTTGGGGTCATCTGAAGGCAATTGTCTATGCTGTGAAGATGCGAGATGTGCAGCACCTGAAACTACGGATACTGGAAGCCTGTGCTAGCATTTCTCCTGCGGTGTTGCTATCAGTGTGTCAAGAGTGGGAGAAGAGGGTTGCATTGGCAATCCAAAACAATGGGAAGCACATTGAACACATTTTATAAGTGGTCAGAAACTTGTTAATAACTCATGAAAGAATAAAGTTAAAACCAAGCACATCATTGTTTTTCTTGTGAAATTCCCAATAAGTTTGATGTGTCACATGATCCTCTTCCTATTGAAAAAACAAAAGTTGGATTCAAAATGGCCGACTTCGAAATGGCCGCCATGGTCACCACCCATCTTGAAACGTTTCCCCCCCTCACATATACTAATGTGCCACAAACAGGAAGTTAATATCACCAACCATTCCCATTTTATTAAGGCATATGCATATAAATGGCCCACCCTGTAGAATGAATAGTATCCATTGGTATTAATGTAGCCGTTAGTACATGGTAACAGTAGCAGCAATGACTGGTATACTAGCAGTGTAGCAACGTAGCAAATAGTAGCAATGTTTAGTAAAGTATACTTGCAGTACAGTAGAGCTGAATCAGGATCGCCGCTTAGAGACTGTCTCACAGGAGTAATGGTGGGCTTCAATGGAGGGGACTACAGCGTTTCTGTGGACCGTAGATTTTAACGATTTGCGTAGACTACGCGGAGATGATGGTCAGGATTCTGGTGTTGTTATGTGTAGCATATGCTGTTAGAGACTCGGCTGTCTCAAATATTACAGCAGTGATAAATAGTCCGATCTTAGAAGGCTGAGAGTGTGTTCCCCGATGCGGTCAGAGGGTATGTGGCGTCCTCGTGGCCATGCGCATAAACTATTAGAGCTCAGCGGATGCCGTATGTGCGCAATGTCTGTATTCCTATATAGAGGCTGGATAATGCGTCAATAATCGTGGAGCTGGACGCATTTCAAGTCCTCCATAGGACTTTTCCTCAGCAGCTTTAAGGTACCTAAGCAGTTCCTTCTGTGTAATAGTTACGGTGAGCTTTATTGCGGTTTATGTGAGTTGAGACCATAGACTAGTGATTCCCAACCGGGGTTCCCCGAAACCTTGGTTTCCGTCGAGAACTGCTGGGAGTTCTGCGGGCTCCAGCAGGCAAATTTTTATTTATATATTTTTTGTGTAAAGTCTCCCGCCCCAGCCTGCATTATGTATATGTGCGCACTACGTGTATGTGCGCACTGCGCATTACGTGTATGTGCGCACTGCGCACACAGCGTCCCCCTCCCCCTGCAGCGCCGTAAGTGAGTCACAGGCGTGCAGGCCGGGAGAGGTTGAATGCAATGGGGAGAGTGCACCAGATTGTTCCCGGACCTCCAGATTGTTCCGGCCAGCCTGATGTTACCCGGCCAGCTGGCCTGATGTTACCCGGCCGGCCTGATGTTACCCGGCCCGTCTGATGTTACCCAGCCCCCCTGATGTTACCCGGCCTCCCACAGAAGGACGGCTCAGCTCAGCTTAATTAAGGTAGTGCACCCTCTCCCCTCTGTGACCCCTGTCCACCCCCTTTTGTCACTCCTGTTACCCCCTTTCACGCTTGTCCACTTTTCTGTCATCCATGTCCACCTTGTCTGCCCCTGTCACCCATGTTCACCACACCTCTGACTATCCCCCAAACTACCCCCTATCACAAATATCCAACCCCCACTATTCACCCCTCTGTCCCTTTGTCATCCCTGTTCACCCCTCTGTTACCCCCTTTCAACCTTGTCCACTTTCCTGTCATCCATGTTCACCTTGTCCGCCCCTGTCACCCATGTTCACCACCCCTCTGTCCCTTTGTCACCCCTGTCACCCCTCTGTTGTCACCTTGTCACCCCTTTGTCACCCCTCTGTTACCCCCTTTCACCCTTGTCCACTTTTCTGTCATATATGTCCAACTTGTCTGCTCCTGTCACCCATGTTCACCACCCCTCTAACCACCCCCCAATCTACCCCCCTATCACCAATGTCCAACACCCACTATTCACCCCTGTCCACCTCTCTGTTACCACCATGTCACCCCTCTGTAACCCCATTTGACCCTTATCCACTTTCCTGTCATCCGTGTCCACCTTGGCCGCCCATCACCCATGTTCACCCCCCCATCTAGCCCCCTATCACCAATGTCCAATCCCAACCATTCACCACTCTGTCCCTTTGTCACCCCTGTCCACCCCTCTGTTACCACCTTGTCACCCCGTCCACTTCTGTTACCACCTTGTCACTCCTGTCCACCCCTCTTTAACCCCTACACCCCATGCACACTCTTCTACACCCCTCTGTCACCCTGTACCCTCTGTCACCTCTGTACATCCGCTGTCACCCATGTACACTCCTCTACACCCCTGTCACCCATGTACACTCATCTACACCCTCTGTCACCCATGTAGACTCCTCTACACCCCTCTGTCAACCATGTACACACCTCTACACACTTGTCACCCAAGTACACCTTTCTGCACCCCCTGTTACCCCTTTACACCTATATGCCCCTGTATTCTTCCTCACTTCTAAAAGGGGAATCTGGAGACTGATGCTAGTAAAGTGTGGAGCCTAATAGTTTTGTTTTGCAGGTTTAACGGTGAAGAATTGTGGCTGGAAGAAATAGTTATGATGGCGCGGACCAGATGGAGAAGGGAAGGAAAAGATGCTGAATTTAGAAGCTGTCACGTGTGAGTTGCTGTATAAAGAAGCACTGTAATCTACATACCCACATATAAATTGATGTTGTACAGTGCATTGCGACTTTCCCCGCAATTTTTTTTTTTTTCCAACGGGTTCCCCGAGCTGAAAAAGGTTGGAATACACTGCCATAGACACTGGCATAATATGATGGTGCAATTTAAACTGAGACAGGGAAGGCGTCTAGTGGAATTTGTGTTTATAAAGAAATACTAAGGTAAGATTTTTAGGCTGCGTGTTTATGCAGAAAATAGTTGTAGAAATTAAGATACAAGTTGCAATCAAGTTTAGATGGATTATTACAAATATGAAACTATATTACTATAATAATAGATTTTGTGCTCCCTCTATTCCAAGGCCTGAGCAAGTACTGTTCTTCAATAAGACTGATCAGTTATAGTTACCAAATATTAAAGGGATAGTCTGGATGAAAAAAATATTCCCAAATCAACTGGGGCCAGAAAGTTATACCCATTTGTGAATTACTTCTATTTAAAAACATCTTAACCCTTCCAGTACTTATCAGCTGCTGTGTGTTTCAGGAAGGAAGTTGTGTAGTTCTTTCTACTCTGACCACAGTGCTCTCTGCTGACACTTCTGTCCATGTCAGGAACTGTCCACAGTAGGAGCAAATCCCCACAGCAAACCCTTCCTGCTCTGGACAGTTCCCAACATGGACAGAGTTGTCAGCAGAGAGCACTGTGGTCAGACAGAAAAGAACTATACAACTTCCTCTGGAGCATACAGCAGCTGATAAGTACTGAAAGGGTTAAGATTTTTAAACAGAAGTCATTTACAAATCTAACCTTCTCCAAAAGAACAAAGAAACGGAGCACTTACCTCCAAATTGTGGACACAGATGCAACTTTTATTGAGACTCACAGATTACAGGACACATGAGGACATCAGAGGGAGGGCAGGTAGATGGAAGACACAAGCGGGGGGTATTCTCACATCACAGCGGGCGACAGCACTGTATCGCCCCTTCGCGCTTCGTCAGGCCCCTTGTGTCACAAGGGGCCTGACAAAACGCGAAGGCGCGATACAGTGCTGTCGCCCGCTGTCATGTGAGAATACCCCCCGCTTGTGTCTTCCATCTACCTGCCCTCCCTCTGATGTCCTCATGTGTCCTGTAATCTGTGAGTCTCAATAAAAGTTGCATCTGTGTCCGCAATTTGGAGGTGAGTGCTCCATTTCTTTGTTCTTTTGGAGAAGGTTTGATATTGATACTATCACCACGTGCAGCACCACCTATACTTGACACAGTCCACACTCACCGGACACTTTATATCAGGACCATTGGACTGTGTCACTGAGCTGTGCCGGAGCTGTCTTTTTCTCTACATTTGGAAGTGTCATTTACAAATCTGTTTAACTTTCTGACACCAATTAATTTGAAAAAGTTCCCATTTAAGTGGGTGTTTAAATATACCAACATGATGTGGAAGTGACCAGTGGGGCAGATTTTAAAATCCACAGCATGCCCATTTCTCAACGCTGGGTGTGATCCAGTGTTCATGTGTGGCGATGCATACATTGTACCGTATGTTTTGCCACTCGCTGTACATTTGCCAGACTGGTGCTGTGTGCATCGTTATTTAGTACCTACAGGACCAGGGAATCTGGTGAGTCTGAGGTCTCTGCCCCATACGTTACTTCTGAACCTTCCATTATCCTTTCATGTTCTGAATGTAGTTGCTGGTCATAGCAAAGTAAAGCCAATTCCAAATTTTGCAGTGGGGCCTCATTGCTACTTGTTACACCCTGGGTCCTATCTTTCTGGGCAGCATGGTGGATCAGTGGTTAGCACTGTGACCTTGCATTGCGGGGGTCCTGGGTTTGAATCCCACCAAGGAAAACATCTGCATGGGGTTTGTAAGCTCTCCCTGTCTTGCGTAGGTTTCCTCCCACACTCCAAAGCATACCGCTAGGTAAATTTAAATTGTGAACCCCAATGGGGACAGGACCAGAGTAATGACAAGCTGTATACAGCACTGTGGAATATGTGGGTGCTATTAAAAGGAAGAACTTATCATTATCTGTCTTTCTATCTATTTTACATTTATATATTTTTTTTCTTAACAAATACATTTTTACAAGTATGATATCCAAACTATATAATAGTATAAGTCTGGTCTTGCAGGCTATGGTCACACTGCTGGAGACAGTCCTGACAGATTTGCATGTACCATAACTTACCCTAACAGCTCCTAAAAGTGTTATCCTGGAATAGAGAAACTGAGCTAATTTCTTCCTAAAACATCACCACACCTGTTCTCAGGTTGTGTGTGGGATTATAACTTGATTCCATTCATTTCAATGGAAGTGAGATGCAATACCACAAACCTGAGGACATGGGTGAGGATGTTTGAAGAAGTCAGTTCTGTCTTTCTAATCCTGGACAACCCCTTTAAAGGGGTACTCCACTGGCCAGCATTCGGAAGTAAATGTTCCGAACGCTGTTTTCGCACTACGGTGGTTGGCCAATCCCCTCGTGACATCACAGCCTTGCCCCCTCTGTGCAAGTCTATGGGAGGGGACATGACAGCCGGCACGCCCCCTCCCATAGATTTGCATTGAGGGTTTGTGGCCGTGATGTCACGAGGGACGAGGTCGACTACCGTAGCGCAAAAACAACGTTCGGAATATTTACTTCTGAACGCTGGCCAGTGGAATACCCCTTTCATAGAGTCCTTTTGGCGTCAATGGTATTAATCATGTGACTGATAGGGTAGTGCATCGCTGTTTGTGTTATATGCGGAAACAATGATGCAACGGCAAGTGCGAACAAAAAGCCTTATTGTAAGAAAAGATTATATATGATATTACCCCACTCCATTCGGCTATGAGTTTCTCAACATAACAGACATAGGCCCTGGACTACACTGCAAAGTTTACAGCTAATTGTTGTAGAGTTATTGGTGGGTACATGTCATACCATGTCAACGTATAGGAATAAAAGGTATAGAATAACAAAAACACAAAGAGGAAGGACACAACGTATTCAGCTCATATTCCCCTATCATTAGAACTTCATCCTTTGATTGAATCACAGATTTCAAGCAGTCGTTGCCCATGGTCTTTATATTGAGATCTTTCCTAGTGGTGAGTGTCATCGCATGTTATAAAGAGAGAACTGATGGCACGGGTAACGGCAAAACTATTTATGATCATGCTGTCTCTTCGCTCCAGACACCGAGCAAAGGAATCTCCCAGGGCACTGAAACTCTCCTGGGGCGATGTGAGCGCTGATGTTTACCTAAGTGGAGAGGCTGCTGCAAGGAGGAGTTGCATGAAACACCTGTATGTGACAGCTTATGTAATAGGAGAGGGAGGGGGCTGCCGAGGAGAAGATGGAAGACACGAGAGCTGCCAACACAAGACAAGGAGAAGGGAACTGTCTAGTACTCCAGGTGTGACAGAATTTAAACAAGGACAAAACGAGAAGCAGGGGTGGATAGGAGAGACAGGAGGGGATGTTAGCATGATAGGGCCGCCTATGTAATTAACAATGCTATCCGAGGACACGGAAGGTGATAGCCAACAGGGCAGTCATTTATTATTTTGTTCAGACTACATGTCCTGACTAACCAAGGTTACATTCTCACACCGGTGCCTTGGAAACCTGCAGACAAGTGACATCTTTTAGTTTCACGTGTGCATCAGACCTATCTGTGCTGCAGACATTCTGCAATATGGTTTATGGTGACAGCAGTACCTTAGAATGGGATTGTGATCATTTGCCTGTACATGTCAGGTCTGCATTCATAATAGTTACTATTTATTTGTGTAAGATCCGCAGCGCTGCACACAGAAAGCACAGTGCACTGTTTTATTCAGTGATCCCATCAACTCTATAATGGAAATGTCCAGAAGAAGAGTAAAGTTATCCATACACACAAGGACATTATCTTATTATTAAACACAAGATTATTATCAACTGGAATGTGAACGATCAATTGTTTCCCCAACAACATGCCAGACTAAAATTAGCGAACCTCCCAAGATTCATTTTGGATGTTTAGCCAGAATTGGGTGTAAAATTTGTTTCGACAGCCATTTTAGATTTAGACATACAATCCCTGGCTCAGGTGCAGAGCTCTTGGCTCATGAAGTGTAGGGAGTTAAAGGGGTACTCTGCTGCCCAAGCGTTCGGAACATTTGCATAGACTTGCATTGAGGGGGTGTGGTGTCATGTCACAAGAGGCATGGCCGTGATGTCACAACCCCGCCACCCGCATCCAGCGTTCTAAACGAGCTGCGGGACCCCCGCTTTCTAAACGAGCTGCAGGACCCCCATGATCAGATATCTTATCCCTATCCTTTGGATAGGGGATAAGATGTCTAGGGGTGGAGTACCCTTTAAAGGAAAACAGTCACCTTTTCACCCACACTATAACCCGATGTATGCGGGTGAACAGGAGACCGATGCGGAGTCTCGGACTGCTATACCTACCTGCAGTCCAGAACCAGGATACTCCAAAGGTTCCCCTTCTTCCTGCGCTCACTAGCGCACTGAGGCAGTCCTGCCAGCTAGATTTAAATATTCATAAGCGCTGGCACATCACCGGTCACGTGAGCGCTCATGCCTACCGAGCGCACACGTGACCGGTGATGCGCCGGTGCTTTTGAATATTTAAAGGGGTACTCCGCCCCTAGACATCTTATCCCCTATCCAAGGATAGGGAATAAGATGTCTGATTGCAGGGGTCCCGCTGCTGGGGACCCCCCGTGATCTCTTCTGCATCCCCCCTGAGTCATCAGCTCTCTGGAGCTAAGTTTGCTCCGTGGCTGATTAGAGGGGCTGGCGGTTCGTGACATCATGATTACGCAACCTCATGATGTCACGCCCCGCCCCCTTAATGCAAGTCTATGGGATGAGGGGGTGTGGTAACATAGACTTGCATTAAGAGGATGGGGTGTGATGTCATGAGGGGGCGGAGCCATGACATCATGAACTGCCATTCCCTGTATCGTGAGTCATAAGCCACGGAGCAAACCTAGCTCCAGAGAGCTGATGACTCGGAAGGGCTGCAGGAGAGATTGCGGGGGTCCCCAGCAGTGGGACCCCTGCGATCAGACATCTTATCCCCTATCCTTGGATAGGGGATAAGATGTCTAGGGGCAGAGTACTTCTTTGAATCTAGCCGGCAGGACCGCCTCAGTGCGCAAGTAAGCACAGGAAGAAGGGGGACCTTTGGAGGATCGGGATTCTGGACTGCAGGTACGTATAGCAGTCTGAGACCCCGCATCGGTCTCCTGTTCACCCACACCATAACCCGTAGTATCGGATTATAGTGCAGGTGCACAGGTGACCGTTTTCCTTTAAGTGGTGATGCATAGCATGCATACAGTACATACAGTAATGTGTAGCACAGTTTACTGTATAGGAGAAGGGACTTTAGTTAAAATGACAGGAGTCCTTGCTCTTTTTATGGTTTCTGTAGTGCCCTACAATAGGCCATATGCCTCTTGCTCACTAACAGATCCCTTCCAGGTACCTAGCAACCAGGTGGACAGAGTATATCTGGCCACTCTAATTCTAATCCAAATTTTTTTTTTTGCAAAATTCAGAACAAATTCATCTCTACCAGTAGATTAAAGGGGTACTCCGGTGGTTAATTTTTTTTACTATATGGCATCTTCTTTGTAAGTTTTGTTTTTTGCAATATACGTGTGTTATATGTTTTGGCAGCATGTGTGGGTTTTTCTTACCTGTTTGTTGGGCAGGAAGTTCTGTAGTTCAGAGGGTTTTCTTTTACTGTTGTCCACAGTTCTGAGTCTGTTGTGGACAAGATGTCACAGCTTTTTTTTTTCTCTCTGTCTGCATGAGAGAAATAAGCCACGCCCCCTCATCTCATCCAGCTGAGTACACAGCTCCTAACCTCCCCTCCCCCCTGCTCTGTATTCTAAGGACGCAGGTCTGCACAGGAGAAGGACCTCACAGAGAAGATAAGTGTTATCTGAAGGGGAGGATGAGAAGGTGCACGGGCTGGGGATGTATGGACTTCAGGGGAATAAATCTCATACTGGGAATGATCTCTATGGGGGAGAGTTATCAAAACCTGTGCAGAGGAAAACTTGCCCAGTTGCCCATAGCAACCAATCAGATCGCTTCTTTCATTTTTCACAGGCCTTCATAAAAATGAAAGCAGCAAGCTGATTGGTTGCTATGGGCAACTGGGCAAGTTTTCCTCTGCACAGGTTTTGATAAATCTCCCCCTATATGTGAAGGGGGGGGGGGGGGGACACTCCTGAATGACACATGCTAGGAGTTGTAGTCCCTGTTGTGTGTGTATGCTAGTGTTTACAAACCAGTGTGCCTCCAGCTGTTGCAAAACTACAACTCCCAGCATGCCTGGACAGACTTTGGGCATGCTGGGAGTTGTAGATTTGCAACAGCTGGAGGTACACTGGTTGGGAAGCACTGTTCTAGCCTATTCAGCATACACATCATGTTACACCAGTGTTTCCCAACCAGTGTGCCTCCAGCTGTGGCAAAACTACAACTCCTAGCATGCCCAAAGGCTGTCAGGGCATGCTGGGAGTTGTAGTTTTGCAACACCTGGAGGCACCCTGGTTGGGAAACACTGGTGTATGCCCTACAGAGGTGTGGTCAACTACATCCCCCAGGAGACTACAGAGGCAGCATGCTGGTGTTATACCACAGACTGAAGGTTTCTGAATGACACATGCTGGGATTTGTAGTCCCTTTTGTGTGTGTATGCCAGTGTATCCCAGCCAAGGCTGATTATATTAGAGTGCTGTGTAGAAGGGGGCTAACCCGGGAAAATATTAGGATGGGTAAAGGGCGGAACAAACAAACAAAAAAAAAAGGAGCCGCCCCGAACCGGCAAGGCATGTGGCATGCTGGGATTTGCAGTTTTCACCACAGCAAGAAACAGGAAATAGAAGCAAAGATAGGAAAACAAAGTGGGGGATTAAATGACAACAAAGAACGGAAATAGAGTAGGCTAAACAACAAGAATAGAAATGAAACAAAACAAATTGGGTAAGTCAAAAACGGAAAAACACACGTTGACCACCGGAGTACCCCTTTAAGCAGATAACTTCTAAAGTACAAAGCATTTTGCAAAATGATGAATGCTCGAAAACAGCTAAAAAATTCCAGCATGTCACATCACATGGCCATCAGGAACTATTTTTATAAAATGGAAAAACATGGTCGTCTGAAATTTTTTTTCCTTTCTTATTTTCTTATTTTAAAATAATTTAACGGTTTTCAAAATAGAAAGAAGCAAACAAACCCTCCAAACAAACACATAGGGAATGTGACTACCAAGTAAAAAACAAACAAGCATTTACAAAATAAAGCATGTAAAGACACTTCCTATCCAATAAATTAACCAGGCCTGATCCCATATTTACATAAATATATAGTGCCAATATCTGCAACCAAGTTGGGAATCAACAGGAAAAGGAATAAATTAAGAATGAAGAAAAAAGCAGTAATAGAGAGAGAGAAAAAAAAAAAACTAAAACAACTGTGTAGAGGGTGGGGGGATAACAAGCACTAAGGGGATAACCTGCACAGAGGACCAACCAACAACACTTCTACGGCTATTCAGTCATGCACAAGGGTCCTATACTCCCGCATGTCACAGTCCTGCCTCCAATCCTCACGAGTATAGTGGCTATACTGGCACCATACCACCAGGTAAAGTGACTATACTGGGACCATTTTCTTCTACTACAAATGCATATTACTGAACACTTTAGCAGGTCTCCTCATCCCAGTCCTAAAGGCCCACCAACAGTCGAGGATTAAAATTTTTCCCTGTTCTATTCCAATGAAACTAAAATTACCTGGAATGTTGCTGGGTCTTGAGGACTGAATTCACTTCACCACTTCCCTGTAATGTGGCATTCTGTCCTACTGAGTACAGCAAAATAAACGTGTACCAGCAGGTCGAGGTCTAAATGTAGTCCAATGGGCAGTGGCCGTAAGGAAGCAATGCTGTGTGAACTCAGCATTAATACCAAGTTCTGCGTAAAACTGCTGTCCAAGCTTGCACTTGAGGAGTTGGTTAAAATGGTTCCTGGGTTCATGGCTGGGTCCTGTGCCACTCTGGAGCCATGTGTTGTCCATGTGCTTGGAGGAGGATACTAATAATTAGCTGGAACAATGGGTCCCAGGGAAACCCTTCAAATGAGTTCTCCTTCTGCTCTATTGTGGCCGAGAGACCGTCACGTTGATGTACTATTTACAACAGTAGATTTGGCTGATGCCCCAAGGAGTAAGCAAGGACAGCAGCACAGTTTTGGAAACATTCAAGATGTGCTTGAAGGCTGGTAAGATTTTTAGCTGATTTGCCATTGAAATGTTAATATTTCACATTAAAGACCAAGAAACTCTCATTTTGTGTCTGGCTGCTCTCCATCACACCACCTCCTTAAAAAAAGGATCACCAGCTAGTGCTCCAAAGGGGGTATAGTGCCTTGACTCCACTATGTACCTCTGTGAAGAGGCCCTCTTACATGACCTCTGTTCATGCAAATCACAATCCATCACTTCAGAATCTTAGATTTCTAATGCACACTTTGACTCTGCATATTGTATATTTCATCATGGTTTTGGTGTAGATTAACTAAATACAGTAAAGCAAATCCACATGGAAATAGATTTTCAAATCAAATGGTGGACTCCTGTTAAAGATAATATCATGCTTTTTTAAGAGTGGAATTGGCACATATTTTGGCATATAATAAGTACACATTCTGTCCTAAAAGTGCCAATTTCTGCCGTGTGAATAGGAGTATAGGGGGAGATTTATCAAAACCTGTGCAGAGGAAGAGTGGTTAAGTTGCCCATAGCAACATATCAGATCGCTTCTTTCATTTGTAAAGATGCTTGTGACAAATGAAAGAAGTGATTTGATTGGTTGTTGTGGGCAACTGCACCCCCATACATTTTAATATTTAAAGTCTTGCTCCATGAAGCCACCACCAGAGGGAGCTAACTGCATTTAGATTGATGCAAAAGTAGTTCAGTGCTAGTCCCACTTACCATGGCCCCTCAGAAGCCCTTTGGTATGCCTTTATGATAGATATGCCACTGTATAGCAATATACAGTACACAGGAGAAAACATTAAAAAAAAGGTTATAATGAAACTCATGGCAAAGCAGTAATATTTAGAGCTAAATTTGCAGCTCACATTGCACAAGGCTAAGGCTGAACAAGGCTAAAGCTGAATAATAGATGGCATGTGTATATTGATTGACAAGTTTATTATCTGTTCTGAACAGAGACTCTAGTGCACCGCCTTCTAATTTGAGCATCAGGTGTGCATTCGCCGCGGGTCATGATACCCTGTGTAGGCGTGTTTTTCTTTGGATTGGATGTCACATGATTTATTTCTGTAGGTATATATACCTGACAGTGTGTTTGTGTCATGAGCCATGATTAAGACTTGTTGACAGGTCGAAATGCGTTGGCGTTTCGTTTGTGCTTTTACTTTTGTTTTTTCTCACTATTTTCTCCACTTGTACGATTTTAATATGAGTTTGCATTAAAGTTTGGAATTTTAACTGCCTGGGAGTATCCGTCCTCTTTATCCTAAGGCTGAATAAGCCCCTATAAAGAGGTACATTTTCACTACAATGTTCGATACTAACAGTCAGTGTTCAGCCAGCTCTTTGGTGGAGCAAGAGACAGCAGCCTCTTCTGTCCTCTGCTCTACCGGTCAAACTTCTCCTGGTGTACTGCATACTAAAGGAAAGAGCTTTGCTTGCTTCCCTCCCTCTGAAGACTGATGTGAGGTGTGTGGACTGACCATGTGGTCCATCTACCTTCTTACTCCTCAGCCAGATGTGTTGACAAGTCTAATAAAGGATGAGCATTTAAAGAGGAATTCCAGCCATAGACATCTTATCCCCTATCCAAAGGATAGATGATAAGATGTCTGATCGTGGGGGGCCCCGCGATCTCCGTGCAGCATTCTATGGTGTGCTTCTGCTCAAGTCTCAGAAACCTCTGTGTTTCCGGGACTGGAGACGTGACGTCACGCCACCCCCCAACCCCCCCTCCATTCATGTCTATGGGAGGGGGCGTGATGGGGCGGCAGGTCCCCCGCTATCAGACATCTTATCCCCTTTTCTTTGGATTGGGGATAAGATGTCTGTGCTTGGAATACCCCTTTAAAAGAGTTTTCTTTCATTGCTTCTTGTAAGGGACTGGACCTCCAGGACCTAGGGATAAATACAGCAATGGCAACAGTGCAAAATTCTGGCGAGCCTCATGTACAGATGTAGCCAGCATCATCTTGATGTCTTAAGATATTTTTACTGCACTTCTGAGATAAATTACCTAATTTTACCATCACTTCTCAATTACTGGTGACTACGGATGCTATAAAAATAAATAATAGTAATAAAATAATAATAATCTCTGGTTCATTAGGATAACCATGGTCACATCTGTACCTCTTTGTACTGTGACCAGGCCCACAGTAACAATCTCTTATTTTTATAAGCCGACTTCATACAGAACACTTGGGACTCAATAGTGCTCAGGACTAACCAGTAAATCACATCCATTAAAATCATGTGTAGGAGCATAAATGGGACAATGTGTACGCTATGAAGTCTGATTTCATTAGATCTGCTCTACATGTTATGTAGAATATATGAACATTACTGAACCTCCTGCCCATAACATATGATGATTGTATTTGTAATGTTCCTTAATTAATGGCCTTAATTAAATGGAATATAAGAATGTTTTCCCTAACACCCTGTTTGTATGATTACTCCGTGATTGCCTCATTGAATATGCACAAAACAATGTTCCTTGTTGGAGAACATTTCACAGTCCTAGGAAGACCTTTCCAGCACGTTCTACGTAAGATAAATAGATAAGTAGAAAAAGAATAAAGAGATATTTAAAGGGGTTATCCAGGAAAAAACTTTTTTATATATATATATATATATATATATATATATATATATATATATATATATATATATCAACTGGCTCCAGAAAGTTAAACAGATTTTTAAATTACTTCTATTAAAAAATCTTAATCGTTTCAGTACTTATGAGCTTCTGAAGTTAAGGTTGTTCTTTTCTGTCTAAGTGCTCTCTGATGACACGTGTCTCGGGAACTGCCCAGCAAACCTCCATAGCAAACCTCTTCTAAACTGGGTGGTTCCCGAGACACGTGTCATCAGAGAACACCTAGACAGAAAAGAACAACCTTAACTTCAGAAGCTCATAAATACTGAAAGGATTAAGATTTTTTTTTAATAGAAGTAATTTACAAATCTGTTTAACTTTCTGGAGCCAGTTGATATATAAAAAAAAGTTTTTTCCTGGATAACCCCTTTAACCCCTTAAGGACCCAGCCATTTTACATCTTAGGACCCGGCCATTTTTTGCACATCTGACCACTGTCACTTTAAAGATTAATAACTCTGGAATGCTTTTATTTATCATTCTGATTCTGAGATTGTTTTTTTGTGACATATTCTACTTAAACATAATGGTAAAATTTTTTGGTAACTTGCATCCTTTCTTGCAGAAAAATCCCAAAATTTGATGAAAAATTTGAAAATTTTGCATTGTTCTAACTTTGAAGCTCTCTGCTTGTAAGGAAAATGGATATTCCAAATATTTTTTTAATTCACATATACAATATGTATTCTTTATGTTTGCATCATAAAATTGACGTGTTTTTACTTTTGGAAGACACCAGAGGGCTTCAAAGTTCAGCAGCAATTTTCCAATTTTTCACAAAATTTCCAAACTCACTATTTTTCAGGGACCAGTTCAGGTTTGAAGTGGATTTGAAGGGTCTTCATCTTAGAAAACCCCCACAAATGACCCCATTATAAAAACTGCACCCCCCAAAGTATTCAAAATGACATTCAGTCAGCGTTTTAACCCTTTAGGTGTTTCACAGGAATAGCAGCAAAGTGAAGGACAAAATTCACAATCTTCATTTTTTACACTCGCATATTCTTGTAGACCCAATTTTTGAATTTTTACAAAGGGTAAAAGGAGAAAATTTATATTTGTGTTTGTAGCCCAATTTCTCTCGAGTAAGCACATACCTTATATGTCTATGTAAATAGTTCGGCAGGCGCAGTAGAGGGCTCAGAAGCAAAGGAGCAACAAGGGGATTTTGGAGAGTACATTTTTCTGAAATGGTTTTTGGGGGGCATGTTGCATTTAGGAAGCCCCTATGGTGCCAGAAGAGCAAAAAAAAAAAAAACAACAAGCCATACCATTTTGGAAACTAGACCCCTCGGGGAACGTAACAAGGAATTAAGTGAGCCTTAATACCCCACAGGTGTTTCACGACTTTTGCATATGTAAAAAAAAAAAAAAAAATGTCACTAAAATGTGTGTTTCCCCCCAAATTTCACATTTTTGCAAGGGTTAATAGCAGAAAATACCCCCCAAAATTTGTAAGCCCATCTCTTCTGAGTATGGAAGTACCCCATAAGTTGAGCTGAAGTGCACTACGGGCGAACTACAATGCTCAGAAAAGAAGGAGTCATATTTGGCTTTTTGAGAGCAAATTTTGCTTGGGGGGCATGTTGCATTTAGGAAGCCCCTATGGTACCAGAACAGCAAAAAAAAAAAAAAAAAAAAACACATGGCATACCATTCTGGAAACCAGACCCCTTGAGGAACGCAACAAGGAATTTTTTAATTTTTTTTTTCACTAAAATGTGTGTTTCCCCCCAAATTTCACATTTTTGCAAGGGTTAATAGCAGAAAATACCCCCCAAAATTTGTAACCCCATCTCTTCTGAGTATGGAGGTACCCCATAAGTGGACTCAGAAGAGAAGGAGTCACATTTGCAAACTTTGCTGAAATGGGGGGGACATGTCGCATTTAGGAAGCCCCTATGGTGCCAGGACAGCAAAAAAAAAAAACACATGGCATACCATTTTGGAAACTAGACCCCTTGAGGAACGTAACAAGGAGTAAAGTAAGCCTTAATACCCCACAGGGGTTTCACGACTTTTGCATATGTAAAATAACAAAAAGGGTTAATAGCAGAAAAGACCCCCCAAAATTTGTAAATACATTTCTTTGGAATAAGGACATACCTTAATTTTTTATGATTTTCGCTCCACGGGTGCACACCAGGTCTTGGAGTGGGAGGTCAGTCAGGGGCCTTGAGCTTATTGTAGCAGCCAGGATGTGGGACCCCCCTCAAGGAGCATTAATGAGGGGAGCACTGAGCCCTAAAATAGGGGAACACTATGGGGGACAACGGGCTGTAACTGGGGCAGACAGGTGGGATACAGAGGCCCGTAATATGGGGTACAGTGGGCCAGAAAACTATAAATCATAAAATAATAAAACAGGATATGTTCCCAGAATGATGACCCAGAGCACAGCCAAAACTAGAAAAAATATGCCCGTCCCAAACCCTATGCTCGGAGTCATCATTCTGGGAATGTGATGTGTGTGGCCATCCCTAACCTGTTGCCTCAAATACGCACCCACTCAGGTGGAGAGAGAGCGCTGCGCATTTGAGGCAACATAAAAAAAGTCCCCGACGATAGTGACTCAGTGACCTATGACCCATTTTTGAAAAAACACCCCCAGAGGTCTTATCAGTTTTTTTTTTTTTCAGTTTTTTTTTGGGCAATTTAGTGATTTATGGGGGTCATATTTTGGAATGTACTCTAGACTTGGTACATTGGTCAAATTATGGAAAATTCAAATGAAAAGGGAAAATGTTGTGCTCCATGGAAGTGTGATACTCCCTGAACCAGCCTATGCAGAGGCCCGGATTATCTAGGCAAGTGTCACATTGATACCTGGTGTCCTTCCGCATCCCCTTCCTGTCACACACTCTGCATTTTTTCTGGGATCGCCCCTTCTTTCCAATGTGGGGGACCTCACCTGGAAAGTGTTGGCCTGGGACGATCCTGGCACCTATAATTCCATACCCTTGGGAAGTCCGCCCTGATCTTTCCCGGTCAGCAAAGATCAGGAACCTTAGGACTTCTTCTTGGTACTGGAGGAATGTCCCTGTGTTGCCAGCATACTAGGATAGTACAAAAGCGTTGTACATGGCAACCTGTACCAAGTAGACCGAAACTTTTTTGTACCATGCCCGTGTTTTCCGCATGGCATTATATGGTTAAGGACTTGATCTGAGAGATCAACTCCCCCAATATACCGATTGTAGTCCAGAATACAATCGGGCTTGAGGACCGGTCCCACGGTACCTCGCACAGGGACAGGGGTGCTGCCGTTCCCATGAATAGTGGTGAGTATAAGGACATCCCTCTTATCCTTATACCTGACCAACAACAGGTTATCATGGGTAAGGGCACGGGACTCACCCTTGGGGATAGGCGTCTTGACAAAATTTAGAGGGAGGCCTCTCTGGTTCTTCCGCACGGTCCCACAAGCGGACGTAGATCTGGCGGAAAGGGATTTGAACAGAGGGATGCTGGTATAAAAGTTGTACACATGGAAACCCATATCCAGCATTGGGTGCACAAGGTCCCAATCGATTTTCCTGCTAACACCCAGAGTGGTGGAACAATTTGGGGGTTCAATACGGGAATCTCGTCCCTCATATACTCTAAGCCTGCAAGTGTACCTGGAGGTACTCTCGCAGAGTTTATAGAGCTTCACGCCATACCGCGCCCGCTTCGAGGGAATATACTGGCGGAAGATGAGTCTCCCCTTAAAACTGATGAGTGACTCATCTACCGAGAGACCTGGCCAAACAGGAATCTGGGTGGTGGGCAATGAACTGCTGGGCATACAAGTTCGTTTGCTCCACCATGTGATTGACCAGGCTGTCACTGAAAAAAAGCTTTAAAAAGTCCAGATCAGTGAAGCCAGCCATGTCAATCCGGATTCCTGAGTCGCCAACAAACTCAGGAATCCATGGCTGATAACCCTCTGGGGGCTCCGGTGCACTTGTCTGGGGGGCCGGACTCCTATTACGAGCGGCATTGCCACTCGTACTAGTGTCGGCCACTGAGTCACTCTCATGGGGGGTGCGTGGCCTCGCCTGGAGGCGTTTCCGCCGCCGTACGAGGGACTCATCATCACTACTAGATGATGTGGAGGGCGAGGAAGAACACAAAAAAGTTGGATCTTCCTCGTCCTCACTGGCAGATTCAGAGTCGGAGGCTAAAAAAAGCGTCAGCCTCCGCTGCCGAAAATGCCCGGCGAGCCATTGGCTTTTTTCTACAGTGGCGTGCTTGGTGTAAAAAGTGTAATAACAGTAATAGAAAAAAAAAAAGCTGCGGCCCCCCCAAAAAAGGGGTGGCGCACGCAGCTCCCTGAACCCCTAATAGGACCCGGGGTGAGGGATCAGACCCTAATAGGACCCTGGGGGACCTATTAGGGGGTCAGGGGGGGATTTTTTTAAAATTAATTTTATTATTATTTAACTTTTTTACTTATTTACTCCCACCTGTCCCTGCAATCCGCTGTCCCTATTCTAAGGCTCCTGAGGGGGCTCCGGAGCTCTGAGGGGGGATCCACGGCTTCTTCTCACTGCTGCACCCACTGACTGAACGAAGAGAGCGGGTGCAGCAGCGGGAAGGGACCGTTAACCCCTCCTCTGCCGCTCTGCTATTGGCTGGACGATCGCCAGCCAATAGCAGCGTTTCTGGGGCGGTGACAGTATTGTCACCGCTCCCCAGCAACGGCAGGTGATAGGCGGTGTACTGTACACCGACGATCACCATTTATTTCCAGGTGATCGGGTCGCAAGTGACCCGAATGACCCGAATGGCCGAAGATTGCTTGCACGGCATGCCTGCTGAAGGGATATCAGCATTTTCACGGCATGCCTGCTGAAGGATATCAGCAGACATGCCGTTCCGATCTCTGCCCGGCGCGCGGCAGGGACCAGAAAACGCCAGGACGTACGGGGACGTCCTGGGTCCTTAACGCCCAGGGTGCGGGGACGTCCCCATACCTCCTGGGTCCTTAAAAGGTTGAAGCTTTATACTGACCACAGTAATAATGACTTTCTAGCCCACACATTTCTGCATTAAACTTCAAAAAATGTATTTTGTTTTATTTCATATATGGGCTAGCTATACAGTTTCTGGACCCAGGAAGCATGGAAAGTACAAAGACCATTATTTGCTTTTATGGTGCTATAAGTTAGTCATACAGTCACCCAAACTTCATAGAAAGGCTTGGTCACTGCTCTCTCCTCCCTCTCTCTAGGTTATGTGTCATGCTCAGTTCAGTGCAATGACTTTCCCTATGATAACCTGGGAATTAAGAGCAAGAAAAATAGGATATCACATTGATGTCCTGTTGCTGATATAGCACCAATACAATTCACAGTGCTGTACAGATCCTGTCATTACTTTTATTGCAAAAACTGAAAATTAATTTTCATTTGCATATTAAAATAAGTAAAATGATTTATAAAACTTTTTATTCTTCCTATGATTTCAAAGCTTAAAGGGTTACTCCGCCCCTAGACATGTTATCTCCTATCCAAAGGATAGGGAATAAGATGTCTGATCGCAGGGTTCCCACTGCTGGGATCTCCCTGCAGCACCAGGCGTTTATTTAGAGCGCCGGGTGCAGCGCTGGAGGCTCGTAATGTCACGGTCACGCCCACTTATGATGTCACGGTCACGCCAATGACCAAGGACCAATGTTGGTCTCACATGAGGTCCTTCTTTCTATTTCCTTGTCTGATCCCACAAGCTACAAAAAATTCTGCACATCTCTAGATCAATAAGACAGTTCTTGATATTTTCAAAGAAATGGTTGTAAAAAAAAAGAGTATTGGAGGGCCATGTTCTTTATTTTTTATTTTTTAGAAACACTACTTAGATCTTCTTGTATATTCACTAGTATATATCTTTGACCATATATGAAATTTATCCTACCTAATATTACTGTGTAATGAACATGGGAAATTGTCTGAGAACCTGCAGTCGAAAGGACAATAACAAATATAATTTTCTGAAATATTGAGATGTACAGTTGGGATAAGTCTTTCGAAACAAAGGTAATGGCTTTGGCATTTTCTGCATTATGATTCTTCATGATCTTTTAAAGGCTAAGGAATCAGCATACACAGGTTGTGAGCAAAGGCAAATGCTGGAATAAAAGTCAGACACGAATATCTAGAGCTCCTCATTGGGTTTAAGTGCGCCTTGAGGAGCAGAAGACTTTCCCGAGAGACAAACAGTAGGAGTGCTACACCAACATATTAACTTGGGGTCACATAAGCCATTGCTGCAAGGTCTGGCTGGCAATATTGCTCATGGATTAATACAGAGAAGCCTATAAAAAGGCAGAACGTATTAATAATTTACAAGGAAAATATTCCTCTCTTCATATGAGAACAAGAGGCAGAAAATAGAAAACAGAACAACATCAATAATGTGATAATTCCTACTGTGAGAACATAGCACGGCGCATAATAACATCTTATTTTAAGCATCCATTAACTAATGCCTGATTAATACGCAATTACAAATTAAGTGCTAGGGGATAACAGCCGACAGTCCAGAAACCTTCTGTAGCCATAACACTCAGATGTTGCTGACCTCAATGTGTTACATGGCAATGTCTAAATATAACACAATATGTACAAGTACTAGTAAGAGTAAAAATAGCATCATGGACAGGAACACTGAAAGTAGCTGCTGCCTTTAAAAAAAAAAAATCTACTTTCTACAATATTGTCCCCTATAGTTATTTAAAAGAAAAATATGTCCTACTTATACATTGCATAGATTTTCCTTAAATATACGGGGGAAGAGTTATAAAAATAAAAAGCTGTACAGTTCATCTTTGCCAAGAAATGGTACACTGAAAAATTAATGGCAAATCTTCTCCGTAATTGTAAAATTGCTTGTGACAGATACTCTTGGCCCTCCACCAGCCAACCTAAAGCTCCTTATGCCCAAGTTACAAACATTATTGTGAACAAAAGGAACATGACCAACCAGAAAATTGATGTGGCTCTGTGCAGAACTGAGATTGTATAGGTGGATTTGCCTCTTTAGTTTTGGATGGATATTTGTGCTCTGCTCATAAACAATATTGATGGGAGGACTTTTGTCATTTTTTGTTTTTACCTTGAAAATCTATAAATACATAATTGTATTGAAAATTCCAGTTCTACCCTTGTTTCATTATCTTAAAGGGGTTGTCCAATCTGGAATTTCTCTATCCAGCTGCTGCTGTCTCCAACCATTAGCTCATCTGTCATTGGGTAAAGTTTCTAAAGCTTGCTGTATACAAATGATAGCTGCTGCCTGAATGGGGAGAGGAGAGAAAGCCACTGGCAGACATGTCTAGTGGTCAATAGTCTCCCCTAGAACTAAAGGATGTTGAAATTGATGTTAAAAAATGTTGAAATTGAACAATCCTTATCCTTCTCTTCCTTGACATCTGCCATTGGGGGAAAAAAAACAGAGGCCACCATACACATTAGAAAGTTGACTGGTCCTGCTGTAATTGGCTAGTGGGTCCAAAGTAGATTACATCTTCGTTATTACCACAATATGGTCTAATATGCCACTGTTGCACAGAGCTTGTGCTAGATTGTGGTGTCAAAAAAAGGCAACTGGGCTAGGGGTGAAGAAGAAGAGAAGGATTGACAAATTCTGGGGTACTGGGGAACTCCCTCTGAGCAGTTGAGCTTAATTTAAATGTTTAGAGAGAAGGGGATGTTTTGGCCCTGGAACTTAGTTTTATATGTAAACAAAAATTTCAACCTGATATAAGCCATATCTATGAAGCCATAAGATAGCCATAGGCACTAGAATTTTGCTTTCATGTCTGCTTAAGTATCTAACTTATTGGTGGCAAAACAGTCAATAGCATTAATCAATAGTCTGGAATGGTGACCAGAATATATTGCTGGCCCTTATTTAAACAGTACATTTTGCTTTGTGCTATTGCAATGTTCCCAATCACTACTAAATGGACTCTGTGGACAAATAAATGGTCATACTTAAAGATATGTTTTCAATGGGCAATAATGGACTATAATAAGCATTCTCAACCTAAATTGATGGGAGGCAATTGTGTAAACAATAGAGCTAATTGACTCTTATCCATGAACCCATCTTGATAGAGAATGGCAAACCATGTTGGCGTGATTTAGGGGGGTCTTAGCTGTTTGAACTCAGATGACAATTTTATGGCATATCTATTAAATCTAGGGTAGTGCTAAAAGGTAGCAAAAACAATTGCATGGAGTTAGGGCAATATACTATAGTATTTTTACACCAGAAATGCATTTTGTAAGATAAAGACCTATAAAAATATTGAAGCTTTCTAAGGGGAAATGCAGAAATGGCAGTACAAGACCCTTTCCCACATACTAAAATGTTTCCCAATTTTACATATTCTCCCGGTACAGAGTTGAGCAGCATGCTGATTGTATAAATGACTGCAATTATCACCTTTCTTATTTGTTTTCTAAGAAACCAGCGTGTTCTCTAGTACAGTGTAAAGGAGCCTAAAAGCCTATAACACAGAAATGGAATATGTTGTGTAATAAATATTGTAATGAGATTAAAGCTGGAGTTTGACTAATTTCCTGTGACTTGCGGAAACTGGACTGTAGCAAACAGCATCACCAGCAAGGCTGGCAACAGGAGATAAGTGTGTACTAGAGCCACTGTGTTAATTTATTTTCTGCTGCCCGGGGGAAAGTTAGGCTAAATTTGTGAAGAAAATAAAAGTATAGATATATAACACTACACTAATATACAATTGTTGATACACTGAACCTTTCGAAGGACAAAGTACCACTTTAGACAAGATAGTATACACCAAGTAATATCCAATTGTTGCTCTACCTACAATTTGTAAAGCCTATTTACCTGTTTTCTGTATGGATTTTTATATATTCCAGCAATCCAAGGTTAGTAACATTAGTAACAGTTTAAAGGGATACTCTGCCCCTAGACATCTTATCCGCTAGGGGATAAGATGTCTGATCGTGGGGGTCCCGCAATCTCGGCTGCAGCACCCCAGACATCCGGTGCACAGAACGAACGGATGACGGACGATGCGGGGCAGTGGCTCGGGACATCACGGCCATGCCCCCTCAATGCAGGGCTATGGGAGCGGGCGTGACTGCCATCATGCCCCCTCCCATAGACATGCATTGAGGGGGCGTGGTTGTGACATCACGAGCGTGGCATGGCCATGACGTCACAAGCCTCTGGTGCTGCACCCAATGGCCTAAGCAAATGCAGGGAGATCATGGAGGGACCCCCTCGATCAGACATCTTTTCTTATATAAGATGTCCAGGGGTGGAATACCCCTTTAAATCATTATGGAACCCTGAAAAAGATTATTCCCGGTATTATGCCAGGGATCATTCTACCCAACCAAGTCCCAACAAACAACTCTTGCACATTTTATTGTACCTTTAATAATCCTCTTTAAAGGAATTAGAATACCAATTTTTTTTTTACCTGAAAAGGCTATGATGGATTTTAAAGCAGCTCATCCTTCCTCCTCTCATGAACACTCTTATGGACTTCTTCCTGTGTCACCTGCCCCTTCTTCTTTGCATTCTCATTGCCCATAAAATATCCCGTCTCCCCTTGGTACTTATAGTTCGCTCCAGCACCCAGCCGCCCAACCACTAATGTACATAGCGCTTTTGAGCTACGAGTCATCACAGACAGAGGCACAGGGAGTGCACCCTCTATCAATGATGATGAGCAAAAAAAAAAAAGGAAAATAAAAAGCTGTGTACGTATGCTTTTTAAAGCCAATTCACACTTTGGAAATTCAGGTGCAGCAGTCTCCCATTGTTTTCAATGGGATTCTACTGCACCATTCTTCTGCACTAATCACGTTCTGCCATGGAACATGTTCATTCCTCCTGCAGAATCCAGTGCTGTATGCATTGCTGTCTATGGCACTTCCAAGCAGTCCTAGCACTCCTAAATCAGTTGGCATCTGCTACAGATAGCAGCTCCACTCTAAATATCTCCAGGCAGAGATTCTGTAGTGTCAATGGACCTTGGCGATCAGTGTACGGATATGACTGATATTAATGACCATGTGACTTGTTCTTAGAAATGTCACCTTAACCATGCATTTTTTTTGCTTAAAATTTTAGTAGGAGTAATGTGATTAAAAAATTTTAAGTTTGACTATGAATGTCGACTATATTTAAAAATCTGTGTAGCAGAGGGTGGTAATTTTTAAGTGAGTATGAAAAAGCTGTTGTGGCTACTGGGCATGCATGAGAAGCAGTCATCTGCATACATAATGCTCAGAAGCCACCGCTACATCTAGGCCCATATCACTGGAGGGCCATTTTATACATACAAGGACATTATTCCTGTGAGTGTCAGGATGGAAGAACAATTATGCTAATTTGACAATGATGTAATGTTTCTTTAAGGCCCTTTTAGACAGGCCGATTAGAGGTTAAATGAGCGGTTATAGGAACTTTTGTTCACAATAATGGGAGCAAAGCATAGTGAAGGGGTACCCGATAGCGGAGTGGCGGCGTGATGGGGGCGTTAGATCCCCCTTCACCTAATTTTGGGGTTGGGTAGCATAAGGGGTTAAGGGGTAGCTGGCCATTTAAGGGAGGGAGATGTACAGGAGGTGACACGAGGGGCATATGGGTCAGAAGTTTAAGAGGAGGAGCCTACAGCGATAGTCAGTGGCCGGAGGTAAGGAGAGCTCACTCCGGCGGGAGAACGAGTTCCGGGATTGTCTTTGACATAGTGGGATTTTGGCAGGTAAAAGTCATCCTTGGTAGGATTAATTGCTGGGAATTGCAGAGATTGGATTAGAGGAATGGTGATGACAGCTTTTGGGGACACAGCTGAATGAGCCTCCTCCTGATGGTGTGTCGGGGCTCCAGGAGTTGTTGGGAGCAGGCACTAACGCTTGTGGGTGCCCCTGGGTCAGGTGAATGTGGCCAGGTTAAATTGTTAGTGCCAAGGTTGGTGAAGAAAATTTTTTGAAAAAATGTTGGTTTATGATAATACTGTTATGTATATTTAAGTATTATGTATATATATATATATATATATATATATATATATATATATATTTAAATATACATAACAATGATAAAATTAAAGGGTCACACGAGAAAACATTTGTGTGGCCCAGCCTGCACAATCATTGAGCCATGTGAAGGCTCATTTAATGAATGCCTAACCTCAGCCCGTGCAAAAGGGCCCTCAATCTGGAACTGTAGAGTGTCTGTGCACTGTTTTTGTAAACTGGTTACATAGTTAAATAGTTACATGGGGACCTGCACTGAGAAAAAGTTGACCAGCTGCCTATAGCAACCAATGAGATTGTTTCTCTTATTTTTTCAGAAGCCTTTTCTGAAATTAAAAAAAGTGATCTGATTGGTTGCTATGGGCAGCTGGGCAGCTTTTTTGATGTTTCAAGTTTTGATGAATCTCCCCCATACCTATACGATGGTTGAAAAAAGACGCATGTTCATCAAGTTCAAGAGAGGAGGAGGGGGATGAAAGGAGGGGGTATAAGGATGAGGGTGACTTGAAAGAAAAGAAGGATGGAGGGAAGGGGTATGGGTGGATGAAGAGGAGGAGAAGGATGGAGGGAAGGGGTATTGTTAGATAAAGAGGAGGAAAAAGATGGAAGGAGGGGGTATGGGTGGATGAAGAGGAGTTGAAGGATGGAGGGAATGGGTATGGGAGGATGAAGAACAAGAGAAGGATGGAGGGAAGGGGTATGGTTGGATGAAGAGGAGGAGAAGTATGGAAGGAAGGGTATTGTTAGGTAAAGAGAATGATGGAGGGAAGGGGTATGGGTGGATGTAGAGGAGGAGAATGATGGAGGGAAGGGTATTGTTAGGTGAAGAGAATGATGGAAGGAAGGGGTATGGGTGGATGAAGAGGAGTTGAAGGATGGAGGGAATGGGTATGGGAGGATGAAGAACAAGAGAAGGATGGAGGGAAGGGGTATGGGTGGATGAAGAGGAGGAGAAGGATGGAGGGAAGGGTATTGTTAGGTAAAGAGAAGGATGGAGGGAAGGGGTATGGGTGAATGAAGAGGAGTTGAAGGATGGAGGGAAGGGGTATGGGTGGATGAAGAAGAAGAGAAGGATGGAGGGAAGGGGTATGGGTGGATGAAGAAGAAGAGAAGGATGGAGGGAAGGGGTGTGGGTGGATGAAGAGGAGGAGAAGGATGGAGGGAAGGGGTATTGTTAGATAAAGAGGAGGAAAAAGATGGAAGGAGGGGGTATGAGTGGATGAAGAGGAGTTGATGGATGAAGGGAAGGGGTATGGGTGGATGAAGAAGAAGAGAAGGATGGAGGGAAAGGGGTATGGGTGGATGAAGAGGAGGAGAAGGATGGAGGGAAGGGTATTGTTAGGTAAAGAGAAGGATGGAGGGAAGGGGTATGGGTGAATGAAGAGGAGTTGAAGGATGGAGGGAAGGGGTATGGGTGGATGAAGAAGAAGAGAAGGATGGAGGGAAGGGGTGTTGTTAGATAAAGAGGAGGAAAAAGATGGAAGGAGGGGGTATGAGTGGATGAAGAGGAGTTGAAGGATGGAGGGAATGGGTATGGGAGGATGAAGAACAAGAGAAGGATGGAGGGAAGGGTATTGTTAGGTAAAGAGAAGGATGGAGGGAAGGGGTATGGGTGAATGAAGAGGAGTTGAAGGATGGAGGGAAGGGGTATGGGAGGATGAAGAACAAGAGAAGGATGGAGGGAAGGGGTATGGGTGTATGAAGAGGAGGAGAAGGATGGAGGGAAGGGTATTGTTAGGTAAAGAGAAGGATGGAGGGAAGGGGTATGGGTGAATGAAGAGGAGTTGAAGGATGGAGGGAAGGGGTATGGGTGGATGAAGAAGAAGAGAAGGATGGAGGGAAGGGGTGTGGGTGGATGAAGAAGAAGAGAAGGATGGAGGGAAGGGGATGGGTGGATGAAGAAGAAGAGAAGGATGGAGGGAAGGGGATGGGTGGATGAAGAAGAGGAGAAGGATGGAGGGAATGGGTATTGTTAGGTAAAGAGAAAGAGAAGGATGGAGGGAAGGGGTATGGGTAGATGAAGAGGAGGAGAATGATGAAGAGAAGGGGTATGAGTGGATGAAGAAGAAGAGAAGGATGGAGGGAAGGGGATGGGAGGATGAGGAGGAGGAGAAGGTAGGATGGAATGGGTATGGGAGGATGAAGAACAAGAGAAGGATGGAGGGAAGGGGTATGGGTGTATGAAGAGGAGGAGAAGGATGGAGGGAAGGGTATTGTTAGGTAAAGAGAAGGATGGAGGGAAGGGGTATGGGTGAATGAAGAGGAGTTGAAGGATGGAGGGAAGGGGTATGGGTGGATGAAGAAGAAGAGAAGGATGGAGGGAAGGGGTGTTGTTAGATAAAGAGGAGGAAAAAGATGGAAGGAGGGGGTATGAGTGGATGAAGAGGAGTTGAAGGATGGAGGGAATGGGTATGGGAGGATGAAGAACAAGAGAAGGATGGAGGGAAGGGGTATGGGTGTATGAAGAGGAGGAGAAGGATGGAGGGAAGGGTATTGTTAGGTAAAGAGAAGGATGGAGGGAAGGGGTATGGGTATGGAGAGGAGTTGAAGGATGGTGGGAAGGGGTTGGGGTGAGGATGTGAATGGTTGGATGGAGGGATGGGGTTGGGTGTATGATGAGGTGGTGAAGGTTGGAGGGATGGGTATTGTTAGGTAAGTGAAGGATGGTGGGTTGGGGTATGGGTGATGATGTGGTGTGATGTTGGGAGGGAAGGGGGGTATGGGTGGTTGTTGAAGTTGTGAGGATGGAGGGAAGGGGTGTGGGTGGTTGTTGTTGTTGTGTAGGTTGGTGGGTTGGGGTTGGGGGTTGTTGTTGTTGTGTTGGATGGTGGGTTGGGGTGTGGGTTGGTTGAGTTGGAGGAGAGGATGGAGGGATGGGTTTGTTTGGTAAAGAGAAGGAAGGATGGTGGAGGGGTAGGGGTTGATGAAGTGGGGTGATGATGTGAGAAGGGGTATGAGTGGTTGATAGAAGAGAAGGTGGAGGGAAGGGGATGGGGTGGTGTGGAGGTGGTTGGGTTGGTAGGTTGGGTTGGGTGGGAGGATGAAGAACAAGAGAAGGATGGAGGGAAGGGGTATGGGTGTATGAAGAGGAGGAGAAGGATGGAGGGAAGGGTATTGTTAGGTAAAGAGAAGGATGGAGGGAAGGGGTATGGGTGAATGAAGAGGAGTTGAAGGATGGAGGGAAGGGGTATGGGTGGATGAAGAAGAAGAGAAGGATGGAGGGAAGGGGTGTGGGTGGTTGAAGAAGAAGAGAAGGATGGAGGGAAGGGGTATTGTTAGATAAAGAGGAGGAAAAAGATGGAAGGAGGGGGTATGAGTGGATGAAGAGGAGTTGAAGGATGGAGGGAATGGGTATGGGAGGATGAAGAACAAGAGAAGGATGGAGGGAAGGGGTATGGGTGTATGAAGAGGAGGAGAAGGATGGAGGGAAGGGTATTGTTAGGTAAAGAGAAGGATGGAGGGAAGGGGTATGGGTGAATGAAGAGGAGTTGAAGGATGGAGGGAAGGGGTATGGGTGGATGAAGAAGAAGAGAAGGATGGAGGGAAGGGGTGTGGGTGGATGAAGAAGAAGAGAAGGATGGAGGGAAGGGGATGGGTGGATGAAGAAGAAGAGAAGGATGGAGGGAAGGGGATGGGTGGATGAAGAAGAGGAGAAAGATGGAGGGAATGGGTATTGTTAGGTAAAGAGAAAGAGAAGGATGGAGGGAAGGGGTATGGGTAGATGAAGAGGAGGAGAATGATGAAGAGAAGGGGTATGAGTGGATGAAGAAGAAGAGAAGGATGGAGGGAAGGGGATGGGAGGATGAGAAGGAGGAGAAGGATGGATGGAATGGGTATGGGTAGAGGAAGAGGAAGATATATGGGCAAATAAGGGGAAAATATATGGGTGGATGAAGGGAAGAGCTATGAATAGATGATGGGAAGGGGTATGGGTGGATGAAGGGAAGGGGCATTACTATTACTATACATATGACGTGATGGAGCATGCCACAATTAATTTTTTTGTAGGATTTGTATGGAATTAGAAAAAACCCAATGCCTCCTCATGAAATAGAAGCCGATAAAGCAGTGTTTCCCAACCAGCTGTTGAAAAATGACAACTTCCAGCATTCCTGGACAGCCAAAGGCTTTCCAGACATGCTAGGAGTTGTAGTTTTGCAACAGCTGGAGGCACACTGGTAGCTTGGAAGCCTTATCATGGCTCCTTACAAAACAAAGTTATCACATAGGTGTTTGCATAAACCATAACTGCTATCAAGTTTGCACAAACCATAACTGCTATCAAAGTTATACTTTACCCTAAATTACAAGCTTGTAAATATATATATATATATATATATATATATATATATATATATATATATATATATACACGCTGTACAATTTATACTGTGTTACCTGAGAGCAGTGGTCTCATACTGTGGCCCTCCAGATATTGCAAAACTTCAACTCCCAGCATGCCCGGACAGCCAACGGCTGTCCGGGCATGCTGGGAGTTGAAGTTTTGCAATATCTGGAGGGCCACAGTTTGAGATCACTGCCTTAGAGGAAAAGGTGCACTTGAGCATGCCTATCCTAAAAAAAAGTGAGCATCTACCCCCTAGATGTGGAAAGAAGCAGCAGGATTAGATTAGAAGTCTCTCATGTGGCTGGCAGACAATGAGAAGATTTAGCAATAAAGTGTCCAATCATTACTAATTCATTTTTTCCTTGTTTCAATAACATGCTGATCAGGATGAGCACACTGCTATCAGCGGATGCAATCTCATGTTGCACAGACATCTTATTGAAAAGGGCATTTGTGTCTCCTCTTTCAATCTCTCCGCTCTCACAAACACTTCTCTGGCAAGCAGCAGTGCGCAGGCAAAAGGAAAGGTTTTGATCTTGATGTTTAAATCTAGGGTGTTGATTTCCCAGAAAAGATGTGAAATGCGTTTCCCAGAGGAGGCACAGCAGCTCCGTGCGGCCCTTCATTTTTTTTTTTCATCACATATAATTTGTATGAGTCATCCCGAGTTGGTGTTTTGACATCTGGAAATAGTAAGATTGGTGTGGCCCCAAGGAATGGGCTTGATCCGGGAAGGTAGGATTTAGATTTTGAGTAAAGCTCAGTGACATTCAGGAATCCTCTTTATGTGGTAGTGACCATGTTCCATGAAAAGAAGTGACTGGGAGACGCCTATATGGAAATATTAGGTTGACAGTGGTGCACATTGGGACACAGAATAGTGGTGCACATTGGGACACAGGATAGTGGTGCACATTGGGACACAGGATAGTGGTGCACATTGGGACAGGATAATGCACATTATTTACAAACAAAACTTTCTGGTACCAGTTGATTTAAAAAAAATAAAAAGTTTTCCACCTGAGTACCCCTTTAAATAAAATCAGCGATATTACAGTATTCTTAACACAATATGTTTTGGGCCACAGCTTTTTTAACCAAATGTCATGTTAGGCAATCCATTCCCTAATCCCTATTTATTATTTTATGTGGTTGAGGGGGAAACTCCTTTCTATGTGTTATTGAAGACAGTTATGGATGTCATTCTGTTAAATGGAGACAAGGACCATTGGGGGAGATTTATCGAAAACTGTGCAGCGGAAGAGTGGTGCAGTTTCCCATGGCAACCAATCAGATTGCTTCTTTCATTTTTAAAAAGACCTGTGAATAATGAAAGAAGCGATCTGATTGGTTGCTATGGGCAACTGCACCACTCTTCCTCTACATAGGTTTTGATAAATCTCCCCCAATATTCCTTATATGCATGCACCGAAGGGCCACCAACCTAACAGTAATGTTCAACATCAGCCACACTGATCACAGAAGGAATGTTAGCCTTGTAGCATATATGTTTGGTCATTTTGGTCATTCTATAGCCTTTAACACTTTAAATGTTCACTAAAATAGTGTTTTGTTTTTACTAAAACTGGGTTTAAATATCCTGTGGCTGCAAATAGAAAAGAATGTCAGTACAGTAGTCCCTCAAGTTACAATATTAATTGGTTCCAGGACGACCATTGTATGTTGAAACCATTGTATTTTGTGATCATAACTCTATGGAAACCTGGTAATTGGTTCTGAAGCCTCAAAATATCATCCAAAAATAGGAAAAACTGAGGATTAAAGAAAAATAAGTAGATAACTAATAAAGATAAAGCAAATCCTTACATATAAAAGTAAGAAAGATCTGCTGGGAGCTGTAAATCACTGCATATGTAGAGGACAGGAGCTTCTTCAGAGTCATGTACAGTACACATAGGCCCAGATTTATCAAAGAATGTCTACAGTAGAGTTATTTTCCCACATTTATTTGAGTGGTGTGTTTGAATAGTGTGCATCTTATTTATCAAGAAGGTGCAGGATGATTAATTTTGCGCAGCTCTGCTGTGGTGGGAAAAGCTCTACCACAAACACTTTTTCTAGACGCATGTGAGGGAGGGAAGTAGACACTTTCTGGGTCCTGAATTTGGCAGGTTAGGTGTTTTTACTTACTTTCACAGAGCTGCCTGGACATTTTTACTTGCATTTTAGACGCTACAATCGAGTTTGATTGCGGTGTCTAAGGGGTTAAAGCCGGGAATCACCGTGATCGGTGACGTCTGGCATTAGAGATGGGTCCTGGTGGCAGATAGCCCCAGGGACCACTCAGCTATGACCCGCGCTCAGCTCCTGAACGCGTGTCATAGAAGGGGAGTGGGACGCTGTCGTCCACAAGAGGTTGAGTTGTGGAAGGTAGAAGTGATTCTCACGCCTACTGGTAGGTGGTGTAGCTGTGCGCCTAAAAAAGTACCGCGCAAAATAGCGACTTTTGACAAAAGTCGCAAATGATAAATACGTGGCCATTGCATGGTCAAAAAGAAAAAGTTCTAAAGTTTTAGGCAAAAAGAGTAAAACTGTCGATATCAAAAAGCGCATAAAAGTCTCAAAATATGCTGCTTGCGCCTGAACTGCGCCTAAACATAGACAAAAAAAATAAATGCTCTAAGAGCAATGATAAATCTCCCCCATAGTCTCCCAACAAAGTAAAATGGAACCGTCCTCATCTGGTGTCCAAAGGAGCAGCTAACCCTGACACAGGTAAAGTGTACAGAACATGTAGTATCTCTCTATACTGTAGGGAGGCGCTATCAGACAGCTAGTCAGTGCATGCACTTCAGTAATACAGGAGTTTTACCAGTGGAATTCCCATTCTGATTGGTCAGTTCTTCCAGCTTTTGACACGTTTCACAGATCTGGACTTTCCGTAGCATTGTATGTTGAGTCTGGTTTCAAGTTACACTGGTCCAGAAAAAAACATTGTATGCTGTCCGGGCATGCTGGGAGTTATAATTTTGCAACCGCTGGAGGCACACAGGTTGGGAAACACTGGCCTAAAACTTTGTAGGAAGGTTTCGTAACCAAAATCAGGCCCTGTCTAAAATATATTAAAGTGTCTTAGGGCCCTGGCCATGGAAGTCCAAATATGTATATGTACATGTATGTGTATATAAATATTTCACCTACGGCTTAGACTCGTGTGAACTCTCCGCCTGTCAATCCCTTCATCAGTTGTCTTCAACCTGCAGACCTCCAGATGTTGCAAAACTACAACTCCCAGCAAGCCTGGACAGCCATCGGTTGTCCGGGCATGCTGGGTGTTGTAGTTTTGAAACCTCTGGAGGTCCGCAGATTGAAGACCACTGCGGCCTTCATCATCATTCAGCCCCCCCCCCCCTTTTTGTTTTGTACTCGCCTCCCCTCAGCGGGAAGTTAGGGTGAGCTGGTCCGGGCCATCTATGCTCCAGGGACCGTCCGGTGGCGATGGTTAGTCATTGCGGGCTGTCCATTTTCACCGGGGGGGCCTCTTCTCCGCGCTTCGGGCCTGCCTCGGACTAGTGACGTTGCCTTGACTATAACGCACAGGGACGTTCATGCACAACGTCCCTGTGCGTCGTCGTCAAGGCAACATCACTAGTACGGGCCCGAAGCGCGGAGAAGAGGCCCCCCCCCCCCGGTGAAAATAGACAGCCCGCAATGACTAACCATCCCCACCAGACGGTCCCTGGAGCATAGATGGCCCGGACCAGCTCAACCTAACTTCCCGCCGAGGGGAGTACAAAACAAAAGGGGGGGCTGGATGATGACGAAGGTCGCAGTGGTCTTCAACCTGCGGACCTCCAGAGGTTTCAAAACTACAACATCCGGGCATGCTGGGAGATGTAGTTTTGCAACATCTGAAGGTCCGTAGGTTAAAGAGCACTGATGAAGGGATTGACAGGTGGTGATGAAGGGGGGGGATGATGACGGGGGTCTGGATGATGACAGGGGTCTGGATGATTACAAGGGGGATGATGTATTTCCCACCCTAGGCTTATAGTCGAGTCAATAACTTTTTTTTCCTGGGTATTTGGGGTAAAATTAGAGGCCTCGGCTTATATTCAGGTTGGCTTATACTCGAGTATATACAGTATTTTAATAAAGTCACAAAACTTGTGTAATAAATTCCAGCAGAAGAACCTGTGGTCAGAATAGAAGAGCGTTAGGAAGGGCAGGATATAAAGGAATCACACAGAAAACCCCCATCCCCATTGACCATTACCTTGCATCCTGAGACAATTTCTCCCTGCAGTAAATCCTATTTTTATCCGGGCCAATATGGTGAGTGATGCGGTAATTAAGCGGCCGGCAGCATTTCACCGGAATAGAAGGTGATGCACCATTACCTGTGTTATCATATTGCTCATCAAAATGAACACCGGCAAATAATTTAGATACTAAAGTAAGTATATATTTTACAGTAATACTAGTTTCTGTCCATTAACTTCTTACAGTGCACAACAATTTGTGGCAGGAAATGATGCTGAGGCTATTTTATTTAGGTTTTGTAAAGTGATCATGAAGAGAATTGTATATCCATCCAGTGGTGTAATGGGTAATACAGATCATTCGGGTGTAACGCAGTTATCGGTACATAGGGGTCTTATGCTAGATGGTGCTGAAGCATCTCTATAGTAAGAAAGCATGACAAAAGTAACTTTATTTTATTGCTTTCTGACTAATGTTTTATTGCTTAAATATGACTTTATAGTGTAAAAAAATCCACTATATACAGAGTATAAATTTAGTATTATGGTGTGTTTGTCCTCTACATTTATTGATGTCGTCAACTGACCTCAGTGAAATGTTATAACCTGCCAAGAGAATGAACTTGTCTGAATGTTACGGCTATGAAGGGTAAGAATCTAAAATTTCCTGTGTGAAACTAAAGATTAAAGGAAAACTGTCAGCTTGCTCCCCCCAGCGGTACTGGCTGGTAGTGCGGAGAACGCTGATCAGTTTGATGCTTACCGCGCCCAGATCCGCCCCGCTGTTAGGCCGTAATCTTCTATTTTCGGTATATGCTAATTAGGTGCTAACTTGCACCGGCGGAGTAACTGGCACTCTGACGTCAGCGTTTTTGGCCACAGCACCACTCAGCTCATCAATCTTCCTCCCCTCCCTCTGCCTCTCCCTCTTCATTACAGAGCGGGGAGAAGCAGGAGAGGCGGAGGGAGGGGAGGAATATTGATGAGCCCTGCGGCCAAAAACGCTGACGTCAAAGTGCTAGTTAGCCCAGCCGATGCAAGTTAGCACCTAATTAGCATATACCGAAAATAGAAGATTACGGACGAATGGCAGGCGGATATGGGCACGGTAAGCATCAAACTGATCAGCATCTCCCGCACTACCAGCCAGTACTGCTGGTTAGTGCGAGGGGAGCAAGCTGACAGTTTTCCTTTAAAGGGGTACTCCGGTGGAAAACTATATATATATATATATATATATATATATATATATATATATATATATATATATAATTTTTATTTTTTTTTCAACTGGTGCCAAAAAGATTTGTAAATTACTTTTATTATATATTAAAAAATCTTAATCCTTCCAATACTTATCAGCTGCTGTATTCTACAGAGGAAGTTCTTGTGATTTAGAATTTCTTTCATGTCTGACCACCGTTCTCTCTGCTGACACCTCTGTCCATGTCAGGAACTGTCCAGGGCAGGAGAGGTTTGCTATGAGGATTTGCTCCTGCTCTGGACAGTTCCTGACATGGACAGAGGTGTCAGCAGAGAGCACTGTGGTCAGACAGAAAAGAACTACACAACTTCCTCTGTAGTATAAAGCAGCTGATAAGTACTGGAAGGATTAATATTTTTAAAGAGAAGTCATTTACAAATCTGTTTAACTTTCTGGCACCAGTTAATTAAATAAAAATGTTTTCTAATGGAGAACCCCTTTAAAGTGATATATTTCTATTGTTTCCATGTTTTATTGGGTAGATGGTTAGTAGCAGCTCCCTTTGATATTTACAGGCGTTGCAGCTTTAGTTGACACCACCAAGACAGTTTCCATCTCTACAGTGCCTCTTCTAGTTCCCACTTTTGACTCTTTCGAAACAACTTTTTCTACTGGCTCCTCACTATCCAGAAGATGGTGATGCCAAGCTGGGCCCTTGTCGTTGGTAGAAGTATGTTTAAATTGAAAGAAGTACAAATTGGGTAAACTATGTTGCTTAAACATTATTTAATTAATATGAAAGAAAATTAAGGCAGAGACAGATCAGTGCTATAAGTGCTGTTACCAGTGGCTAGTATAAAGATGTAAGGGTGAAATAACTACAGTATCATATCAAAATTAAACATGTAAGGTCTGTCCGTTCCTGGGTCGGTGGTGCTGCTGGCAGCCTATATCCTTCCTGTCAATCCAAGCCTGGATCGGGCAGTTCAATAGAAAATTTGGTGACTGGGGTAGCGTTCCTGGTGGTCACCCCCAAAAAAAACTGGATACTTCTTGGCACCAATCAGTATATGGAAGCAGATGATTCTAAAGTATAAGCAATTCTTTATTGGGGTTTCATGGACAACGTCTTTCGAGTGGTGATAGCCTTCTCTCTGTCAGGTTAAACCAAAGCAATTTCTCCAGCTGTTCTTCATCAACAGCACTGGAATCCCCCCTCCCTCTCCCCTTAGTGGAGTGCTCTCAGATATTCATCAGAACTGTATGAATAATATGCATAGTACAACAACAGCTTTATTTTTTTTTTAGGAACAAGATAGTTTTGGAGATTGGGGCATAACTAGACTCCTGTATAATTGGTACTCAGGAGATGTTTAATAGATAAAATTGTAGCGCCTTACTGTGTACATTGTTAGGCCTGCGATGGGTGTCTTTAAGCCTTTTTACTGGTTTATAATGTTCTGCACTACTGCTTTTTATTAATTCTTTTCGTTTTTTGGTTTTGAATAATAAGAGAATTTCTAGAGAAATCCTGTGAGGAGCAGAATCTACATGCGGGCCCATGGCTACTCTGGGATCCTTCAAGAATTCGGTTTAGGTCTAGGAACAGAATGGTTACCTTAGATACACTTGTGCTTGAGCTACAATTCCCCACTGTGGGGTGCAAGTCCTCTAAATAAGTGTAAGTGCAATACTTTTCTCCACTAGGAGCCAACCTGTGCAGGATTAGTATATCCCTCAGAGGAAAAAAGAACTACTCTAGTTTAGGATAAGGTAAAGATAAGAAGTTTCTGGAAACCTATCTATCCTGCTTCACTTTCACAAGGGTGACCCCCTGCTCAAGCCATATTTAATTAGTGAGAATTGAAGAGAAGGTGTCTCCTATTTTGTGAAAGTAAGGACTGTTCATGTTAACATAATTTCAGTGTCATCTGCAGCTCAGTACCAGGGACACCCCACAAATCATCCAGCTTGACATTTTACAGGGAGTACCCAAAGGAATCATTGCTATCTGCTACTATCTGTGTACCTCCTACCCAGACCACTGTGCCAGCCCATGGAATGTTGGAAAGCCTTGTAGAAACCCTTGTGCCATCGCAATAGCAAAAAAAAGACCTGCATTGTACCACAGGTCCCAGCCGGCCCACAGGTTCTCCTCCTACTACATACTTTTTGGACTACCAATTTAGGTCCAAAACTTTGATACCCTTAGTCTAAAGGGAACCTTTGTTAGGAGAAGTCTTGGGGTAAAAAACATATTCTCTATACCTTATTATTATTAATAATAATAATTTAATATTATTATTATTATTAGTGAATTATTATAAGAATTCACATGTATTTTAATTACAATAGTCCCAAGGCTTAACATCCTGACTATTAATAATGACTGTAGAAAACAAGTTATCTTCTACATTTTGTGATGGCTTGTTATTTGATTACTCATAATCTAAAAAGACCGTTTTTCATTTGTGTTTGACATTTTCTATTGACTTATAGAACATGAAGACATAAGGGAAAGAGTATGATTAAATCAGTCTTTACATTATGGTTATACAACATGGCACTCAACCCATGAGCATGATTAAATTGCAAATACTTGCCGGAGATTTCAGCCTTAGTAAATATCACAGTTTACAAAGGTTTTCATTCGGTGGTGGTTGATATGCAGGTGGATATCCTCTGTGTATACTGCTCTCAGCTGCCATTCACTAAAGACCTTAGCATAATGACAAGAAGGAGAGAACATCTAGTTGAATTTAACAATACACATTGATTGTGGCTATTTGTAGCAAAGAGAAGCCACAATCTACTATAAGGCGATATGATGAGTATGGCTCTTAACTAATACACAATTAATTTGGTTAATTGCAATTTAGATTATTATGATTATGTTATATAATTATGATTTTGCGTTACACATAAATTTAATATGTCAAAAACGTTCAAGAATCATAACAACAGTATTAAACTGTAAAAAATCTAAAATAATAAATCTGACTAATAGTACATTTTAAAATTCAGTGGCTAGAGAAAAGAGGAACACATATTACTGCAGAAATTAACATCATGATATACACAAAATACAGAAGAATAGTGAGAATAGAAACAAGGCTTATTTAACCCTTTAAGGAGACAGCTCATTTTGGACTTGAGGACACAGCTCATTTTAAATTTTGATGCTTTAATTTTTCTTCATTGCCTTTTTTGAGAGGCACACCTCTTTTATTTTTCAATCCACAGAGCCATATGAGGGCTTGTTTTTTGCGTGACCAATTGTACTTTCATTTTACCATTAAATGTACAGTGTAGCAAAATAATTATTATTTGTGTGTGTGTGTGTGGGGGGGGGGGGGTATTTAAAAGAAATGTTGTATCTTTAGGGGGCAACATTTTTGAAGTAGTGAACCTTATGGGGAAACTGAAGTTTTCTTTATTTTATAGGTTAAAATGATGCCCATCTTTTTATGCTTGTCTGTTACTTTAAAACTACATTTTTTTGTAAGAGAACTTTTTTTTAAGCATTATTAAATTGCCCTATTCTGACCTCTATAACTTTTTTCTGTGTATGCGGTAGTGTGAGGGTTCATTTGTTGCGCTGTGATCTTTTGTTTTTATTGGTACCCCTTTTACACATATGTGACTTTTTCCATAATGTTTTATTCCATTTTTCCTTGTGACCAAAAGCATGATAAAACTGACATTTTTTTTAAAAAAAATTAGATTTTACACAGCCTTTCAAAAGTTTCAAGAACACTACAGCCTGTAATACCGCTACAGATTCTGCCATCATTTCTCACAACACAATCACAGAGAGAATTCAGAACCCACAACCATTCATTTTGCTAAACTTACATTTGTCTATGTCCATATAATTTAAAATGTTTTTATGCTGTTAGAAAACTCATTTGAAATTAAAATTGCAATTCCCAATGTTTTGTTGGTTTCATCGCACCGCCTCAATAGTGTTTTTGTCTTCCTGGCTGCTTTTGTCATTTCTTTTTATGATTCTGATTAGAATCCAGTCATATCAAATAGTAGTGAAGCCATCATTTGTGACCTCAAGCTCCAAATCTAACGCTTTTATGGACGTAATTATACACTTTCCTAACCCATTCAAGAATAAGGGAGCTATGATTTACCTTTGGTGTCTGAGAATTATGGCTATAGCTGCTATGTACAAATGAAGTGAACTTCACTCACTGGTTGCATAAATAAAAGGTCTGTAGGGACAGGAATATTTACATAGCCCTTTAAATGGCGTAATTTTTTGGGAGAATATAAATTACATTGTAATCTGTTTTTGGGGAACATGGTGATTATAGACATCATGGACACACTCCTTTGTTTTGTTCAACAATCTTTCAAACAAATCTGTGGACAAACCTGTGCAAACATTCTGTACAAACACAGAAGAGACCAATGTTTTTTTCCATCTCCCTGCCCTTTCCATGGCCCTGAGCCCCTGTGCACCACAAGGCCCTCTGGTGGAAGGACGCCTAATGATGACCTATGTCCAATGCTTGGCTTGACACTGTCATTGTGGTGCAGCTTTTAGTGGAAAGTGGGACAGGGAGAAAGGCCCTTAATAAACCTTGTTATTTCTATGTTATGATAGCCCATGGTTTTGTTCAAGGAGATATACTATTAAAGAGTACTTCGCTGCTCAGCCTTCGGAAAAAAAATGTTCCGAATGCTTAGAGCCGGTGCCCGGGGCTTGTGACCTCATGGTTCGCCCCCTTGTGACATCACGTCTCACCTCTCAATCATGTGGACTCACGACCCGCCCCCTAGGTGAAATCACACCCCCCTCAATGCAAGTCTATGGGAGGGGGCGTGGTGTGAGGTCACGAGCCCCCCAGCACCGGTTCTATGCGTTTGAAATATTTTGTTCCGAACGTTGAGCAGGGGAGTTTCCCTTTAAAGATATAAACATTAATGGTAGGGTCACACATGCCACATTTTGCTGCGTATTTTCGACAGCTGATTTTTCCCCACCATTGTCTTCAATTGGTAGGAAAATATACAACAGCAAATACGCAGCAAAATATGGCATGTTTGACCCCACGCATAAAGTTTAGACTTTTGGTCATTTGGATAGCCTTTAAATTAGACAGTGAGGCACCAGCAGAACATGTTAACATTGGGACTTGTGTTGAGTGCAAATATTCGATATGCTAAATTGTGCCGCAAATATCAGCACTTCACGATTTCGCAAATATTTAGAATATAGTGATATATATTCGAAATGACGAATATTAATTTTTTGATGCGAATATTTATGCGAATATCGTCACTTTCAGACTGGACACTGATCCCTCCCTTCTTTTAGGTTAAAGATATAATTGCATGCACATTATGCTAATTTCATTACGACTTTTTGCATGAAAAAAAAAAAAGAGAACGAACATAGCAAATATGCAAATTTTGCAAACATGGGAGGAATATTCGTCCATATATTCGAAGTATCACAAATTCGAATATGGCCCCTGCTGCTCATCACTAATTGGGACCGCTTGGAAATGGTCGTCTCAATAGATAACAATGCATTTCCAAGTGAGTTCCGCCGAAAGAATTCCCATGTCAATTCTTTCAGTCAATTCTTTCTGGGGAGGGCAGCATCAGAATTTCTGAGGCAGATGTTTCTGCTGGGGAAACTCCACTGTGTGTATGGTGTAGCAGAATCCCATTGGAAATTCTACCATGTGAACGAAGCCTCATACTAACGGGTTAAGGAATTACCAACTTGAAGAAAACCAACATTTTTACTTATCAATATATTTGTCAATGATCATATTTTTGGCTGAGGTTACCAGTGTAACTACTAGAGTTGAGCGAACTTTTGAAAAGTTCGGTTTGCCAGACTCAATTAACTTTTTGGAAATCGTTTTGGCTCGGTTCAACTTGAAGCGGCAATGAAAGAAGCCCTGTCTAACACTATTAGGAAAGTATTCAAGTAGTTTTAAAGTGTTTTTAAGGCTCAGTTATGGCGACATGGGGTAACCCATCATAACTATTACAGCTCACAAATTCTTTTAGGCTCATTCACACCAAAATAAAGTGGCATAACGTATCCCTGGTTGTCGGTAGATGCAAGGCTTGAAAAAGGCTTTGAATTTGTTGTAGCAAAAGATGAGCAGTTCAGAGGCAGTGAAAATTATGTCCCCTTATATGGTGCCCCTATCGGGTTCTTGCATGGGGATTGGATTCTGTTCACTCTCTCTCTCTCTCTCTCTCTCTCTCTCTCTCTCTCTCTCTCTCTCTCTCTCTCACACACACACACAATCTATTCTAATCTGCATCTCTCTATCTTTCTAATCACTAACTGTCCCTAGTTCTTCTGTCTCACTCCCTCTTTTTCTCTCCCTGTCACTCTGCGTGTAGTGGGTGACATCGCTGCCCTCTTATCTATGTAAAAATGCCCTCCCCCTTGCTGTGTCCTATTGGCCTTTGTGCTTATTGACACAGTAAGCAGCAAATTACGATAGACCTGGGTTATCATGTGATATGCTGATGTCTCTGACGTAATCTCACTGCCCTCTGCCCGCCCTGCTTGTTCCGCTCGCCAAAAAACCATGCTTTCACGTTTTAAGTGCTATTTACTGGCTCGCGAGAGCCGAACCAGTAAAAGTTCGAGTGTTCGCCAAGCTGCAAAAATCATAAAGTTAGGGTGGAATCCGGGTTCGCCTGATTCGGCTCGCTCATCTCTAGTAACTACCGTAGCATGACTATCTGATTTGAACCACAGCACGCAACCATCTAACATATGTAATATCCATTTCATTTGACTAAGAAATATAGCCTCCTGTGGCCATAGACTAATAGGCAGCAGTGTGCTTCTCATCACGGTGATCAACCTGACAGCAAGCACTTCACAGAAAGTAAAGTGGCCAGAAAGAGAGAAATATTATTACTTTTTTTTTTATTCAGGAAGTGCTCTGCTTTATTGAACTGCAGTATGTCTGATTATTCGGATCCTCATACATACATTCCAAATGCGTTACTTTATTGATCCAAATGTGCAGGAGCGTTTATACAAGATCTCTGGCTTCAGACATATCATAAGTGTTGAAGTGGCACGTGATTGTCATGGCAAAAAGGCACTTCAGTATTAGTTTAATCAGATCACTGAATTGTAAAGAGACAAGGCAAAGCCACTCTCTCCCTTCACAGGAACTCCATTGCTAATGAGGATGTGGAAGAAGGGCTGAGAGGGTTAGGGAAGTATCGATTTCTTTCAGGATCCCTACAAGAAGGGGGGGGATATGTTGTTTCATTGTACAAACAAAAACCTCGTGAGACACCTTTGAATTTCCTGGAAAATCTCTGCAAAGATTACATCGCACTGCATAGGTAGAGATGATGACCATTTGGGATGAGTATGTCCAACTTAAATAGACTTTGGAATTCAAACCTTTTTCTGTGCTTAAGGCACTTCGGACTAAAGGTCAAACGTCTTAAGAGCTAGGGATTTTAGGAGCTTTGTATGACATAAAAATAGTTGTTTAAACCTCCACAATAATACAATGGGGATTTAAACCAATAGTTTACTTTGACTTTGCCCTTTCTAGATAACCTCTAACTTTCCTAAAGTTGTATTCTGCTAGAATTAGAAGGTTTTATATCCTAAACAGCTAATCTGCTAATTCAATAAAAGGCAACTATTGGTGGGTTGAGGGAACCTAAAGGGGTACTCTGCCCCTAGACATCTTATCCCTTATCCAAAGGATGAGGGATAAGATGTCTGATCGTGGGGGTCTCACCACTGGGACCCCCATGATCTCTGTGCAGCACCTGGCGTTTGTTTAGAATGCTTGTTGCAGCCGGCAGGGGTCGTGATGTCACAGTCATCCACCTCTTGACTTTACACCACGCGTGGTCATAACCCCCGCCGCTCGCTCCAAGCTTTTGGAACACAATGTTCCAAACACAGGAGCAACAGAATACCCCTTTAAGGTGACCATACACATAACATTACTCTGGGTAAATGGGCCTTCAGTTATTCATCCTGATTCCTCAATAAAAACATATATACTGAACTCTGAGTGTGCATGATTGAATTAGGGGATAGAGGGCAATATGTCATTGCTAGACCCTTCAGGCAGGGCTTATCTCCTGTGAAAACAAGGTGGCCAGACTCTTACCCAAGAGGCCAGACTGGTATGGATCAATGAGAGAATATTACCCATAGCGGATTGCTGCTCGTGCTCCTCTAACACATTAGCAACAAGATAGGTTTCTCCTGAACGACTGCACCAATTTCCACCCGGTAAAAAATCTTAAAAAGAGGGTCACCGCAATATCTTCCTGTATATTGAAAATAGTGCGGATGACCCTGCTGTCAGTTTCTCTTGACCCCCTTTCTGAGAATAAAATTTCCATTGGTTTTCGCTAATAACCGTTAATTCCTTATAAATTACCTTATAAAGTAGAAACCATAAAACAAACCTGAGAACATGAAGCAAGGTGGGATAACTGAAGCTAGCGCTGGTTGTATTTGTAATAAATCTGTCGACTGACAGGAAAATGTCAAATGGGATGTGAGTAGCTAAAGCTCTACCATGCATCTGTTACAGCTGCGCTGGGTACAAAATACCTTAAAAAAAGGTGTCAAAGATAAAAATTCTATTGATTCGCTTTGACATATTTCCTTTGATAGCCACCGTAAAAAAAAATCTGGACCTACAATTACACCTCAGTAAAATCAATAGGATGCTTTTTCTGCGAATCCTCTATTGAGATGTGTTTTTCCAGAAATTACATTTGTATTGCATTTATGTGAAAAGTGGAATTTTCGCCCATCATTTTCTTATCATTGAGGCAAAGTGCATCAATTTAAGGAGAGAAAGAATTTCATCAGGAATAGTAGAAAAAAAAGGGTAATGTGCAAGGAGTTTACCCTCCTGTGTTATTTGTCTGCCCTCTAAAGAGAATACTGAAATGCTTTATGTGTAGCCCCAGTTCTGCTTAAAATTGTATACCGTATATACTCGAGTATAAGCCGACCCGAGTATAAGCCGAGACCCCTAATTTCAACCCAAAATCCCAGGAAAAGTTATTGACTCGAGTATAAGCCTAGGGTGGGAAATACATCATCCCCCCCTGTCATCATCCAGACCCGTCATTAACATCCTCATCATCATCACCACCTGTCATCATCCAGACCCTCATCATCATCACCTGTCATCATCCCCTTGTCATCATCCCACACATCCCCCCTTCATCATCCCCTTGTCATCATCCCCACCCCCCTTTATCATCCCCTTGTCATCATCCCCACCCCCCTTCATCATCCCCTTGTAATCATCCCACACCCCCCCTTCATCATCCCCTTGTCATCATCCCCACCCCCCTTCATCATCCCACACCTCCCCTTCATCATCCTCTTGTCATCATCCCACACTCCCCCTTCATCATCCTCTTGTCATCATCCGCCCTCAGTGGTCTTCAACCTGCGGACCTCCAGAAGTTTCAAAACTACAACTCCCAGCAAGCCCGGGCAGCCAAGCTGTCCGGGCTTGCTGGGAGTTGTAGTTTTGAAACCTCCGGAGGTCCGCAGGTTGAAGACCACTGCGGCCTTCGACATCACCCAGCCCCCTCTCACCCCCTTTAGTTCTGTACAGTACTCACCTCCGCTCGGCGCTGGTCCGGTGCTGCAGGACTGTCCGGAGAGGAGGTGGTCCGGTGGGATAGTGGTTCCGGGCTGCTATCTTCACCGGGGGCGCCTCTTCTCAGCTCTTCGGGCCCGGAATAGAGGTGTTGCCTTGACAATGACGCAGAAGTACGTTGGCAATGAACGTACCTCTGAGTCGTTGTCAAGGCAACGTGACTATTCTGGGGCCGGGCCCGACGCGCTTAGAAGAGGCCTCCCCGGTGAAGATAGCAGCCCGGAACCACTATCCCACCGGACCACCTCCTCTCCGGACAGTCCTGCAGCACCGGACCAGCGCCAAGCGGAGGTGAGTACTGTACAGAACTAAAGGGGGATGAGAGGGGGCTGGATGATGTTGAAGGCCGCAGTGGTCTTCAACCTGCGGACCTCCGGAGGTTTCAAAACTACAACTCCCAGCAAGCCCGGACAGCCGATGGCTGCCCGGGCTTGCTGGGAGTTGTAGTTTTGAAACCTCTGGAGGTCCGCAGGTTGAAGACCACTGCGGGTGGAGAGTTCACTCGAGTATAAGCCAAGGGGGGTGTTTTCAGCACGAAAAATCGTGCTGAAAAACTCGGCTTATACTCGAGTATATACGGTACATGTAAATTTCATCTTTCAAACTATATCTTAAAGGGGTAATCTGGTGGGGAAAAAATTCAAATTAATTGGTGCCAGAAAGTTAAACAGATTTGTAAATTACTTCTATTAACAAATCTTAACCCTTCCAGTACTTATCAGATGCTGTATGCTTCTAAGGAAGTTGTATAGTTATTTCCAGTCTGACCACAGTGCTGTCGGCTGACAACTTTGTCCATGTCAGGAACTGTCCAGAGCAGGAGAGGTTTGCTATGGGGATTTGCTCATGCTCTGGACAGAGGGGTCAGCAGAGAGCACTGTGGTCAGACAGAAAATAAATTCAAAAAGAAAAGAACTTCCTCTGTAGTATACAGTAGCTGATAAGTACTGGAAGGGTTAATATTTTTTAATAGAAGTCATTTACAAATCTGTTTAACTTTCTGGCACCAGTTGATTTAAAAAAAAAAATATTGTTTCCCACCAGAGTACCCCTTTAACCATTGGGAGGAGATAAAGTTGCATTTGCTTTCTTGCTAATGATGGGAAGTCTATAACAGTATTGTTTGGAAAATGGGATTCATAGACTCTCAAAGTGTATTTCCACATAAAAATGGAAGTGGTTCTGCAAGATCTGCAAGTGATCATAGCGGTGGGGCAGAACACTGGCTGAGCACTGTCACTTTGCAGCATCGCAGTTCTGGATGTGAATCCAGCTATAATGTTATGGGGCTTATATATTCTCCTTATGTTTGGATGTTTTTCCTCTCACACTTTAAAAACACACATTCTATGACAGAAGGGAAATTGGAGTATTATTCTCTTTGAGGGAATAATGGGCACTGCCACCATCCAATAGTTATAAACACAAATAAAGTTATTAAAATGTACAGAGTGTTTCAAGTACATTCTGTCCTCTTCCTCAGGTGTTATGTAACAGATAAAGGGTCAATATACACTTCACAATTTATTAAAGGAAAACTGTCAACAGAGTCACCCACATTAACCAGTGGTACTGATTGGTAGTGCGGGTGACGCTGATAAAAAAGATGCCTACCATGCCCATATGCATTGCAGCATTCCTCCATTATATTCCTAATTGCAGTTATGCAAATGAGCAGTTAGTGGCGCAGGCGGAGTCACAATGGCAGCTTCGGGCACTGTGACTTCTCAGCACTTGGCCCGCTCATATGTATTCATACAATCCCCTCTACTTCCCCGCTCTGTATTACTCCTACTTCACGTGTGGTGATGATCTAAGAGGCCATCTTGGATCATCAGCACATGTGCAGTAGGAGTGAATACAGAGCGGGGAAGCATAGGGGATTGTATGAATCTGTATGAGCTGACCGAGCGCTGAATGAACAGTGCTAACGTCACAATGCCCGAGACGGCCATTGTAACCCCGACCGTGCCACTGACTGCTCATTTGCATAATCACAATTATGAAGATAAGGGAGGAACGCCACAATGGATCCAGACATTGTTTTAATCAGCATCACCCGCACTACCAGCCAGTACCACTCTGTGACTCTGCTGACAGTTTTCTATTAAATACTAGTCCTTTCAATCACTTTGTACAAACTTTCTGGCCACGACGTGTTCATATATGCAGCGTATAAAATGTATCATGTCATGAAAACATACGTAATGTAGCGATTTGCATCAGTCTCTTGGGACCATGTAAACAGCCACATTCTGAAACCTCTAGGTACTGTACATATTGTACCTAGAACAGACCGGATTTTATATTGAAGTGCAAAAATTGTTTTTGTTGAAAATTCTTGAAATGTTATACTTCTAGAGGAGAATGCAGTATCTTACAGAGGCCTCCTATGGCTGTACATCTAGAGCCCACAATATGTGTGCTTTGTGTGTACGTGGCTTTGCTATGTGTATGCACCTTAATGTTTTAGCAGCCACTACAGGTTACAAAGAACTCCTAGCGGCCTGCGCTGGGTCTTCTGTTAAAGCTGTTTTGTTACAATGTGATTTCCGGCACCACATTGGCACTAGCGTCTATTACAGTAGTATTTCGTAAATAGACAAGTTAGCAGTGGCCATATACACAGATGGCTGAGAAGAACCAGAAAAGAAGTTAAACCAATTAATGTAGCGGAGTTTCCAGGAGTGCACCAATCCATACCATAGTCATATGAATGCATGAATCCTATTAACAATAAGGAGGATTCCGATGTTCCTTCCGTATAATTACAGCTTGGATACAAGTCCTGTTTTTGTGTACATAGGATTTTTGTGATAACTGTTTTCAGGGGCTTTAGAATTTGTTACCTTCCATGGATGATTAGAAGGATTATGCTAAGACTGTTACATTGTCTTAGAGTATTAACAAATAATTCTGTACTTGATTTATTTACCTGCTCTCGTGGGAGTAATCGGTTTACAAATGATCACATTAGCCCTTCCATGCACATTATTTCACAAACAGCATGAAAAGTAATTTTAGGTAGGATTATTTTGGGGTTTTTGTCCTTAACATTTCCCATTTGTAATATACATTTCATTTGTCTCGAGAAACGATGCTGAATTCTCTGTTACGAGTATATTTTTTGCAGGACATGATTTATTGAATATTCTCAGTTATAGTTGTTCTTAAATAGTATATACCCCCAAACTGGCAAACACTCCTTAGCAGCACCCTAAGAGCACTATGACCCCAAAACAGTGATCACAAGAAATCATTTTGATACTGTTGATAAAGCAATCATTTGGTTCTCAATAAAATGTTTACATAAGTTAAAAGACCCGATGTCCTCCTTTTTCATCTGCATGCCATGCCCATGAATCCATATCCCCTTCACATTTCAAGGGGTACTCTGCCCCAAGACATTTTTTTCCTTATCCAAATGATGGGGGATAAGATGTCTGATCGTGGGGTCCTGCAGCTGGGACCCCCGCAAACTCTGTGCAGCACCCACCATTCATTTAGAACGCTGGTTGTGGGCGGCGGGGGTCATGACAACATGGGCACGCCCTTGAGACGTTATGTCACACCCCCCTCAAAGCAAGTCTATGGGAGGGGGCATGGGTCCAGGTTTGGGTTTGGCCATATTTACTGTAAGTTCGCTCAACACTACTCCATGCACATTAATATTTGATCTCAATGGATATTGGGGGTAAGCTGCTGCCAAACTCTTCTGGGGCAGATTATCTCTCCGAGAATAAAGTTTGAATCCAGCATGCCTGATCCTTCTCTGTCCTCAACATCATCTGTTGGAAGAGAGACAGGAGGCTTCCATATACTTTAGTCAGTCATCCAGTGTATGGGGCCTTAAAGGGGTACTATGCCCCAAAGGATAGGTGATGAGATGTCTGATTATGGGGATCCTGGCACTGGGGACCCCCGCAATTTTGGCTGTGGCACTCCAGACATCCGATGCATGGAGCGAACTTCCACCCGTGCCGGATGAGGGGCGGAGGCTCGTGACATCACGGCCACACACCCTAAATGCAAGTCTATGGGAGGGGCATGACATGCATTGAGAGGGCGTGGCAATTACATCCTGAGCAGGGCGCGACCGTGGCGTCACGAGCCTCCGACACAGCACCAGATGCTCTAAATGAACATCGGGTGCAGGGAGATTGTGGGGCTCAGATAACTTATCCCTTATCCTTTGTATAGGGGATGTCTAGGGGCGGAGTACCCCTTTAAAGTGTTACTCTCATTTAAATTAACTTTTCACATGTCGCATTGAAATATCAAAAGTTATGATCACTTGGGGTCTCAGTGCTGAGACCCCATCCGATAGGCAGTGTGCTTTAATCCCCTGCTCAATGCACTATCCGACTGGTTACAGAAGATGGCCAACTTTATAGTCTATGGATTGAAGTGGGTTTCAGTACTGAGACCCTGACCGCTCTTTATTATGTGCAAAATATCAAAAGGTAGTGTTTTCTGTGTTTAGTGGAATCTAAGTAGTAGGTGGCCATTATCCCTAAATGAAGAGGAGACATGGAATTGAAAAAAACTGCAACAGAAAGATGAGAAAAGCAGGGCATTGGGTATTTTAACTTTACATTCAACATTTAATATAATATGTGGACAACCGGAGGGTCTCTATAAATCTTAAATGTAATCTTTATGATATCATTTTACAATGAATTGAACTAAGCACCGATAATATATATGTATAATTACTAATATAATATCCACATGACAGTTCAATCCTGCAGAACTGCATCAAAGTCTTGGTGCTCCTGGATTATATTATAGTGTCACAGAATACTGTCATACCGCGAGTCTCCACAGCCTAGAGCCACAGTTAAAGTAATGAAACTCCACATACCGCCAAAGGGATGAATATTGGCAACCGGAGCTCAATAATCATAAAAAGGTTGTATAAGGCTAAGCCTAGACTGGTAGAAATGGAAGTGACAGCTCCTGATGTTATTATACATTTTCAACTTTAACCCCGTGAAGAATGAAATAGTAAGTGTCCTTCTTTTAGATCTCTGGCACATGTTCTTATGAATGAGACCAGTAAAGTGACATGCTAAACCAATTTCAATATATGGCAACAGAGAGCATATTGGGATTTTCTTTATCTGGATTATGCATAAAAAAGATTTCCATATGATGCCATCTTTTAATAGTGGTGTACATGGCCACGGTGAGATGCATTGCCGTTATGTAAAGGATGCCTATGATACAAATTCCATGTGCATTGGTGTCTTAAAGAAACCAATAAACAAATTTATCACAGTCATGCACCATTTTTTGCAGATAGATCCCATGAGCTGGTATAAGAGAGGTGTGTTTGACTTGTCTAGCCACTCCGATACAGATAAGATTCCTTAATTTTTAACATATCAACGTGAAAATAAAAGAATAAAGGTACATGTTGCAACACAATTGATCAATACTATTGTACAGGGTGTCCATAAAGTCCGGACACATAGGCAAAGTGAATATTTTCAATGCATTTTTTTTCAACAACAACATTTTATTTCTTTTCATCAGGATCTTCAATGTGATTTTCCCCATTTATGATGCAGTGATCCATGCGGTTTACAAGAGTCCCATGAACCTAATTCACATGAATTCCATCAATTTAAGTGCATTCATTCATGATACGGTCCTCTAGGTGACTCATATCTGACATTTTTTATTGACTACACCTTCTACTTTAGCATACCCTTGAAAAAGGAGCCAAGGGGGCTAAGGTCTGGTGAGTGAGACCATTTCAACATGAACATGTCTTCAAAAATATGCATTTTGCCTTTGTGTCCAACTTTAGGGACACCAAGTATTCTTTTTATCCAACTGAATATGTAGCTTTTAGATGTAGTAGTAGATAAGACATTTTGGTCCACCTCGGACCTTCATACAGCCATATCTGCAAGTAGCCCGGATAGGAATGGTGGAGATTACAGTTGGTCAGAACGACCGACAGATGGTAACTTCCATCGTTCCTGTCTGTGCTACTTTTTCCTAATAGTAAATGTTCTATTTAAGAATATTGCTTAAAGGGGTATTCCAGCTTTATACATCTTATCCCCTTTCTAAAGGATAGGGGATAAGATGTATGATTGCAGGGGTCCCGCCGCTGTGTCGGGCGCTGCCTCCAAAATTGGACAGTGACCCCACGCCCCCCTAGTGACATCTCGCCAAGACCTCTCCCTCCATGTCTATGGGAGGTCGTAGAATGAAGGGGGCACGGCGTGACGTCATGTCATGTTCTTATCTCGGAGGCAGTGCCCGCAACAGAATTCCGGGACTGCACCGAGATCACGGGGGTCCCCAGCGGCGGGACCCCTGCAATCATACATGTTATCCCCTATCCTTTAGATAGGGGATAAGATGTATAAAGCCAGAATACCAGAATACCCCTTTCATATCCAGTGCAATGCCCTATAAAAGGTGATATGATAGTATTAGACTATTCCAAGGCTAGTGTGAAACATACTACAAAAATAGAGCAAAGGGAGAAAAGGATTCAGAATACATTCAGGCAATTGGTGGCAAGTAAATGCTGCTAGTACTGAGACCTCACAAGTATCACCACAGACTATTGCTTCCTCAGGGGTATGAGGCCTATGCAATATGCAAGTATGTATAGGGCAATATGCCTCACCTGGATGGAAGGGAAATGTGCCCATTATCAGGATGGGCAAAAGTGAGGGAAGAGCGCCAGAACTATGAAAGTCATAATAAGTAATAATAAAAATAAAATTAATTACTCATTCTTTCCTGTTCTATTATATATAAAGGATACATTTCAATGTATGTTAGTGGAGTTTTAATATTTCAAAGGGGTACTCCATTAAAAAAAATTAAAAAAATAAACATTTTTTTTCATATCAACTGGCTCCAGAAAGTTAAAAAGATTTGTAATTTTGTTCTAATAAAAAAATCTTAATCCTACCAGTACTTATCAGCTGCTGAAGTTGAGTTGTTTTTGTCTGTCTGACAACAGTGCTCTCTGCTGACACCTTGTCTGTCTCAGGAACTGTCCAGAGTAGCAGCAAATCCCCATAGCAAACCTCTTCTGCTCTGGATAGTTCCTGAGACAGGCAGAGGTGTCAGCAGAAAGCATTGTTGTCAGACAGAAAAGAACAACTCAACTTCAGCAGCTGATAGTTACTGGCAAAATTAAGATTTTTTAATGGAGGTAATTTACAAATCTGTTTAACTTGTTTAAATGTTTTTATCTTTATGGAATGCCCCTTTAAGTATAGGTTGAATTATTGCATACACCATTCTGAGATCTGATCTATACATGTACATAGTATTCCCAAACACATCAGTGTGGCATGTTTTCGTAAATTTTATAGTTAAAATGAATGGACCCTTGAGTCCTATCAAGAGCAGCTCCTGCAGTCATAGTCACAAAACCAATTTGGCTGGACTTAAAATCTATATTTGTTGAGGGGCTTTGAATCTGTCCTGTAGGCAACGGTGCACTCAACCAGATGGTGGAGTAATTATTTCCATTGCATAGTGCGTCATTGAAATACATTGAGTGGCAATGTATTATTTCATACAGAGACTTAGACAAGTGATTTCTATGCCAAAATGAAAATGGGAAATTACCTAACTGGCATCAGTCATATTATTACTAGTGTCAGGAGCTGTATGCTTGCCATATTGCCGGTCTCAAACCTACAGTATCTCTACATGGAAACATGTCTTATGAATATATGTCTTAGATGGTGGTGCAATTCTCACCTCCATACATCTCTACACTAATGCAGTTTGAGATCACATTATAGTAGTGTTTAAAGGGGTATTCCAGGATATTTTTTATTATTTGACTGTGCTACAGGGTCTGTAAAGTTAGTGTAGTTTATCATATATAGTGTCTGTACCTGTGTGAGATGGCTGGTCTCGATTATTTTGTGACTTTTGCTCCAATGTTTATTTTTAACATCATGCAGTGCAGCCTGAGACATTACATCACTAGTCAGGTGTTCAGAGGGAGCTGTGCTTCAATGGATGGAGCGACCGTGTAAGGGAGATCATTCTGCAAGGAATTGTAGTCTTGCAATATCTGGAGGCACCCTGGTTAGAAAACACTGGTCAATTGCATTGAAGGGATTACAGGTGTGTTTCAATGGGTGGGGTGGCAGATGTGTGGGAGGAAGAAAAATGACCTCACACATATAAACAAAGAATCATGGGACTTGTAGTTTGAGGTAGAGAACTCAACAGGAAATAGCCAGTTCACAAAAAGAAAGCAGCAGTGTTATGGTGGACTTACAACATAGTAATTTAGCTCAAAGACAAGCACAGATCCTTCCTAAGCATGTCCATTACTATCTGGCAGGTAAGAAGTAATTTCACCTTTATGGTGGATAACCCCTTTAATAGGGAAGTAGTAATATACAAGGGGGGAAAAAAGCACAAAAATAGATTGCCACTCCAGTTTTTTAGCATTCTCAATCATTGTGTAGGGGTTACACAATATGCTCCTCCAATATGAGACTCAGTTAATATTGACTCCAACTGGCAAAAAGGGCCATTTAGAGGTCCTACAGAAGAATACAACTTTCCTTTGTGATTCTCCTTAGAGTCTATGCAGTGGTACATGGTGCCCTGTACTGCAAAACCATATCCATTGCATCTGTCTTTGTATGGTTCCTCTGGACAATGACACATTATGGAGATATTTTTAGCTACTTATTATATGTTGAACCTTTGTTTCTGTGAGAATCTAATGCAATATTACGGCTTTATACTACTCCCACATTTTATGGCGCCATACTACGACCATGTAAATGAGCTTATTACTGAAAGCTTCACAGGTAGCAGAAGGTCTACTAAAAATATCTTTAGATATACTTAGTATATAGAGATATTAAAGCTAAATTTCATAATCTCTTTATTTGTGCTACAGGCAAATATTACTGTCAACTTTCAAATAATTTGAATGCAAATTTTAGGAGAGTAATTGGATCGGCCTTTTCAACTTAATCACCTGGAATAGTTCCTGTCAACACAACCACATCTGCTATGCAAGCATATTCCACTATTAGTCACTTCATGAAGTCTCTTACCCACCAGAAATTCCACGTTTGATATAAAGTATCATTAGCGCAATTGGATTCAAGCAGAGCGAGCCATGTTGTAGCTTGAGAGGGAGCAGTTTAGCAGGCAGGCAGATTAGCATCATATCTTTTATTGGATCAACATGAAGTTTTTGACCTGCTGCGTCCATGAATGTTTTGATTATTCTATGGCAATCTGTGGTTATTGATTCCGCATTGTACTAACGCCACGAATCCTGACAATTATTCAATAATGTCTCTTTTTACTGAGCGGATCAAATCTAATAAATGTACCGAGGCTTTAGTTTCTTTATTTGATACATTAGATGGCACATTGCAGACACTAGCAAGCTAACAAGGAGCTCAAAGATGGATACCTAGAAATGTAATACAATGTTTGCCTCAGACTCTGATTGTTTTACATCCTTTTCAATTCCCTATGTTGCCGTCTCTAACAGTTCACGTTAAGGTCTTATTTTATTGAAGAAAAAAAATAAAAAATACTGCCTGTAACAAAACTGGGTTTCGGAAGTACATCTTGGCATAACATATTACTGGAATAATACAACCAAAATCTTAAAATCTGGAAAAAGAATCTCTAAGTTACTGCCTATATATTCTTTGAGGGGGGGAAGACAAACAAATGTGGTTGTTTTGGCTCCCAATTTTAAAAAGTTTAAAAGTAAGCCAATATAAAGGTGAAGTAGTCTAAAGCTTAAATTGTTTATAAAATATAAAAATAAACAGTTATATAAAAAAAAACTAGATAGTTTTAAAGATGTGGCAAATTGGTATACAGTCTGAGCTAATGTTAAAAATCTGACACATTCTTAGGCCCCATTCACAATACGGAAATCGCAACAGCCCCCTCCAGAATTGGCGCCTAATGTCTGTGCTGACATATAGCACTGTCCCATTCACCACAGCGCAGTCCTGGGACTTCTAGCGTAGATTCCGCCGGCAGAACATGTTCAATCTTCTGGTGGAATCATATTTCTAGTTGGAAGATAGGCGACGGGACTTCCAACATTGTGAGTTGTGCAGTAGAATCCCATTAAAATCTGTGAAATCGATTTCCTCATGGAAATTCAGGGCAGAAATTCTGTAGTGTGAAATGGAGCCTTAGACTATGTTCATATGGCAGAAAATGTGCCCAGAAAACACGGGTGAGCATTCAACACATCGTCGGCTAGGACCCCTCGGAAATACATTGTATCCAATAACGGCAATGCATTTCTAAGCATGATACTCAGAGACAATGAACATGTTCATTGTTTCCGCAGACTCTAAAATTGTGATTTTGCGTCTTGCTTGCGTGCGGGGCATGGTGAGGCACAGCTCTCGCAGGCTTCAGTGACGTTGCACTTGCTGGGGAACGCCCACTTTCTGCTGCCGGGAGCTCACACAGTGTGAGCAAGGGGAAAAGGATGATACAGAGCTTTTTAAAGCTCGGGTTTTTTTAAGGGCAGGAGGAGTGTTAGGAGTAGTTAGGGAATTTCTGATTTAGTTTAGAAAATATGGTTTGATGGCAGGTACTCTTAAAGAGTCTCGACCGTTTGTCAGGCAATGCCTAACAATAAAGCTGCATAGCTCTGACAACATGCAGCTTCTTTCACTACAGGTTACTTGTGCAGACAGATAAAGACAATGACATGTTATGTCCACTAGGCCCCATGCACACAAAAGAGGTTATCCAGGAAAAAAACATTTATTTTTATATATCAACTGGCTCCAGAAAGTTAAACAGATTTGTAAATTACTTCAATTAAAAAAATATCAATCCTTTCAGTACTTATGAGCTTCTGAAGTTGATTTGTTCTTTTCTGTCTAAGTGCTCTCTGACGACACCTGTCTTGTGAACTGTCCAGTGTAGAAGCAAGTCTCCATAGCAAACCTCTACTCTGTGCAGTTCCCGAGACAAGCAGAGATGTCAGCAGAGAGCACTGTTGCCTGACCGAAAAGAACAACTTAACTTCAGCAGCTGATAATTATTGGAAGGATTAATATTTTTTTTATAGAATTGATATATAAAATTTGATATATAAAAAACTTCCATGAGACGACTACTCTACCCCACTTTGTCTTAGATTTCATAGGAAGACATACTAAGGTTTTTCGTTTCCCAACATATTTACTAAGGTTTCCACAGAAAATGTGGTGGATTTGAGCTGAGGAAAACCCCACAGATCACTTTATATCTAAGTAGCTGTCTGCAGTGAAGCAACATTAAGGGTCTATTCACATGTACAGTAGTATCCTGCGCATATTTGATGCCCAGGATTTGAAGCTGCAGAAGATTTAGTTTACATTGAAATCTGCAGCATAAAATCTTTGAGAGAGAGAGAAGCAACGACCTGTTAGTTTAGTGAATGTTGCTTAGAATGAAGCATTAGATCAAGGCGCATATTGTGGATGTGCGACCATGTCTGTTTTTTTCTCAAGTAGAATTCACATTGTGTTTTGTATCCCCTCTTTTTTTTTCTCTTGGTCTGCACTCTGCCCCTCCCCCTCAGCCCAGGCCTATATAATTGGCAGGAAGCTGCATTAGGGCCCTATTCCTCCTGGCAGCCTCCCAGTCTCATACTGGGAGCACATGGTGAGTGAGCTTTTTACATTTGTTCTCCCTGGTGCGATGCTGTTTGGCATCCGTTGCTGCCCCAGTGCTGTGTCTGTAGGGAGGCACTGCCCATAGACTGGTTTGAGTGTCATTGGGGCTGCTCTGCCAGTTGGGTTGTTCCCCCTGTGGGCACTGGTGTTGGGATGCTAGGGACCCACTTATAGGTGTTGGGGGGCTAGGGATGCTAGGGACCCACTTACAGGTGGCCGTGATGTGGCTAGTGGGCTTGCACTTCATGACCGTAAAGTACACTAACGACCTGTTAGTTTAATAAATGTTGCTGAGAAGCATTAGATCAAGGTGCACATTGAGGTTGTACAACCATGTCTGTTTTTTCTCAAGTTGAAATCAAATAAAATTTCGCCTTTTTTCTATATGTGGTAAGGTGATAGGCGGGTGTATTTGCAAAATAGAGGCCTCCTAGATCTTTTATCATCTTACATTTCATCCTTAATATTGATATGTAAGAAACTGCCAGAAATAGATGTGTGCAGTGCTGTAAAGGGCTGCTCATACTGATTGCCATCTGACTCCGGAGTGTCATTTTATTCCACATCCTCTGTGCTCCTATGATTGGAATATCTAGAGCTCTGCCAAATTTTAATCAGGTTATGACTGCGTGGCATAGAGGATATGTATATTATGCTAAATTAGTGTAATCATGGTACCACATGTGGATTTAAAAGCACAGCACCCTGCCAAAAGGCAGTCACATGCCCTGGCTTCCTAGCACTTTATCCAAGCGAATATATAAGGTAACCTGGATAGCATATAGAGAGGTAAACGTGTCTGTCATTCATTAATCGTGTTTTAGTACTTGAGTACAGATTCCACTGTGTAGAGAGAGCCAACCGAGAGGAAAATGAAGCTTGCGTTTACGGCACAATCACATACTTTTAAGAAGAGATATTCAACCTGTAGCTTGCAAGACACATACCGCTCTTCAAACACATGCGGGTGGCATTTTTAATCCACACAATGCTCTGTACAGCACAGAATAGATTAGCTAATGCACTCGAATGGCACACTTAAAACTAAAGAACATTGGGATGTAGATTTTTGAGAGTCAGATCACTACTAGAGTGGTTCTCTTTCAGCTAGAAGTATTAAATGAAATTGCTTTAGAGAATAAAACATATCTGCCAATTTATCTTGTCCTCTTGGGTAATGGTGTCATGATCTAGATGTAGGGCAGTTAAAACAGGACAGTTCTTGTGAGGGTGAAAGTGGGTTGTAGCTTGTGAAGAGCAATTCATTAAATGGCCTGAAACTTTATATGTAACTTTAATCTCATATTTTCTTCCTTAGAAAAATCATTTTGTTGAAGTGAAAACGTAGAGATTTCAATTTTTAACAGCCTTTCCTTTTTTTTTATGAAGGGGTACTCTACTGGAAAACATGTTTTTTTTTTCTTTTTTTAATCTACTGATGCCAGAAAGTTAAACAGATTTGTAAATTACTTCTATTTAACAATCTTAACTTTTCCAGCACTTATTAGCTGCTGTATGCTCCACAGGAAGTTATTTTCTTTTTGAATTTATTTTCAGTCTGACCACAGTGCTCTCTGCTGACACATCTGTCCATGTCAGGAACTGTCTCTTCATAGCCACTTACAATTCTGTTTAATAACATGAATGAAAATTATGGTTAAAGGGGTACTCCACTGGAAAACATTTTTTTTTAATCAGCTGGTGCCAGAAGGTTAAACAGATTTGTAAATTACTTCTATTTCAAATTCTTAACCCTTCCAGTAGTTATCAGCTGCTGTAAGCTCCACAGGAAGTTCTTTTCTTTTTGAATTTCTTTTCTGTCTGACCACAGTGCTCTCTGCTGACACCTCTGTCCATTTTAGGAATTGTCCAGAGCAGGATAGGTTTGCTATGGGGATTTGCTCCTGCTCTGGACAATTCCTAAAATGGACAGAGGTGTCAGCAGAGAGCACTGTGGTCAGACAGAAAAGAAATTCAAAAAGAAAAGAACTTCCTGTGGAGCTTACAGCAGCTGATAACTACTGGAAGGGTTAAGAATTTGAAATAGAAGTAATTTACAAATCTGTTTAACCTTCTGGCACCAGCTGATTAAAAAAAAATGTTTTCCAGTGGAGAACCCCTTTAACCATAATTTTCATTCATGTTATTAAACAGAATTGTAAGTGGCTATGAAGAGTGATGGATGACCATGTATCATGAATTCTATACCATATGCCTCTATCTGACCTCCCTACAAAGCAGTGTACAGCAGACAGCAACCATGACTCCGCAGGTAGCTCAGGAGGAGCACAGGAAGGAGTTCCCTGCATTTCTTCCTTGGGATACTTGTGAAGGTTGCTGTACATTGGCATCTGCCACCCATAGTCTAATATGGTATGCATTTAGAAGATATGATTTTTTACAGGATCCGGTTGGATGGCATGATGAAGTCTATTACGCTATTCCTGCTTCTTTTTTTTATTAGTAAACTGTCCAGACAGAGGCCACAAGGACATTCTTTTGGGCTCCATTTGTCATTGGATCAGTCCATGGATGCATTTCGCATGTACATCCAATTCTTTCCTGATGTACACACTAAACTTATGCCTAAAATGTAGGGTGAACTGAGCCTAACTGCAATGTGAACCATTATTTTCTCTCTGCAGTGCTCCAGAAAATTCAACCAAGTATTACTAGGACACCGTGCAAAATTATTCTGACCAAAAGGGGTCCCAGCAGTGGGACTGTGATCAATCTATTAATGGAGAACATTTCTAACAAAAAAATACCATATTAAGTGGGTTATTCAGATCGCTAACTTTAGAAAATGGATAGACAGCCGTCTTAGGGAAAAAATTAGATTTTTGTTAGTAAACACAGAAAAAAAAATCACAAGATACAATATAAGGACACAATAAGCAAGGCAAAGTTAGTCAACAGTGTGTTTATTTGAACGTTAGTATGTTACTAAAAGACTATGGGGGAGATTTACAAAAACCTGCTTGGAGAATAAGGTGACCAGTTGCCCATAACAACCAATCTAATCGCTTCTTTTATTTTTAAAAAAATAAAAAAAATGCTATTTATTTGGTTGCTATGGGCATAGCAACTGCTCCCCTTTTCCTCTGCACAGGTTTTCATTAATTTCCCTCTATCTCTATTTTACTTACTCCAGTAACCAATCGTATATTTTGATGCCATTTGACTATCTTGGGCAGAAATATATAAAATCTGTTGTTGCCATCAAGTAACCATTTCATGCATTATTGTTCAGTGCAGAAACTATAGTATAAGGTTATAGGGTAAGGGTATAAGCTATAAGGGTTTATTCCTATGCAGTAAATATGTTGCCAAAATTTCTTTAACCCCTTAAGGACGCAGGACGTAAATGTACGTCCTGGTGAGGTGGTACTTAACGCACCAGGACGTACATTTACGCCCTAAGCATAACCGCGGGCATCGGAGCGATGCCCGTGTCATGCGCGGCTGATCCCGGCTGCTGATCGCAGCCAGGGACCCGCCGGCAATGGCCGACGCCCGCGATCTCGCGGGTGTCCGCCATTAACCCCTCAGGTGCCGGGATCAATACAGATCCCGGCATCTGCAGGAGTTCGCGATTTAAATGAACGATCGGATCGCCCGCAGCGCTGCTGCGGGGATCCGATCATTCATAACGCCGCATGGAGGTCCCCTCACCTTCCTCCGTGCGGCTCCCGGCGTCTCCTGCTCTGGTCTGAGATCGAGCAGACCAGAGCAGGAGATGACCGATAATACTGATCTGTTCTATTGTCACGATGCCGGCTGGCAGAAGGTGGATCCTCTGTGCCAGAGAGGGATTGGCGTGGACCGTGCTAGTGGACCGGTTCTAAGTCACTACTGGTGTTCACCAGAGCCCGCCGCAAAGCGGGATGGTCTTGCTGCGGCGGTAGTGACCAGGTCGTATCCACTAGCAACGGCTCAACCTCTCTGACTGCTGAAGATAGGCGCGGTACAAGGGAGTAGACAGAAGCAAGGTCGGACGTAGCAGAAGGTCGGGGCAGGCAGCAAGGATCGTAGTCAGGGGCAACGGCAGGAGGTCTGGAACACAGGCTAGGAACACACAAGGAAACGCTTTCACTGGCACAATGGCAACAAGATCCGGCGAGGGAGTGCAGGGGAAGTGAGGTATACATAGGGAGTGCACAGGTGAACACACTAATTAGAACCACTGCGCCAATCAGCGGCGCAGTGGCCCTTTAAATCGCAGAGACCCGGCGCGCGCGCGCCCTAGTGAGCGGGGCCGCGCGGGCCGGGACAGGACCGACGGAGAGCGAGTCAGGTACGGGAGCCGGGGTGCGCATCGCGAGCGGGCGCCACCCGCATCGCGAATCGCATCCCGGCTGGAGGCAGGATCGCAGCGCACCGGGTCAGTGGATCTGACCGGAGCGCTGCAATAGCGAGAGTGTAGCGAGCGCTCCGGGGAGGAGCGGGGACCCGGAGCGCTCGGCGTAACAGTACCCCCCCCCTTGGGTCTCCCCCTCTTCTTAGAGCCTGAGAACCTGAGGACCAGACTTTTGTCTAGGATATTGTCCTCAGGTTCCCAGGATCTCTCTTCAGGACCACAGCCCTCCCAATCGACCAAAAAAAAGGTTTTCCCTCTGACCCTCTTGGAGGCCAGTATCTCCTTCACGGTGAAGATGTCCGAGGAGCCGGAAACAGGAGTGGGAGAAACAAGTTTGGGAGAGAAACGGTTGATGATGAGTGGTTTAAGAAGAGAAACGTGAAAGGCATTAGGAATACGAAGAGAAGGAGGAAGAAGAAGTTTGTAAGAGACAGGATTAATCTGGCACAAAATTTTGAAAGGACCAAGATAGCGTGGTCCCAATTTGTAGCTGGGAACACGGAAGCAGACATATTTAGCGGAGAGCCATACCTTGTCTCCGGGAGAAAAAATGGGGGGAGCTCTTCTTTTCTTATCAGCAAACTTCTTCATGCGTGATGAAGCCTGTAAGAGAGAATTTTGGGTCTCTTTCCATATGGTGGAAAGATCACGAGTTATTTCATCCACAGCGGGCAAACCAGAGGGCAAGGGAGTAGGGAGGGGGGGAAGAGGGTGACGGCCGTACACCACGAAAAATGGGGATTTGGAAGAAGACTCAGAGACTCTAAAGTTATACGAGAATTCGGCCCATGGTAGAAGATCTGCCCAGTCATCCTGGCGGGAGGAAACAAAATGCCGTAAATAATCACCCAGGACCTGGTTAACTCTTTCTACTTGCCCATTGGACTGAGGATGATAAGCAGAAGAAAAGTTTAATTTAATCTTGAGTTGTTTACAGAGAGCCCTCCAGAATTTTGACACGAATTGGACGCCTCTATCCGAGACGATCTGCGTGGGCAACCCGTGAAGACGAAAAATGTGTACAAAAATTTTTTTGCCAACTGAGGCGCTGAAGGAAGACCAGGAAGAGGAATGAAATGTGCCATCTTGGAAAATCGATCAACGACCACCCAAACAACAGTGTTGCCACGGGATGGGGGTAAGTCTGTAATAAAGTCCATACCAATCAGAGACCAAGGCTGTTCGGGGACAGGCAGAGGATGAAGAAGACCAGCGGGCTTCTGGCGAGGAGTCTTATCCCGGGCACAGACAGTGCAGGCCCGCACAAAATCAACAACATCCGTCTCCAGAGTCGGCCACCAATAGAAACGAGAGATGAGTTGCACGGATTTCTTGATGCCCGCATGGCCTGCGAGATGGGAGGAGTGACCCCATTTGAGGATTCCGAGGCGTTGGCGTGGAGAGACGAAGGTCTTCCCTGGAGGAGTTTGCCTGATGGAGGCTGGAGAAGTGGAGATCAGGCAGTCAGGAGGAATGATGTGTTGCGGAGAGAGCTCTACTTCCGAGGCGTCCGAGGAACGAGAGAGAGCATCGGCCCTAATGTTCTTATCGGCAGGGCGAAAGTGAATTTCAAAATTAAACCGGGCAAAGAACAGAGACCACCTGGCCTGGCGAGGATTCAGCCGTTGGGCAGACTGGAGATAGGAGAGATTCTTGTGATCGGTGTAAATAATAACTGGAAATTTTGATCCCTCCAGCAGATGCCTCCATTCCTCAAGTGCTAATTTAATGGCCAGTAGCTCTCGATCCCCAATGGAGTAGTTCCTCTCCGCCGGAGAAAAGGTCCTAGAAAAAAACCCACAAGTAACAGCATGCCCGGAAGAATTTTTTTGTAGAAGAACCGCTCCAGCTCCTACTGAGGAGGCATCAACCTCCAATAGGAAGGGTTTAGATGGGTCGGGTCTGGAGAGCACGGGAGCAGAAGAAAAGGCAGCCTTGAGCCGTTTAAAGGCGTCTTCCGCTTGAGGAGGCCATGACTTAGGATTGGCATTCTTTTTGGTTAAGGCCACGATAGGGGCCACAATGGTGGAAAAATGAGGAATAAATTGTCTGTAATAATTGGCGAACCCCAAAAAACGTTGGATAGCACGGAGTCTGGAGGGGCGTGGCCAATCTAAGACGGCAGAGAGTTTGTCTGGATCCATTTGTAGTCCCCGGCCAGAGACCAAGTATCCTAGGAAAGGAAGAGATTGACATTCAAACAGACATTTCTCCATTTTGGCATAAAGTTGATTGTCACGAAGTCTCTGAAGAACCATGCGGACATGTTGGCGGTGTTCTTCTAGGTTGGCAGAAAAAATCAGAATATCGTCCAGATACACAACAACACAGGAATATAAGAGATCACGAAAAATTTCATTAACAAAGTCTTGGAAGACGGCAGGGGCGTTGCACAGGCCAAAGGGCATGACCAGATACTCAAAGTGTCCATCTCTAGTGTTAAATGCCGTTTTCCATTCATCCCCCTCCCTGATGCGGATGAGATTATAAGCACCTCTTAAGTCCAGTTTGGTAAAGATGTGGGCACCTTGGAGGCGATCAAAGAGTTCAGAGATAAGAGGTAGAGGATAGCGGTTCTTTACCGTGATTTTATTAAGACCGCGGTAGTCAATGCAAGGACGTAGGGAGCCATCTTTTTTGGACACAAAGAAAAATCCAGCTCCGGCAGGAGAGGAGGATTTGCGGATAAAGCCCTTTTTTAAATTTTCCTGGATGTACTCAGACATAGCAAGAGTCTCTGGGGCGGACAGAGGATAAATTCTGCCCCGGGGTGGAGTAGTGCCCGGGAGGAGGTCAATAGGACAGTCATAAGGCCTGTGAGGAGGTAGAGTCTCAGCTTGTTTTTTGCAAAATACATCAGCAAAGTCCATATAGGCCTTAGGGAGACCGGTTACAGGAGGAACCACAGGGTCACGGCAGGGAGTACTGGGAACCGGTTTAAGGCAGTCCTTGAAACAAGAGGTACCCCAACTCTTGATCTCCCCTGTGGACCAATCCAGGGTTGGGGAATGGTGTTGAAGCCAGGGTAGTCCAAGGAGAATTTCAGAAGTGCAATTGGGGAGGACCAAAAACTCAATTTTTTCGTGATGAGGTCCGATGCACATTAGGAGGGGCTCCGTGCGAAAACGTATGGTACAGTCCAATCTTTCATTGTTAACACAATTGATGTAGAGGGGTCTGGCGAGACTGGTCACCGGGATGTTGAACCTGTTGATGAGAGAGGCCAAGATAAAATTTCCTGCAGATCCGGAATCCAAGAAGGCCATAGTAGAGAAGGAGAAGGTAGAGGCAGATATCCGCACAGGCACAGTAAGACGTGGAGAAGCAGAGTTGACATCAAGGACTGTCTCACCTTTGTGCGGAGTCAGCGTACGTCTTTCCAGACGGGGAGGACGGATAGGACAATCCTTCAGGAAGTGTTCGGTACCGGCACAGTACAGGCAGAGATTCTCCATGCGGCGTCGTGTCCTCTCTTGAGGTGTCAGGCGAGACCGGTCAACTTGCATAGCCTCCACGGCGGGAGGCACAGGAATGGATTGCAGAGGACCAGAGGAGAGAGGAGCCGGGGAGAAAAAACGCCTCGTGCGAACAAAGTCCATATCCTGGCGGAGCTCCTGACGCCTTTCGGAAAAACGCATGTCAATGCGAGTGGCTAGATGAATGAGTTCATGTAGGTTAGCAGGGATTTCTCGTGCGGCCAGAACATCTTTAATGTTGCTGGATAGGCCTTTTTTAAAGGTCGCGCAGAGGGCCTCATTATTCCAGGATAGTTCTGAAGCAAGAGTACGGAATTGTACGGCGTACTCGCCAACGGAAGAATTACCCTGGACCAGGTTCAACAGGGCAGTCTCAGCAGAAGAGGCTAGGGCAGGTTCCTCAAAGACACTTCGAATTTCCGAGAAGAAGGAGTGTACGGAGGCAGTGACGGGGTCATTGCGGTCCCAGAGCGGTGTGGCCCATGACAGAGCTTTTCCAGACAGAAGGCTGACTACGAAAGCCACCTTAGACCTTTCAGTAGGAAACTGGTCCGACATCATCTCCAAGTGCAGGGAACATTGAGAAAGAAAGCCACGGCAAAATTTAGAGTCCCCATCAAATTTATCCGGCAAGGATAGTCGTAGGCCTGAAGCGGCCACTCGCTGCGGAGGAGGTGCAGGAGCTGGCGGAGGAGATGATTGCTGAAGCTGAGGTAGTAGCTGCTGTAGCATCACGGTCAGTTGAGACAGCTGGTGGCCTTGTTGCGCTATCTGTTGTGACTGCTGGGCGACCACCGTGGTGAGGTCGGCGACAACTGGCAGAGGAACTTCAGCGGGATCCATGGCCGGATCTACTGTCACGATGCCGGCTGGCAGAAGGTGGATCCTCTGTGCCAGAGAGGGATTGGCGTGGACCGTGCTAGTGGACCGGTTCTAAGTCACTACTGGTGTTCACCAGAGCCCGCCGCAAAGCGGGATGGTCTTGCTGCGGCGGTAGTGACCAGGTCGTATCCACTAGCAACGGCTCAACCTCTCTGACTGCTGAAGATAGGCGCGGTACAAGGGAGTAGACAGAAGCAAGGTCGGACGTAGCAGAAGGTCGGGGCAGGCAGCAAGGATCGTAGTCAGGGGCAACGGCAGGAGGTCTGGAACACAGGCTAGGAACACACAAGGAAACGCTTTCACTGGCACAATGGCAACAAGATCCGGCGAGGGAGTGCAGGGGAAGTGAGGTATACATAGGGAGTGCACAGGTGAACACACTAATTAGAACCACTGCGCCAATCAGCGGCGCAGTGGCCCTTTAAATCGCAGAGACCCGGCGCGCGCGCGCCCTAGGGAGCGGGGCCGCGCGCGCCGGGACAGGACCGACGGAGAGCGAGTCAGGTACGGGAGCCGGGGTGCGCATCGCGAGCGGGCGCCACCCGCATCGCGAATCGCATCCCGGCTGGAGGCAGGATCGCAGCGCACCGGGTCAGTGGATCTGACCGGAGCGCTGCAATAGCGAGAGTGTAGCGAGCGCTCCGGGGAGGAGCGGGGACCCGGAGCGCTCGGCGTAACATCTATGTCCTATACATAGAACAGATCAGTATTAGCAATCATGGTATTGCTATGAATAGTCCCCTATGGGGACTATTCAAGTGTAAAAAAAAATGTAAAAAAATGTAAAAGTAAAAGTAAAAAAAAAAGTGACAAATCCCCTCCCCCAATAAAAAAGTAAAACGTCCGTTTTTTCCTATTTTACCCCCAAAAAGCGTAAAAAACATTTTTTATAGACATATTTGGTATCGCCGCGTGCGTAAATGTCCGAACTATAAAAATAAAATGTTAATGATCCCGTACGGTGAACGGCGTGAACGAAAAAAAATAAAAAAAAGTCCAAAATTCCTACTTTTTTAATACATTTTATAAAAAAAAATTATAAAAAGTGTATTAAAAGTTTTTTATATGCAAATGTGGTATCAAAAAAAAGTACAGATCATGGCGCAAAAAATGAGCCCCCATACCGCCACTTATACGGAAAAATAAAAAAGTTAGAGGTCATCAAAATAAAGGGATTATAAACGTACTAATTTGGTTAAAAAGTTTGTGATTTTTTTTAAGCGCAACAATAATATAAAAGTATATAATAATGGGTATCATTTTAATCGTATTGACCCTAAGAATAAAGAACACATGTCATTTTTACCATAAATTGTACGGCGTAAAAACAAAACCTTCCAAAATTAGCAAAATTGCGTTTTTCGTTTTAATTTCCCCACAAAAATAGTGTTTTTTGGTTGCGCCATACATTTTATGATATAATGAGTGATGTCATTACAAAGGACAACTGGTCACGCAAAAAATAAGCCCTCATACTAGTCTGTGGATGAAAATATAAAAGAGTTATGATTTTTAGAAGGTGAGGAGGAAAAAACGAAAACGTAAAAATTAAATTGTCTGAGTCCTTAAGGCCAAAATGGGCTGAGTCCTTAAGGGGTTAAAGGGGTACTCCGTGGAAAACTTTTTTTTTAAAATCAACTTGTGCCAGAAAGTTAAACCGATTTGTAAATTACTTCTATTAAAAAATCTTAATCCTTCCAGTACTTATTAGCTGCTGAATACTACAGAGGAAATGGTTTTCTTTTTGGAACACAGAGCTCTTTGCTGACATCATGACCACAGTGCTCTCTGCTGACATCTCTGTCCATTTTAAGAACTGTCCAGAGTAGGAGGAAATCCCCATAGCAAACATATGCTGCTCTGGACAGTTCCTAAAATGGACAGAGATGTCAGCAGAGGGCACTGTGGTCATGATGTCAGCAGAGAGCACTGTGTTCCAAAAAGAAAACCATTTCCTCTGTAGTATACAGACCCTAAAAAGTACTGGAAAGGTTAAGATGTTTTAATAGAAGTAATTTACAAATGTGTTTAACTTTCTGGCACCAGTTGATTTAAAAATAAAAAGTTTTCCACGGGAGTACCCCTTTAACATAAAATTGGATTCACTGAATTGAATGAAGTTGTTTTGGCCGTAAGCCCATGATTCATTCATTCAGATGAACAGAATAGTTGCACAACAACAAATCTGCAGCATGTGGATTTATCCTAATTAGTGTTGAGCGGCATAGGCCATATTCGAATTCGCGAATATTCGCGAATATATGGACGAATATTCATCATATTCGCGAATATTCGTCATATTCGTAATGTTCTCGTTTTATTTCCGCATATGCGAATATTCGCATGTGCGAAAATTAACATATGCGAAAATTTACATATTCAAAATTAACATAAGCTAAAATTCGCATATGCGAAAATTATCATATGCAAATTTTCGCATATGCGAAAATGCGCACACCAGTCTCACACAGTAGTATTAGAGCCTTCTTACACCACATAAGCTGGAAGCAGAGAGGGATGATCACTGTGATTGTGTACTGTGAAAAAAAATAAAAATAAATAAAAAAAAAACGAATATTCGTAATTACGAATATATAGCGCTATATTCGCGAATTCGCGAATATGCGATATTCGCAAATAAAATTCGAATTGCGAATATTCGCGAGCAACACTAATCCTAATACAGTCACATGCAAAAGTATTTAACAGGGCTCGTCCGCCTTGTGCTTTCTGCTCCCTGCATTGCTCCATTCCTGGTTTGGGTATTGGGTAGGACATTCTATTTACAGTCTGTTCACAGACAGTGTTGAAGCGATGCAGGGAGTTTTTTCAGTTTTGTGCCCTCCTGCCCGGCCATCTTTTGTATGTGGATACGAATATATGAAAAACGACCTTAGCAGCAGGTGCTCAGGATCCCAGCAGAGGTAGTCACATTCAGGTCATAAAGTGGCAAATTGCAGCAACTTTATTTGATGTACAGCATTAAAACAATGACGCGTTTTGGGGTGAAACTACCCCTTCATCAGATTACTGTGGTACATCCACACAAATCTGATAAAGGGTTAGTTTCACCCCAAAACGCGTCATTGTTTTAATGCTGTACATCAAATAAAGTGGCAGCACTTTGCCACTTTATGACCTGAATGTGACTACCTCTGCTGGGATCCTGAGCCCCTGCTGCTAAGGTCGTTTTTCATATATTCAAATCCAGTTATCCACAGGACACCATCCGGTTGCACCTGGGACCTTTGGGCTGCACAGATCCACACTATCTCTAATAACCCCGCACGGGGTGATATGCATATTTCCTATATGCTCAAGGTGAGCGGCTAATTTACAGAGCCTGCATACCACTTCCCGCAACGAGGCGCCGCTTCCGGTCTCTTTTTTTCTCTTTTCCTTTCTCCCCATCTTTTGTATGTGACAGGCTCATCACAGATGGCGACACAAGCCTTGGAGCTGTCTGTCCATAGCTTTTCACACACAGCAGATAGCCAGGGATGGGGGCGCATCGGCCTTATGCTGCTATGCAGAGGTAGTGACATCAGCATCCTGGCCATCTGCTTCAACAGCAGAGCAGTGGTCAGTATCCTAGCCAATGAGCTGCAAACAATGACAAAAGAGAATGGGCACAACGTAAAAAGATAACAATTTTGCTAATAACATGCATTTGTAAAATTTCTTACTTTAACATTGTCTTCAAAATAAATGATCATGTAAAAAAATTGGAAACACATATAAGCATAAGAATCTTAAATAAGATAAATAATATATCTATCTGTCCCCATGTCCCAATACTGACAATATCCCAACATATTTACATGCATATGTTTGAGTTCTATAAGCAGTTCTAATATGTTTAGTTCTTCAGGTTCAGTAGCTCTCTAATAAATAAATTGTCGTTCCTGTTGCTACATCGTGCTCATGAATTTGTATATTCAGTTCTGTTCATCAGGACGTATCAGGTTTAGATACTCCCATTTAGGCCTATCGGGGTTAAAGGGGTACTCCACTGGCCAGCGTTCAGCAGTAAATGCTCCGAACGCTGTTTTCGCGCTGCGAAAACAGCGTTCGGAACATTTACTTCCGAACGCTGGCCAGTGGAGTACCCCTTTAAGACTTGGCATAGAATTGGCATAGCCATTTGTGATCTATCCCAATGCACTCCCAGTCTCTATGGGGGGTATTTATCAATTTTGCCTGTTGACAGTTTCTTTTTACCCGTTTTTTTTTCACTTTGGTTTTCGTGGACATGCAATCAGATTTATCATTTGGTGCAAGTTGTTAGTAATTTTGGCTCAAATGTTGAAATCAGCTGTTCACAGCGCCTTTTACACAGAACCTACCACCACAGAGGACGCGTATTTTACCCTGCAGAGCAGCCATTTAGGAGTCCCTCCTGCAGTATATCAGCAAGCGACGTGAGTTATTTTCTTTTATGGGGTTTATAGCCACCATGTGAAATGGATTTTATTTTCAACTTGGGTAGTTTTTTTTTTTTTTTTTGTTACTTTAGTGCAGTGGTCTTCAACCTGCGGACCTCCAGATGTTGCAAAACTACAATTCCCAGCATGCCCGGACAGCCGTTGGCAGTTTTGCACCATCTGGAGGTCCGCAGGTTGGAGACCACTGCTTTAGTACTTACCTTTCCTGAACCTGTGTGGCCATGTCCAATGCTGGCTCAACGGAGGATGAAGGTCCCTCAGAGACAACTATGTCGCAGGATAGTATTGAGCAGCCCTGGAGGCGTCGCTGCTTTCACAAAAAATCTGACATTGCTAAGTGTGTTTTTTATGTGCAAAATTTATTGGCCGGGATTTGCGCCAAAATTGCGCCAAAGATCGATTGGCGCAAATGATGAATTATTGACTAAAGTTAAAATCACACACAGGACCGTGTGATTTTGAGACAGTTCTAAAAATGACAGTGGAGAAGATGCGCCAAACTTTGGCGCAAAAAGACACTGCGCCAAAGTATTGCGCCAAAGTTACGTTAAAAAAGACACATACATCCTTTGATAAATACCCCCCTATATTTTCACATTTAGATGAAATCCTTTGGTAAGCAGAACATACCTTCCTTTCTAAATTCAGTTTCAGCCTTTGTGGGCATTTCTAAACCTTGCCCTGAGGAGAATGGATAAAAGATATGAAACACTTATGGGAACCCTCGAGCTTCAGAAAAGTAAACAGAATAAATTGACCATCCATCTTAGATTTCCATGGCTTATGCATGCACCATGGAGACGCCACTTCATTATATATTCTCCAGCCGTTCCCAAGTTCTGCTAATACAGGAACCCTACTGATGTCATCACCTGGACTAGCTAGAAATTCATTATATGAAAATATTCCCCTATTGGAAGCAGAAATGACACTGAAGCAATACTTGTTTAAATTGTGTCACTTTTCTGTTAGTATGCTTCCATGGCACGTAATGAAATGGCTATAATATCAATGAGCTTAGCAGAGTAGCAGTCATACATTATCCTCTGCAGATATTCTGCATTTCATATCTAAAATATGTTTCCTCCTTATAATAAGAAATGGATTGAAGGCAAATTAAAGGCATAAGAGAGCTAAATTTAGTGCACATCCGTATAAAGGAATCATTTTCGCTAAATATTCCAACTTTTGATGGGACTTTCTCTGCCGCAGCGGAGAGAATTTGTAGGGCTGGAAATCTTCTAGCTTCCATAGTCGAGTAATGCAGTAAGTCATTTTTATTTAAAATTAGAAGAATGTTGAGCTAAAATGTAAAAAATCCTATTAGGAAATATTTCTGGGGCTTAAATTTGCAGCAAACAAGCTGTTCGATTGTACCTGTTGCGCAGATAAAAGACATCATTTGCTTAAGGTATGGGTTCCCCAGAGGGGACTAGTGATGTATCAAACAGGATTTCGTGTTGGGAAGAAATAGACTGTTTCATTGATTTGATGGCCTGCAGGATGATGATAGGGATCAATTGAATTTGAGACCCTATATCTTCATTAAAGGGGTACTCCGAGGAAAAACTATTTTTTTTTAAAGCAACTGGTGTCAGAACGTTAAACAGATTTGTAAATGACTTCTATTTAAAAATCTTTATCCTTCCAGTACTTATCAGCTGCTGTATGCTCCAGAGGAAGTTCTTTTCTTTTTAAATTTCCTTTCTGCCTGACCAAAATGCTCTCTGCTGACACCTCTGTCCATGTCAGGAACTGTCCAGAGCAGCATATGTTTGCTATGGAGATTTGCACTGGACAGGTCCTTAGACAGACAGAGGTGTCAGCAGAGAGCACTGTGGTAAGACAGAAAGGAAATTAAAAAAAAAAGAACTTCCTCTGGAACGTACAGCAGCTGATAAGTACTGGAAGGGTCAAGTCTTCTAAATAGAAGTAATTTACAAATCTAGTTCTGGCACCAGTTGATTTAAAAAAAAAAGTTTTTCACCGGAGTACCCCTTTAAATGGGTAATCCGATGGAAAACTTTTTTTTTGTTTTTTTTAAATGAACTGGTACCAGAAAGTTAAACAGATTTGTAAATTACTTCCATAAAAAAAAAAAAAAAAATCTTCATCCTTCCCGTACATATTAGCAGCTGTATGCTACAGAGGAAATTCTTTGATATTTTTATTTTTTTGTCTTGTCCACATTGCTCTCTGTTGACACCTCTGTCCGTGTCAGGAACTGTCCACAGCAGAATAGGTTTGCTATGAGGATTTTCTCCTACTCTGGACAGTTCCTGATATAAGCATCAGGTGTCAGCAGAGAGCACTGTGGACAGGACAAAAAAGAAATTTCCTCTGTAGCATACAGCTACTAAAAAGTACTGGAAGGAAGTATAGAAGTAATTTACAAATCTGTTTAACTTTCTTGCACCAGTTGATTTAAAAAAAAGTTTTTCACCTGAGTACCCCTTTAAGTCTAGTAACTACTGGAGTAGCAGTCATAATAACAGAAGGAGTCTCGGATATGTTGAATACTTATTGATACAATAATTATACTAGAAGGAGGGGCAATGGATATATAATCTTTTACATGAAGCATCATTTCTGTTTGCTTCCCTAGCTCTATATCTCAGTACCCTGGCAATGGCTTGTTGGCTCACCTGGGGCACAGCACCCGGGGCACAAGTTCTTTCAGCCGCCCTAGCTATGCCTCTGGTGGGTAGAATGAACAGTTCAAAGAAAAAACTGATCAAAGACCATAATAATCATAACATTTCTATTCCTTTTGCAATATAGTATTCCTTTGCTTGAAGCAAAGCACTTTCAGTCATTTTTGAGTAGTAGACCTAGGAGAAGGTGGCGGACATGCAAGTCACAATTATTCTATATGCTGGAAGTATACCTCGAAAATATTTCCAACATAAACCTGCATATTTGTAGCCATACTACTATAATTGGTCACACTGCAAAAAAAAAAAAAAAAGGATTCCAAACAGTATTATGGACATTTATCAACGGGTTTAGTCAGGTTTTCTTTACTATAATTGTTGCAAAATTTTTGCAACTGCGACTACGCGATTTTTCGTGCGACATTTTGACTGGAAAGCGAGAAAAGCAAGTTTTCCAAAAATTAACTACGTAGTAATAATTTTAAAATGGACTACGAGTTGTCAGGTATTTATTAACTGCGACAGTCGCAACTGCGCAAAAAAAAGTTGCAACAGGGTTAAAAATTGACTAAATTTACTCCAGCTCAAACATGGAGCAGAAAAAGCTACTACCAAAGTAAAAAAGGAAAAATTGCTTACGTGAAAGAAAATTATCAACAGGCTGAAACCAGTTGATAAATAAGTCACACATACGCAAAAAAAAGTAAGGAAAAAATTACTAAAAAAAGGAATACTTAAGCAAACATTGATAAATGTCCCTCTGTATGTTTATTTTTACTTTTTCTCTCTTTTTTGCATAGTATATGTTATTTTCTAATTTTTTTCTAGTTTGTATAGAAAACGGGACAGTACGATTTTTTTCTACAACAAAAAATAAAATAAAATGTTATACCGATGTGTATCACCCGGATTAAAAGGCAGTATTTTTAGCTTCTTTTGGGTCAGTAGGGGGCCTACGGCTACTGTTCGGGGTCTTGCTATAATTAACCACTTGCAACCTTTTTACTATGGTCTAATACATTGTTTCCCAACCAAGGTGCCTCCAGCTGTTGCAAAACTACAACTCCCAGCATGCCCGGACAGCCGAAGGCTGGGTGCTGGAGGCACCCTGGTTGGGAAACACTGGTCTAATAAAAATAGTGATCAAAATGACATAGCAGAAATATAAGCATAAATTAGGATTTAAGGTCACGATTTGTGTGCCGCTATACAGGCTTCCCTGGCTGCTATGGGGAGATTCATCAAAACCTGCCCAGAGGAAAAGTTGCTGAGTTGCCCATAGCAACCAATCAGATTGCTTCTTTCATTTTCCACAGGCCTTTTCAAAAATGAAAGAAGAAATCTGATTGGTTGCTATGGGCAACTCAGCAACTTTTCCACTGGACAGGTTTTGATTAATCTCCCTCTATATGTACAGATTCATTCTGACATTTTCTCTCATACTACATCTGATAGAACATGTAGAAAAAAATGATAATAATTAGAAGGCATGTAGAGATATATTAGAGTATTTATGTATTTCCATGGGAGCTCAGTTAGGTCCCCTTTTCATAAGTCTGTCATCAGTTTCTTTTCCCTCCGGCGCTGTAAAAAATGCATCGGAGGGCAAATGAAGCCAGAACTGATCCCATTCATTTGAAAGGGACCGTTCACAATCATCCTGCATCTCAATTTAGATGCAGGAGGATTGGCATCGCAGGATCGGCACAGACTGGGGAACACATCTTGCTGCGTTCCCCCAATGGGCGATCACAAACAATGGATGCCGGATGCTACACAACTGATGACAACTGATGCACTTCTGGCATCAGCTGGTGCATCAGTTGTGGCAATTTTCACTCAGTTTCGCCAGAGCCGGATATATGTAAATCTAGCCTTACAATAGAGCTGTAATACGGCTGTACCGGAGAGACTTTAGACTGGTAGAAAAGAATTGGCATATATTGTAATAAGTTCCATCTTCACTCCGTGAGTCCACTGTAGCTAATTACACCGAAAGCAATTAGTGTCCATTTCCATTCCACTAACATTAGCATTTAGCACACGCTTTATGATATTCTTCATTTTGCTTAATCTCTTTTATTAAGTCTTCTGACCTGCAAACAAAATAAATAAGTGAAGGCAAATTCTGCATTTATGGGTCCATACTGATAAATTGTGATAAGTTCTGCAGCGTCTGATCGCTCTCTGTTCCTGAATCCACTGTTGAGTATGCAGAACAGATTCACATTTCCTTATTTTTTTTATATTTTTTTAACGCACAGAAAGATGAGTAAGAGGATAAAGTTTGGCAATAAATGACCTTTGAATGTACTTCCATGATATTTCCAATCCAATCTATTTTTAATGGAACCTTCATTATTTAAGATGTCCTTAACCCCTGTGTTGCAAAAGCAAAGTATACACTGAGATAGCATTTTTGAGTGTTAAAGTGATATATTCTACCTTAAATCACAGACTTTATCTATTGCTTATGTACCAAGAGGCCTAAAATAGCTGATAACCTGTCAATAGTGTTTCCAGGCATGTAATGAAAGAAGACCTCTCAGTTCTCCTGACATGTTTATTTTCAATGCAATAAGAATTCTGGTGCATCTTTTATTTGAGTTGTGCCTTGTGCCATTCCTCTGTTATTCCTGCTGGAAATACATGAATAAATCAACAACTAATATCACCCTACGCAGTATTGACAGTATGACAGTATTAGCCTGTGTAGTGACACATCCCGTTGAATATCAATTTATTAAAATATTTGCAGGAGGAATAATAGAGAAGCAAAATAACTATGAGTTCTTAAAGGGGTATTCCGCCCCTAGACAGCTTATCCCCTATCCAAAGGATAGGGGATAAGATGTCAGATCGCCGCGGTCCCGCTGCTGGGGACCCCCTGGATCCCCGCTGCGGCACCGCGCTATCATTACAGCACAGAGCGAGTTCACTCTGTGCGTAATGACGGGCAATACGGGGGACGAAGCAGAGTGACGTCATGGCGCCGCCCCTCGTGACATCACGGCCCGTCCCCTTAATGCAAGTCTATGGGAGGGGGCTTGACGACCGCCACGCCCCCTCCCATAGACTTGTATTGAAAGGGGCGGGCCGTGACATCACGAGGGGCGGAGCCGTGACGTAACGATGCTCCGGCCACTGTACCGCCCATCATTACGTGCAGAGCGAACTCGCTCTGTGCTGTAATGATAGCGCGGTGCCGCAGCGGGGATCCCAGGGGTCCCCAGCAGCGGGACCGCGGCAATCTGACATCTTATCCCCTATCCTTTGCATAGGGGATAAGCTGTCTAGGGGCGGAATACGCCTTTAAAGGGGTACTCCACTCTCCAGCTTTCAAAACATTTAGTTCCGTACGCTGGTGCGGGCTTCGGGGGTCGCCATGCCCCCTCGTGACATCATGCCCTGCCCATTACGACGTCACCCCCCGCCCCCTCAATGTAAGTCACACCCCCTCCCATAGATGCGCATTGAGGGGGTGGGGTGTGACATCACGAGGGGCGGAGCTTGACATCATGAGGGGGCATGGCGACCCCCGAAGCCCGCACCAGTGTTCGGAACTAAATGTTCCGAACGCTGGGGAGTGGAGTACCCATTTAAAAGGAACTGCCTTGTTAAAAAAGTAGTCAGCATGTTATAGAGCAGGAATAGCTGAGTAGATTGATAAAAAAAAAATTGTTTTAACAGTCATACCTGTACTCAAGCTACAATCAGAGTCATGAAGCATCCGAAGTCGCAATGGCTTTGTGTATTGTATTGTAAAAATTCAATAATAACCATTTGATCACTAAAAAAAATTGTTTTGTCAGAAAAGTTTCAGTATGACTCAATGTTTATTTAGCTAAATCCCTGCTCAGTCTGGGTTTAAAAGTCCAGTGGGTGGTCCAACTCAGTGATTGGCAGTTGTATCTGTATGAACACACATACATGAAAATTGTCAGTCCTGATTAGCTCCACCTACCAGACTCCTAAACTCAGAAGAAGCAAGAAATTACACCAATAAATGACAAGTTAAACTGAAACCTTCCTTACATAGCTATAGGTCAATCTTCTCAGCTCCTCCTACTTTGAAAAAAAAAAAGGTTGCCAACAGAAAGGACTATATTTTCAGTGTGGCGAGTTCTCTTTAAAGATCCGGAATTTTTATTTTATTTTAGTTTAGTCTTTACTAAAACAGACATGTCAGAAGGGCTGAGAAATCCTCTTTAAAGGTAACCTGTCATCACTTTCATGCTGCCTGAACTATGAGTTCTCCCTATCAGCGTTGGCTAATAGATCTATCTATTTCTGGATATGAGGACATATCTATAAAGGCAAACTGGACAGGAAGAAGCCTCCTAGGACCACCCCAATGACTCATGATTCAGGCTGCATAAAAGTGCAGATAGGTTCCCCTTTACTTCGGTAACTTATGGATTTGTGTTATTTATATGTATAATAACACCTATACTGTATATATTTAATCCATTTTGTTTTCTCTCTTGTTACAGGGAGTCGCTTGGATCTATTTTTGGTTCTTTTTGGACTGCAGTTGCCTTTTATATCACCATGCCCCATAAACTGTATATGTTACCCTTCACCAATGACTGTCAGCTGTCAGGCTCACAACTTCGGGGCTGTACCTGAGGGGATCCCGGAAATCAGCGAGAGGATATTCCTTCAAAACAATCAGATAACTATGCTCCAAAGGGGACACTTCAGCCCTTTGTTAGTCACTCTGTGGCTTTACAGCAACAACATTACCTTCATCGATCCAGCAACGTTTGAAGGGTTTGACAACCTTGAAGAGCTGGATCTTGGGGACAATCGCTACCTAAGGGCTTTGTCAGGGGAGACATTTCAAGGTTTGTCTAGACTTCATACCTTAAACTTGTACAAATGTGGCCTCAGTTCCCTGCCTAGTGGGATATTTGGTGGACTCCACAGTTTGCAATTTCTCTACCTTCAGAACAACCACATTGAGTTTCTACAAGATGACATCTTTATAGATTTGGTCAACCTAAGTCATCTTTTTTTGCATGGAAACAAGCTTTGGAGCCTTCATCAGAATACTTTTAGAGGTTTGGTCAACCTGGATCGCCTCCTCATTCATCAGAACCAACTTCAAATCATTCACAGAGATGCTTTTCATGATCTTAAGAGGCTGACCACGCTATTTCTGTTTAACAACAGTATATCAGAACTGCAAGGGGAGTGTTTAGCACATCTTTCTGCTCTGGAGTTTTTGAGACTTAATGATAACCCCTGGGACTGTAACTGTAAATCCAGATCCCTGTGGGAATGGTTGCGGAAGTTTAGAGGGACTAGCTCTAATGTTATTTGTGAGTCACCTGAAAAAATGCAGGGCAGAGACCTGAAAAATCTAAAAAAAGAAGATTTTGTGCATTGTTCTGGCTCAGAGTCTCTAAACCAAATAAAGACTCCTACCTACACCACCACCACTCATCACAAAGGGCACCACTCTCATCATTCCTCCAAGGAAAAAGGAAAAGATTTTCACCAAAATGAGCCTGCTGCCCATCCAGACCCACGCCCAGGAACAAGGAAACATGGTAAGAACTGCACCAATCACAAAAACCGAAACCAGATCTTCAAACCCGCATCTGGGAAGGGTATGCACGATGTACAGGATTATGTGACAAATTACAAACAGAAATTCAGTATTGACAGTATGCCCACTGCTTCAACAAAGAGGAAGACTAAATGTACACGGAGGACGTCCATGAGAATGCCAAGTGGAGTGCAGCAGGCCACAGAGAACAACAGGTGTAATGGGGTCAGGGTGTCCCTGCTGCTCTTCCTACTGGTGTTAGCTGTCATTGTACGCTGACCATTTTTGGAAGGAACTCTAGCCACTGCCACCACTTTCTAAAGGACCAGCATTTCTTTCCGTTATTCTTCTTTATTTGTGTATGGAGGATTTGACTAGGAGGATCTACGAAAGTGGCTTCTTATGATCAATTTGGCTTGTGTTGGTGGATTATAAATGTTAACTGGATGCAAAGCGGTTGGGAGGGAAAGCATTATCACAAGCCTACCACATGCTGCCCCAACTTTGCATGTACAAAGGGCAACGTCGTTGAAAGACATTGCAGAAAATTCATTACTCATTCTTGTTACCAACTAGACATGCAAAATGGGGCATACTTACTAATCCTTCCTGTTTTTTTATATATATTGTTTGATCTTTAAAGTGGGAACATTATTGTTTCAAAATACCACAAACATTACAAGCCAGGCCTCCTACACATGCAAAAGACACTGTGTGAGTAATGTCTCCAACCGGTTTTGTTGGCCTAAACAATTGTTATTGGTCTTTGGGCCAATGCTGCTCAGAAGACAATCTACAAATCCTGATATAAACTCAGGCATATTATCTTATTATAGCAGGGCTTAGCTGCCATGCTACCAAAGGAAGGCTGCAAGCATACAATAGGACTTGTTAAAAAAAAAATCAAAAAAATTTAACTAGCAAAGAGATTTCTGCAGGCAGCCTGTTTATTTTGTATCTGTATCCACATAGTTATTTAATGACACAACCCTTTACCTACCCTCTTCTGTCCAAATATCCATAAGTGTGTCTATAAATGTTTCTATGGCTATATCTGAAAAAAAAAAAAAAAAAAGAAACATCCGAAAAGGAAAACTGTGCTGTTTGTTTTATAGCAAATAGGCATTATTGGCTTTGAGCTTTGGCATTAGTTATTTTTGGGGAAGGGGGTATACCTCATAATTCTCAGCTGTCAGCAGTGGGGAATACATAATGGTGGCAAAGCGCCAACTTGGGAGAGTTGCAGAATAATCCACTTAAAAACAATGACCCATGGAGTTCAAATAAATCTCAACACAATCCCAATATAGGGTATTAAACTTAACTCAGCAAAGAAACGGGTGGTGAGAAAGTATATTTTTCACAGGATCATTGTACCTATTCAGCCATGGAAGTCAGTGTCTTATTTGGGAGCAGTTGGTAACAATGTAGCTGGAAGAAAAATGGCTCTCCCATCAGTGTTAGTTGATGTGAGCCTTATAGCTGGTCTAGAGGTATTCACAGTAGAGTCCCATATAATGTCTGTGAAGACCACAACTTTGTCAGGAATCACCAGACATAGGTCAAATCCATAGCATAGAGATAAAAGCCCCATGCTACATCAGTGAAGACAACAACCTCATCAAAAATCTCCATCAGACATGGGCCATCTCTCTACTTGTTTTTCCCTACGACCCGGGAATTTAATAGTGATTATTCGGAAAGGCTCCAGTAGCAGGATTCAGAGACAGGAGGAAGCAGAAGTCATTGTTATACTTATGGGGAAGTCAACATGTGCCTATCACTATTGCAGAGTGTGCTGTGTTGTAACTCTATATTCTCAAAGGCTGTCATGAAATCTTCACAGAGAGTCAAATACAGGTATCTTGGGATTAGCTCTACAGTATGTGCAGAACTCTGGGGACTATCAAGAGAATATACTCAAGTTTTACCAAGAGCAAAAAAAAGTGTGTATATATATACATATAAATGTATAAAATAAATATATATCTACATTACTATAAAATATTCCTTACCTGCAAAATTTTATTCTGAAAAAAAAAAAAAAAAAAGAAAACATTTTTTTTTTTGCCCTGGAAAGCTGGAGTTCATATCATGATAGATGACCCCACTGCCGGTAAAAAGTAGCAGTGTTAACCAGAAATAGATAACAGATCGAGTTAGTATTGCACACACAAAAAAAAATTGTTATTTCCTTGTTAAGAGAACTTGTGTGACCAGAAGAGAACACGGAAATAAACTATAATAAAAAAAAAGCCTTGGGTATAAAAAAAATTCTCTGCTTGCTTTTTTTCACACAGTTTGATGTGCTGAGACTACAGTGGTTTCAGGCGGTTTCTATTCATTCCCTTGGCTCATTGTTTTCCAATGCAAAGCATATTTGTATGCGCTGGTTATTCTGTCTTATTACCATATTTTAATGTGCTGACCACTGTTTATTACAGTAGTAATGGTCCCTAACATTGTATTCTTGATGTGATATACTACATCCATGGAGCAGCAGTGTATCTATTATCTAATCAAGGAGGCAAGTAAATGACAGGCAAATTGCATTTCATTCCCTTTTAGCAGTGTGGTATGGTATTAACCCCTTGTATTCATTACGCCAGGGCGTGATTTATCCCCAATACCAGCCGAAAGTATACCACTGGATCCTGGGCTAGGCACGAGGGCAATAATGAACTCAGACGCCAAGTTACGGACAACGGTAGCTTTATTGAGTGACAGGTGGTACAGGAAGCCCTGGAGGGGATAGAATAGGACCGGAAGGGGCACATAACAGGGGGATTATGCGGTATGGAAAGGGTTAATAGTGGTGGGATTTTTAAGTTAGGAAGAGGAGGAGTTTGGTAAGGGGTTAAAAGGCTGAGGTCAGGGGAAGGGACTTCAGTCGGCGCATGGCCAACAGGAACATTGGTAAAGAGCTCCCTACCTGTGTGATGTCGGCTGGCGGGTTAGTCCCTCTCCAGTCGCCGCTGGTCAGCGGTCCGGTGAGTCTGGTGGTGGGTGGTCCGGGGGCCCCCGTCGGTGACTCTGCTGCTGCTGCTGTGCGTGATGTGCAGCCAGCAAGTCCCAGGGCCATCGGGTGGAGCGTGGGACTGGTGCGGCCTGCTCCCATGAAGGGGCGGGAGCAGACCCTGAAGGGATCGTCAGCACGTGCTCCGGCAGCCTCTGCCGCTTAGATGAGGAGGCGGGCTCCTGCAGGCCTTGTGGTGACCCAAGCCATAGTTCATACTGCCCCGGCGGCCTCCTCCTCTAGGCGGGACCGGCAGGCCCAGAATGTTGAGGCTCTTGCTGCTGCTGTGGAGGCGGGGGGAGGGGGGGCTACTGTCGGTGGCGGTGACGAGATCAGCCCCGCCCCTAGTGATGTGAGTGACGACGAGCTGATGCTGGCTGATGATCCTGCTGTGCCCCTGTACCCGCTGCCTGATCCCCTCCTCCCCCCTGGGGTTGATGCGGGTGCGGACAGTAGCGGGATCCAGCTGTCCTCAATGGATTTCCCTTCTTCTGGTGGGACCTTGGCTGGCGTTGCTGCTGTGCAGGAAGGTAGGGTTTTCCTGGCCCCTCCTTCTTCCGGCGAGAGTCAAGTACTGGATGTCTGAAGGCGCCCTGCTGTGGGAGATACGGCCGCTGGTTCGATGCCTGTGAGATCGGGTGAGTGCACCACTGTCTCCTGTTTTGCGGGCTTGGGGTGGATCCGGGTGGGCTGGGGGGTTGCAATTTTTTCTTAATGGTCTGCAGGCCCTGTTGCAGGGTGGCGGGCTGGGGGTGGGGGCACCCGGTTCCGGTGTGGGGTGCTGTGTGTGCGGTGGATGGGCAGCATGCTGCTGGAGTGTCAGCGGGGGTGGCCCCCCTTGGCGGGGTTGGTGTGAGTCAGGTGGTGTCTCCTCCCATGGTGGCAGCCTCGGGTGCGGGGGGTGGTGTGCATCTGGCGGACATTGCCAGGGGCAAGGGATATGTGTGCTTCTAGGGCCCCTTAGGGGCTCACCTTAAGGCGGAGGTGCGGGAAAAAAATTGGAACCGGGAATACGTTGATATATTTTTGCTGCTGCCGTTTGAGAAATTCAATTTGGATAGGGTCCGGCCGGATGAGTCCAAACCGATGGAGAAGGTGGAGGAGGAGCATCGGCGATATCTGTTGATACCGCGGACTTTCTCCAATTGGCTTCAGGCCTTGGATTCAGGCCCACTTAGTGGGGGAGTAATTGTGGGAGCACTGCTCCCGTCTCTTTTGCTACATGGATGCGATGGGGGAGGCATACCGGGTTTATGGGGGAACGGCATGGCTGCGGTATGATGAAAAATTCGAGCAGCGGGACAATAAGGAAATAGGTTTGTGGATGCGGCTTATGGCGGCTCCACGTGGGGGAGGAGACCTGCATTCCTTTCGGGACAGCGCCGGCGGTCGGGGACTGGGGCTGGGCAGTCGGCTGAATCGGGGCGCGGAGTGTGCTGGCAATTTAATGAAGGGAGCTGCAAGTTTGGGGCCGATTGCTGCTTCAAGCATGAGTGCACCGGCTGCTGAGGTGAGCACGAGCTTTCCCACTGTTTCTGTCAGGGGGAAGGGTAGGCAGGAAGAGACTGACCAAAAGAGGGGCAACGCGTGGGGTGATGTGTAATCTGGTATTGGCTTTGGCTCTCCCGGAGGTAGTGTAGGAGAAGCTGTTTATGGAGGTGTCTCTTGGCAGGATGGCTGGGCCGTTTGAGTCTCCTTTGTCAGTGGGGTTGCGAGTCTCCCCATTTAGCTTGGTTCCCAAGAAGGAGCCTAATAAATTTTGCCTTATTCACCACCTTTCCCATCCGGTGGGGGAGTCGGTCAATGATGGCATTGACCCGTCCCTTTGTGCAGTGTCTTACAACTTGTTTGAGGCTGCGTTGGTGTGGGTACGGCGGTACATTCAGGGGGGCTCTTTTTGTGAAGACGGATATTGAGGCGGCCTTCCATTTTTTGCCGGTCCATCCTGACAGTTTCGGTCAAACTTTTGGGCATTGTTATTGACACCCCGGCCATGGAGTGCCGGCTGCCTGAGGACAAGCTGGGCGAGCTGAGGGAGGAGGTGGCAAGGGCATGTCGGGTTCACAAATTGCGGGAGGTTCAGTCTTTACTGGGCGTCTCAATTTTGCCTGCAGGATCATGCCCATTGGGAGGGTTTTTGGCCGTTGCCTCGCTGCAGCTACTGCGGGCGCCACCAGACCTAATCACTATGTGCGGGTGTCGGCTGGCTTGCATGCAGATTTGGGTTTTTTTCAGGAATTTTTTGGGAGGTACAACGGACGGTCGGTTGTGATGGATTGGCTGGTCTCTAGTAGGGACTTAGAGCTGTTCACCGATGCGGCCGGTGGCAGCGGCTTTGGGGTGTATTTGCAGGGTCAGTGGTGTGTTGGGCAATGGCCAGTAGCTTGGCGGGAGGCGGGCTTTACACGAAATCTGGCCCAGCTGGAGTTGTTCCAGATTGTGGTGGTTGTGGAGGTGTGGGGGGATTTGTTTCTTAATCGGAAGGTTTGCTTCCATTGCGATAACATGGAGGGGGTTTTAGCCATTAATAATCAGATGGTGAACTCCCCCCGGGGGTTAATTTGCTTCATCACTTGGTGCTGCGGGGGTTGCAGCTTAATTTTCATATAATCACTTTGCATGTACCGAGGGTTGCTAACTTGGTGCCTGATGCTCTCTCTCACTTGCAGTGGGATCGATTTCGGGAGCTGGCCCTGGAGGCCGAGGAAAATGGAATTCCCTGTCCAGATTGGCTGTGGCAGCTGGTGTAGAGGTGGGGTTAGGTCTGGTTTGTCGGTCGGTGAGCCGGGCTACTTGGGTGTCCTACTTGGATGTCGGTGGTGGGTGGATTGGGAGTGGTTGGTTAGGAAGTTGTCTCTTACGGGCACTTCTTCAGACTGGGAGGCGGCTCTTTTGTTTTACGTGGGCAGGGCTTTTTACGAAGAGGTGTCCCCGTCGGGTATTGGTTGCAGGATGGCAGCTTTGGCCTTCTGGTTCAAGGCGCGGGGGTCTAAAGTGTTTTTTGTGCATCAGGCGCTGCAGGGGTTTCAGAAGGGGGCTGTTTTCCAGAATGCGAGGAAGCCAGTGCCTTTTCCTCTACTGATGCGGCTGGGGGTTTTGTTGGAAGGGGTGTGTTTTTCTGATTATGAGTTGTGTTTATTTCGTTTGGCATTTACGGTTGCCTTTTTTGGGAGCGTTCCGTATTTTTGAGCTCGTTGCCCCTAGTCGGAGGCAGGTGGGGGGGTTTACTTTTTTTGGATGTTAGCCTGGAGAATGGGGTTTTGCTGTGTTTACTTCGGCGATCCAAGATGGATCAGTTGGGCCGGGGGGTGGTGGTGCGATTGGCGTCACTGAGGGGCTCGGCCATGTGCTCCGTGGGCTGTTATACTGCCTACTGCCTTCTTGGAAGTCTGGGTGGGGGTTGTGGGCCCCCTTTTAGTTCACATGGATGGGGGATTCTTGGCCCGTTTTCAGTTCATGGGGGTGTTTAGGAAATGTCTGCAGGAGGCTGGGTGCATGGCGGAAAAATATAGCTCCCATTCCTTCTGCATTGGAGTGGCTACCGAGGCATCTCAGTGGGGCCGGAGCTGATTAAGCAGATTGGGAGGTGGGAGTCGGAGAGGTTGCGGGTTTATGTTCATCCTCATTTGTTGTAATAGTCTTTGTCGTTTTTCCTGCAGGGGTCTTTGCCTGTATTGTTTGTCTGTTTTTCTTTGTTGTTTCAGGTGCCCGCTCCGGATTATGGTGGATCCTCGGACAATCGTATATCACGCGGCAGTTGGGTTTCGCTAGTTCTGAGGTGCAGGTGCATTGGCTGGGAAAAGGTGGGATGAGATGGTCAGAACCGTTAGCGAGGGTCCAGTTTTTTGTACAGTTGGACAGGTCCCCTGATGTGCTTGTCATTCCCTTGGGGGGATGATCTTGGAGTCCGGAGGTCCTGTGATTTAATGCGGGATATTAAACTTGATCTGCTCCGACTGCGGTCATCTTTTCTGGCTTTGATCATAGTTTTATCGGAGATGGTGGCTCGGAGGAAGTGGCGGCAGGCTTGCTCTGTGGTGGCATTGAATAGGACAAGGATCAAAGTTAATAAGGTGGTAAGTTTGTGGCGAGGAAAGGTGGCCTTGTGGTAAGACATAGGGAGTAAGAGGAGGGGGCGCCTGAGTTTTTGGCGGCGTATGGGGTACACCTAAATGAGTTGGGGATGAATCTCTGGATCCTGGAGTTGAGGGAGGAGGTGTAGTGAGCTGTTCGGTTGTGGAGGAACGGCGATAAGTAAGGGGTCACTTGCTGCCTTTGTGGCGGGGTCAGGAGGCACCAGTGGACGGCATGACAGTCTTCTTGTATAGAGTGTGGAGGTGGGCTGGGAGCAGTTCCCAGCCCGGCGGTTAAGTCCATATTGACATGAGCCCCAGGAAGGTTTTTGGCCTTTACAAATGGTGCTCTTGGGCAGGTGAGCTACGGCTAGGAGCAAGGGAAGACCCCCCCTTTGGTTCGGTAATGGTGCCTTCAGGTTCTGCACTAGTGATACCTAAAAAAGTTATTTTGCTATAGTTTACATATGATGTTCATACGAATTGTTATGGTTACAATGTTTTAATTGGCTTGTTAATAAAGTGGGCTGCTGTACCAACACCTTGTCTTGTTTTGTTTAAGGGAGGGGGCTTATGGTGAAGAAAATGTATGGTAAAGATGCGTGGTATAGGTGGTTGGGGGAACATAGCAGCTATAATATCCCCTAGTCAAGTCTATGCAGTGTAACCAGGCCCACGGAGGTGACCTGTGACTTCAGAGAGCTTAAGGGCTTGCTGGGACTTTTAGTAGAACAGGACAATTTAGTGCAGGCCACATTGACTTGACAGATGACTTTGACAATGACTTGACTGACTTGATACTCACAATGCTGTGACTGTGGCTTACTTGTAGCTTGTGGCTGCAGACCTGACTTAAGGCCTCTTATGACTCCAGACACACTCCTTGACTCGACTGCACTGGACCTCAGCTTAGCAGAAAGAGCAAAGCTTCAAGAGAGAGAAGAGACTCCTTCCAGAGCTTTTACGGGGGAGACTCTGGTGGGATACCATTGGTCACACTTAAGTCACCTGGTCACTGATACCTCCTGGGTAACAATCACATGATAACTCACATGACAACTGAATATCACATGGGAACATTTCTTAAAGGTATAACACTTCTTTACACACTTTACAGCATAATAAATGGCAAAACATATATACATGAGGGAACAGGTGTAAGGGGGCCCAGGGGACAATGCAGGGAGGCAGCCTGACAGGGCAGCAATGATGCGGGTTAACAACTCCCGTACTGGGCAACCGCACAGTGTATTAAGAAGGGAGAGCTTAGGGTTTAGCGGAATGTACAACACATTCTATTGAATTCAGTAGATGTGTATCTCCTGATAGCTTCTTTTACCTTTACAAATGGGTGCTACAAAAAAATCAGCTCTTTAATAAAAAATAAAGAAAATCATGTTTTCACATAGAGTGCTAGAGTTTGGTTTCCATTTGGTCTATCTGATGCTTAGCTGCTTGCCATTATATCAGTAAGAATTAAAATTCCAATTGCTTTGACTGTGCTACAATAAATGTGTTTAAGTAACATTTAAAGGGGTACTCCGCTGCTCAGCATTTGGAACAAAATGTTCATAACGCTTAGAGACGATGCGGGAGGCTTGTGATGTCAAGGCCCTGCCCCCTCGTGATGTCACACCCTTCCCCCTCAATGCAAGTCTATGAGAGGGGGCGTGGCGGTCACCACACCCTCTCCTATAGACTTGCATTGAGGGGGCGGGGTGTGATGTCACAAGTGGGCAGGGTGTAACATCACATTGGGCAGGACCCAGATGTCACGAGCCCCCGGCGCCAGCTCTAAGCGTTCAGAACATTTTGTCTCGGATGATGAGCAGCGGAGTACCCCTTTAAGACAGCGTAGGGGTAATCTGCATAGTAGCATGTAGAGTAAGGGACTGGGGAAATACTATATAGGGTGTGGAGATGGCAATTGCCTGAGGGAACCCACAGCCTCCTGCCACATGGAAATTAGATACACTATCTTACAAAAGTGAGTACACCACTCTCATTTTTGTAAATATTACAAATATATCCATTTGAGGATGCTCAATAGGGTTTAGGTCTAGAGACATGCTTGGCCACCCCAGACCATAACACTCTCACCACAATGCTTGACTGTGGACAATACACTCTTGTCTTTGTACTCATCACCTGGTTGCCCCCACACACACTTGACACCATCTGAACCAAGTAAGTTTATCTTGGTTTAGTCTGACCACAGGACATGGTTTCAGTAATCCATGTTCTATGTCTGCTTTTCTTCAGCAAAATGTTTGCAGACTTTCTTGTGCATCATCTTTAGAAGATAATATGTAGGGGAGAAAAAGGTAGACCGATGTGGCGCTAATAGTGCTGGTTATCCGTGGATAACGGATGATAGGTAGATAAGAGCCTGCTCACCTTTGTTGGTTGTGCTAATGTCAGGCGCAACGCTGATTGAAAGCCTTAAGCAGATATCTTTTCTGTAGGTGCGCCGGGAGCAGCTGGCCGTCGGTCCCGTCCGAGACGGTTGGTGTGATCCTGTAGCGTTTGTGGGAGGAAGGAATCCCGGCAAGGGTCTCCTATCCTTCCCGTGGGTAACAATTTCAGGGCTGCAGCGCTTCACCTGCGGGGTGAAATTAGCAATCGGAGATAGTGCAGAGGATCGTGCTAACTTTTTATTGTATAGTCATAAAAAGAATCAGTGTCGGATGAATAACGCGTTTCGGAGGGGCTCCCTCCTTCGTCAGGTCCGCACAAAGGACCTGACGAAGGAGGAAGCCCCTCCGAAACGCGCTGTCCATCCGACACTGATTAATTTTATGACTATGCAATAAAAAGGTATCACCATCCTCTGCACTATCTCCGATTGCTAATTTCACTGTTACGCCGAGCGCTCCGGGTCCCCGCTCCTCCCCGGAGCGCTCGCTACACTCTCCTCACTGCAGCGCTCCGGTCAGGTCCACTGACCCGGGGCGCTGCGATACCGCCTCCAGCCGGGATGCGATTCGCGATGCGGGTAGCGCCCGCTCGCGATGCGCACCCCGGCTCCCGTACCTGACTCGCTCTCCGTCGGTCCTGTCCCGGCGCGCGCGGCCCCGCTCCCTAGGGCGCGCGCGCGCCGGGTCTTTGTGATTTAAAGGGCCACTGCGCCGCTGATTGGCGCAGTGGTTCCAATTAGTCTGATCACCTGTGCACTTCCCTATATCACCTCACTTCCCCTGCACTTCCTTGCCGGATCTTGTTGCCATCGTGCCAGTGAAAGCGTTTCCTTGTGTGTTCCTAGCCTGTGTTCCAGACCTCCTGCCGTTGCCCCTGACTACGATCCTTGCTGCCTGCCCCGACCTTCTGCTACGTCCGACCTTGCTTCTGTCTACTCCCTTGTACCGCGCCTATCTTCAGCAGCCAGAGAGGTTGAGCCGTTGCTAGTGGATACGACCTGGTCACTACCGCCGCAGCAAGACCATCCCGCTTTGCGGCGGGCTCTGGTGAAAACCAGTAGTGACTTAGAACCGATCCACTAGCACGGTCCACGCCAATCCCTCTCTGGCACAGAGGATCCACTACCTGCCAGCCGGCATCGTGACATTCACCCTGCCGGTAAAGCGCTGCAGCGCCAAAATTGTTACCCACGGGAAGGATAGGAGACCCTTGCCGGGATTCCTACCTCCCACACACACTACAGGATCATCTTTAGAAGAGGCTTTCTCCTGGAATGACAGCCTTGCAAACGAATTTGATTCAGTTTGCAGTGTATGGTATGACAACTGACAAGTTAATCCCCCACTCCCTCAACCTCTGCAGCAATGCTGGCAGCACTATTTTCCGAAGACTACCTCTGTATACCACGCTGAGCACGTGCACTGTTCTGAGAGGAACCTGTCCTGTAAAACTGCTGTATGATCTTGCCCAAGGTGCTACAGCTTAATTTCAGGGTCTTGGAAAACTTCTTATAGCTTAGGCCATCCTTCTGTTGAGCAGAAAACAAACTGTTCCAAACGCTGGAGCCAGCACCGGGAGCTTGTGACGTCATAGCCCCACCCCCTCATGATGTCACAACTCACCCCCTCAATACAAGTCTATGGGAGGGGGTGTGACAGCCAGCACGCCCCCTCCCATAGACTTGCATTGAGGGGGTGGGGCGGTACATCATGAGAAGGTAGGGCTATGATGTCATGAGCTCCCGGCACCAGCTCCAGCGTTTGGAACAGTTTATTCCAAACCTTAAGCAGTGGAGTACCCCTTTAACCTTTACTTACCTCCAGGGCTCCTGCCATGCCTCTGGTGTTCTGCTTTATTTCCCTTAAGCTGCATCATGACTCTCGGGTACCCAGTCCCAAAGTGTCATACTCAGTGAATCACTGGCCAAGATGGGACCTCGCTGTGGCCAGCAACTTGCTGAGCAACAGTATGACACATTGGGCCCAGGTGCTTCCTGGGCACGAGTCGCACGACACACCACATTGCAGGAAGACAATTGCATTCGGGAATGGAATCAGAACACCCGAGGCCCCACAAGAGCACTGGAGGTTAGTAGATGTTTATTTTTTTTATATCCCACATAATAGGCATAGTCCTTGGCTATGTGTTGAGTTATTTTTAGAAGACACAACATTAAACACTGTTATACAGGTGTGCACGCTATATTGTAGCAGAGAGTCATTATATACATATATATATATATATATATATATATATATATATATATATACACAGGGTGGGCCATTTATATGGATACACCTTAATAAAATGGGAATGGTTGGTGATATTAACTTCCTGTTTGTGGCACATTAGTATATGTGAGGGGGGAAACTTTTCAAGATGGGTGGTGACCATGGCAGCCATTTTGAAGTTGGCTATTTTTAATCCAACTTTTGTTTTTTCAATAGGAAGAGGGTCATGTGACATCTCAAACTTATTGGGAAGTTCACAAGAAAAACAATGATGTGCTTGGTTTTAACGGAACTTTATTCTTTCATGAGTTATTTACAAGTTTCTGACCACTTATAAAATGTGTTCAATGTGCTGCCCATTGTGTTGAATTGTCAATTCAACCCTCTTCTCTAACTCTTCACACACTGATAGCAACACCGCAGGAGAAATGCTAGCACAGGCTTCCAGTATCCATAGTTTCAGGTGCTGCACATCTCGTATCTTCACAGCATAGACAATTGCCTTCAGATGACCCCAAAGATAAAAGTGTAAGGGGGTCAGATCGGGAGACCTTGGAGGCCATTCAACTGGCCCACACGACCAATAGTGTTGAGCGGCATAGGCCATATTCGAATTCGCGAATATTCGCGAATATATGGACGAATATTCGTCATATTCGCGAATATTCGCATATTCGTAATAGTCTCGGTTTATTTTCGCATATGCGAATATTTCGCACATGCGAAAATTAACATATGCGAAAATTCGCATATGCGAAAATTCGCACACCAGTCTCACACAGTAGTATTAGAGCCTTCTTACACCACATAAGCTGGAAGCAGAGAGGGATGATCACTGTGATGTGTACTGTGAAAAAAAAAATACGAATATTCGTAATTACGAATATATAGCGCTATATTCGCGAATATTCGCGAATTCGCGAATATGCGATATTTGCGAATAAAATTCGAATTGCGAATATTCGCGAGCAACACTAACGACCAATCCACTTTCCAGGAAACTGTTCATCTAGGAATGCTCGGACCTGACACCCATAATGTGGTGGTGCACCATCTTGCTGGAAAAACCCAGGGAACGTGCCAGCTTCAGTGCATAAAGAGGGAAACACATCATCATGTAGCAATTTCACATATCCAGTGGCCTTGAGGTTTCCATTGATGAAGAATGGCCCCAATATCTTTGTACCCCATATACCACACCATACCATCAATTTTTGTGTTCCAACAGTCTTGGAGGGATCTATCCAATGTGGGTTGGTGTCAGACCAATAGCGGTGGTTTTGTTTGTTAACTTCACCATTCACATAAAAGTTTGCCTCATCAATGAACAAAATCTTCTGCGTAAACTGAGGGTCCTGTTCCAATTTTTGTTTTGCCCATTCTGCAGCACCTGAAACTATGGATACTGGAAGCCTGTGCTAGCATTTCTCCTGTGGTGTTGCTATCAGTGTGTAAAGAGTGGGAGAAGAGGGTTGCATTGACAATCCAACACAATGGGCAGTACATTGAACACATTTTATAAGTGGTCAGAAACTTGTAAATAACTCCTGAAAGAATAAACTTACGTTAAAATCAAGCACATCATAGTTTTTCTTGTGAAATTCCCAATAAGTTTGATGTGTCACATGACCCTCTTCCTATTGAAAAAACAAAAGTTTGATTCAAAATGGCCAACTTCAAAATGGCTGCCATGGTCACACGCATCTTGAAAAGTTTCCCTCCTCACATATACTAATGTGCCACAAACAGGAAGTTAATATCACCAACCATTCCCATTTTATCAAGGTGTATCCATATAAATGGCCCACCCTGTGTGTGTGTATATATATATATATATATATATATATATATATATATATATATGAAATTACACTTTTTAATTACATATTTGGCCGGTGTCACCATACAGATCTCTGGGTTGGATACTGTAAAATGGCTCTGTCTCAAAGATACACCAAAATAGTCATGGTGGAGGTCACAAAAATCATGGATCTTTGGTGATCGTTTTCGGCATTGAAGAATTATTCTAACACATCTTCCAGATCCTTTAACAAACTAACACAGCAGTAAAGAAGCCTCCGAGTTGTTGTTGTTGTGTTTTTTTTTGCTCATATCATGCACACTCACCATCACTAGTCCTATAGCATCATCTTTTTCATTTCAGCACAGCTGCATCCCTGCATTTCATTGCTTTGGGTCTTGTGGTCACAAGTCTAACCTACAGAAAATCACAAGTTTAATGTGCCAGAGGAAGAAGTCTGTCCAGTGTAGTTGACTTAAAGCAAACTCAAGGATGGTGTCACCTTTTAAATCCCTCCTGGCAGCATAAAGACCTCTCCACTCCCAGCTCAATGTGTATATATGGTAGTTATACACCTCCCCTAAGGCCCTATCCACATGTATTTGTGTAAATGCAGCATATGAACACAGCTTGAAACTTGAAAAACACACTTTTAATAAGAAAAACACATCAAAACTGCATGCAACAGACACTGACCCACAGTCTCAGTTGTTTAGGCTTCTATTTGCTGGAGTCTAGCTAGAGGATTCAGTTGGTCTTATTACACAGTACTATATTTGGCATGTGGAGGTAGAAGGGGTCACTGATACATTAACTTTACAAGACTTATGTGAGCAAACATGAAAGAATCAGCAATGTCACAGCAGGGAAGGGGTTACGCTTAACACTAAATTGCTGCTGCTGATGGTGAAGATGGCAAGCTACAGGGAAGTAGAGAAGGGATTATCCAGCACTGTGTACAAATAGTAGTAAGAACACAAGGGACTGCTGCCAAGAACATTATAGTTGGTCAAAGATGAGAAGAAGGCCTTGATTAAGATTTGATTTATGGCATTGACACCCTGGAGGAGGCAGCCAAGCTCACAGATTGCAGCTACGCTGCCCAGGCTTTCTTTCTCCTTCACATAGTGGTAGCTAAGCGGCACCGCAACTTACTGAGTTCTGTCCTGTATGTACATCAGACTGCGGGGAAGTGAGACACCAAGACTTTAGAGCTTTTTTCTGAAATAAGTAGTCATTATTAATTAAATGATTTACACATGTATTAGGATTTACCTAGGATATTAAATGGTAGGATATTCCTTGAAATGCCAGTGACCATTTAAATCTTTTGAGACACCCTAGGTCTCTTCTTTTAATATGCTAAATGAAGAGTTCTAAATTTTTCTTAAAAGCTTTCTGCTTAACAACATTTCTTTCATTATTATACCTATTCTCTATTATTCATTGTTAGCTACCATTATATCACTTATTATGTTTGCAAGACTGGTATTTGTTTCCCTTATTGAGAACCTGATAGAAATAAAACAACAATGGTGAACCATCAATATAACTATTATAATACAACCATTATATTATTACAATCGTGTGTACAGAGAAGAGGAAAAGATTTGTAGCAAAAATTCTTCCTAAGCAGATTCATACTACAGTGCTCAATATTTTGGAACTATGTATCCCATTGGTACTTAAGATTTCCCTAATTTCACCTATGGAAAAGGGGAAAATAGAGATAGTTTTTTGCATACTCCCTATTTCAACAGGAACTAACTACCTCTTATATGCTAATATAGTGATTTTACTTTTGTATATACGGAAAGCCGAGACTGAAGTGTCAACACAGCTTGAAGGCTAGCTTACAGAAGTGCAGACTTTGCTTTGACGCCTACACTTTATGTCCTTGAGAAAGCCACTTTCTTTGTACCCCAGCTAGCAAAATAACTACTAGACTTATGAAAGGCAGTAGACTATATTGTTCTATATAAAAGATTAAACAAATACATATCTACTGAGACAGATTGTTTTAGCAGAGCATGCAATCATGCAATGTGCACTCTACGGAACCCAATAGATATTTTTAGCACATTTCTGCTAGGTGACATTTCTGTTTCTGAAGAAAATATGGATAAACTGGAAAATATATTTACAAAGAAGCACAAGGAAAAGGAGCTGACTCGGATTATGCTGTAAAATGTTCCAGGAGTACAATCGCGGAATGTTTTGTGCAACCAAAACATGGAATGAAAATGCAGTAGTTATCCTTAGAACAAACAACGGGACACTAAGGACCTTTGTTATTTCCAGCAAATTCTCCCTGCTAACACTTTCAACTTTTTTTTTTTAAAGCAATATTGTAAACGTACATAGGCTAACATGGTCAATGTTTCAAATCGAAATTGATTAAATTAAATAAACTATTTTGGTGAGAATGTTTAAAAGAGAACCCGTATAGCAGGGGTCACTAAGCTAGAATATACCAGGTTCATTATTGTTTATATATTATGAGTTACAATATATCAAATTCGATATTAAATTCTCCCTAGGGGTGGCTTTGGTCTGACAAAATTGTATTCCTTTTTTTTACGTCGGTACAGGAAATATGGAGATCTGTTCGGAAAGAAGCCCAACCTTTACAAATATATTTTATGAAATAAATAAAAAAAACTGAATTTTGAATCCAAAAGCAATAATTTGTTAAAAGGTGAAAAGTCGCTTTATGTAAAAGTATATAGAAGCTGCCAAAAAGGATAATACTAATGGATGTTAAATGCGCCCTAAATACAGCTACCTGATAAATGCACCAATATATTGGGGGAGACTTATTAAAGCCTGTCCAGAGGAAAAGTTGCCCAGTTGCCCATAGCAACCAATCAGATCTCTTCTTCATTTCTCAGAGGCCTTTTCTAAAATGAAAGAAGCGATCTGATTGGTTGCTATGGGCAACTGAGAAATGTTTCCCCTGGACAGGGTTTGACAAATCTTCCCCATTGTCCTTACTGCACATTAAACAACTAAAATAATAGCAAACAAGCCTAAAAACACCCAGAATGAACAATACTTTACTTTTTGCTGATTTCATAAATATAGAAAAGAATCAATACAGGTTCCTGTTAGTTCCCTGCAACTATCCAATTTCTATTGCTTATGCAAAATGTAAGGTTCACTTCTCATTGCCTACATGTACTGTATTTTGCTTAATTTAATTCATTTTTTATAGTGCCAACATATTCCCGGACTCTGTACAGAGAGTTCACAAACTAAATTCTAAATCACCTATAAGTATGTTATAAGAGCAATGAAGATAACCAGATTAACCAAAAGAAACCCAGATAAGGGAACCACTGTGAGGACACTATGCTAAGTGCTGAGTTATGATACTTCACATTCAGCACCGACGGACATCTTTCCCTTTAAAAAGTGAAAAAAATCATTGATTTCCTACCTTCCTACCTTACCTTCCTACTGTGCACTATGCCCACTCAACATACTGTGCCCAAATGATGCCACCAAATAGAGCTCACATAGTAACAACATAGGCAAATATAAGTCAAAGAGGTACTACACTCCTAGACATCTTATCCCCTATTAAAAGCTGCCAGCCCAGAGATTACTGGGTGTCCCAGCAGCCAAACCCCCTGCGATCTCTGGGCCAGCACACCAACAGTTATATTCAGAACAGGGGCTTCAGGGTGCTGGGGTTGTGATGTCACGCCACACCCCCTCCATTCATGTCTACGGGAGGGGACATGATGGCTGGGGAGACGTAGTACCCCTTTAACGATTCAATGTAACAGTTTAGAGTCAAATTATCGATCTATTTAATAGCTCCATATAGCGTCATGTAATAGTGCCATAAATTGTCCAAATAATACCACCATACAGTACATAACTAATTGAATCTATATTAAAGAACCGTCTACAGTTCTTGTGCTACTGCTCCTACAATCATGATATTTGTAGTGCCCATACATTTTTGTCAGGCCTGGTTCCCATTCAAATAATGGCCTAATTGCAGGCGCTGTATAATAGCTCTGCAGTATGTTGTTCCTAAAAAAGTGCATTATGTAGTGTGATCTAATATAGCCAGCTACTCTATCCTACAATGTCCCTGTAAGGATATGTTCACATTGAGTAATTTAAACGAAATCACAGCTTGCAGAATTCCAGGGGTGGAGATTCCATCTGGCGTCCGCCGCCAAAATACTTCAGTGGTAGGACCATGCGGCATTGCACCATCACCATTGATGGCTATGCAGTGCTCGGGGACTTCCATACTAAGAATTAACATGTTCTTTCTTTGCATGGATTCATTTCAGTAGTGGAACTGACCGCTGGTGAAATTTTGCAGTGTGAACGCACCCGCAGAAGACCCATTCACACTAATGTTAGGAGTTCAAACCGCGGAATTCCGACGTGTAATTTGTTGCTGATTACTCAGTGTGAATGCGGTGGCTCAGTACGGGAGATACAAGTGACCAGGTGATATCAAGAGTGGCCTATGGGCTCCTTGCTAGTCTCCCCCATATAAGCCCTGAGTGGAGCTAGCTGCTCTATTTTTGAGTTCTTCTCTTCTGCTAAGCTGAGGTCCAGTGCATTCGTGCCTAGTGTGTGTGTCCAGAGTGTTGGAGACCTCAAAGTCATGTCCTGCTGCCACCATCATGTCAAGTAAGCTAAAGTCACAGCTTTATGAGTCAAGGCTAATCAGTCTCTGTCATCTGTCAAGTCAGCGTGGTCTGCATTCAGTTACAAGTCCCAGCAAGCCCTTAAGGTCTCTGCGTCACTGGTCATCTTCTTGGGCCCTGGCTGAACTGTATAGACTTTACCAACTGTCTACCCTCAGGAATGCTACTGTTGTCCGTAACTTAGCGTCAGAGTCTTTATTGCCCCCTTGCTAGCCCAGGATCCAGCAGTATACCTTCGGGTGGTTATAGGCTAATCCACATTCTGGTGTCACGAATACAAGGGGTTAAAGCCATCTGCCCCTAGGGTAACAACATCTGCCCTGCACCACACACCCCGCCATCCCAACTTTTAGCATCATGAACATGATACGGGTGTGTGCCTTATGCCACAAGTCCTTTCCCCCTAGTCTGAACTGTGTCCAATCTTGTCTGCAAAAACCGCATGCTGATGCGATTTAAGTCTGTGCCAAAAAGTGTATGGACTTTGTCTATGAAATGTGTTTCACTGGAGGCGCTTCTGGAATAGTGTGAAGAAAAGTTGCCTGCTATTTGGAACAGTATGGAAGTCGTGAAAACCATGTGCAAGATCAGATCAGAAACTATGTTATGTTGCCAAGTATTGCCTGTACCTGCAAGGGTTAAAGGTGTGCCGGAGAAGTGCACGAAAATGTCCCGCGCTGGTCAGTGTCCCGCCCCTGGGCATGGAAACCATGTTGTTGTATCGATGCTGAAGTGGAACTGTGAAGATCCGCCGCTTCTTCGCGGGGGAGCGAAAGTCAGCGCTGCACCGCTGACGCACTTCTGGCCGGCGGACCTTTTCCCGAAGCTCTGCATAAAAGGAGCAGCGCTGCTGGAACCACTCAGTTTGCCGGAAGTCAGTAAGTGGAGCAAAATGGCGGAAAAGGCAACCACACATGCAGAGCGTCCCAAGATGGTGGGCCGCGGTGCACCTGTTTCAAGAGTTAGCTGACCATCTCCAGAAGATTTGCATCGGGCTGTAGAGGCCTGCTGCCAAGTCCTGCTGACCGAGGACGATGGAGACTGCCCACCAACCTCGGAGGAGGGAACGCCAGCATCTTCTAGTGCATCATAGCCGGTGAGGCTGTTCCCTCACCACTGGACCTGAAGGTCCTGGGCCGAAATTCACACCGAGCAGTCAGAAGTGAGTACCTTGGCTTAGGCCGCGTTCTCTACCCCTCCTTCTACCCCTAGCCCAGAGCAAACCCCCCAGGCCCAGAAGTCTGTCACCCGTCCCCAGACACCACCACCACAGTCCCGTTGACCCCCCCCCCCTCCCCCCCCCCCCCGTTACATGTCCCTGCCTCGGAAGCAGTCCGACCGGCCAGGCTGGGATGGCAGGTTCCCAAGTTAGGGAGATCTGCCCGTGATAATTCTCATATACAGTCTTGGCCGTCAATGTTGGCACCCCTTAAATTTTTCAAGAAAATGAAGTATTTCTCACAGAAAAGGATTGTAGTAACACATGTTTTGCTATACACACACGTTTATTACCTTTGTGTGTATTGGAACTAAACCAAAAAAGGGAGGAAAAAAAAGCAAATTGGACATAATGTCACATCAAACTCCAAAAATGGGATGGACAAAATTATTGGCACCCTTTCAAAATTGTGGAAAAATAAGATTGTTTAAAGCATGAGATACTCCTTTAAACTCACCTGGGGCAAGTAACAGGTGTGGGCAATATAAAAATCACACCTGAAAGCAGATAAAAAGGAGAGAAGTTCACTTAGTCTTTGCATTGTGTGGCTGTGTGTGCCACACTAAGCATGGACAACAGAAAGAGGAGAAAAGAACTGTCTGAGGACTTGAGAACCAAAATTGTGGAAAAATATCAACAATCTCAATATTACAAGTCCATCTCCAGAGATCTAGATTTGCCTTTGTCCACAGTGCGCAACATTATCAAGAAGTCTACTACCCATGGCACTGTAGCTAATCTCCCTGGGCATGGACAGAAGAGAAAAATTGATGAAAAGTGTCAACGCAAGATAGTCCGGATGGTGGATAAGCAGCCCCAAACAAGTTCCAAAGATATTTAAGCTGTCCTGCAGGCTCAGGGAGCTTTAGTGTCAGTGTGAACTATCAGTCGACACTTAAATGAAAAGAAACATTACTGACACAGAGACATAAAAAAACAAGACTACATGTTGCCAAAATGGACTTGAGTGAGCCAAAATCCTTCTGGGAAAATGTCTTGTTGACAGATGAGACCAAGACAGAGCTTTTTGGTAAAGCTGTTTACTGAAAACGGAATGAGGCCTACAAAGAAAAAAACACAGTACCTACATAAAATATGGTGGAGGTTCAATGATGTTTTGGGGTTGTTTGCTGCCTCTGGCACTGGGTGCTTTAAATGTGTGCACGGCATTATGAAATCTGAAATTAAATTACCAACAGATTTTGGGTCGCACTGTACAGCCCAGCGTCAGAAAGCTGGGTTTGCGTCCTAGATCTTGGGTCTTCCAGCAGGACAATGACCCCAAATATACATCAAAAAGCACCCAGAAATGGATGGCAACAAATCGCTGGAGAGTTCTGAAGTGGCCAGCAATGAGTCCAGATCTAAATCCCATTGAACACCTGTGGAGAGATCTTAAAATTGCTGTTGGGAAAAGGCGACCTTCCAATAAGAGAGACCTGGAGCAGTTTGCAAAGGAAGAGTGGTCCAACATTCCGGCTGAGAGGTGTAAGAAGCTTATTGATGGTTATAGGAAGCAAGTGATTTCAGTTATTTTTTCCAAAGGGTGTGCAACCAAATATTAAGTTAAGGGTGCCAATAATTTTTTCCAGCCCATTTTTGGAGTTTGGTGTGACATTATGTCCATTTTGCTTTTTTTTTCCTCCCTTTTTTTGGTTTAATTCCAATACACAAAAAGGGAATAAACATGTGTATAGAAAAACATGTGTTACTGCAATCCTTTTCTGTGAGAAATACTTCATATTCTAGAAAAACTTATTTGTAAAGTACTTTTGTTCTCCACAGGTTATGCAACGTTTGAGAAAAGTGCCTGACGAACTGGTCAAGAAGTTTATTGGTAACCAGTTGCGTAAGTGTACATGCTCAGTTTCTAACCGTGATTCTTTACTAAGAGCTCTAAAATGTACCAGGACTGTGGAGCGGTACAATGAAAATATGTATATACCGTTAGAGTAATATATTTTTGCTCATTACCTTTGTATAAGTAAATACTTTTATTGGTGTACTATAATGGTTATGGTGTGCTGTAATAAAATGTGTATTATATGTTTGTACATGGGTCTCTAAATGGTATAGTGTCATTTATTCATGGCGATCTATATGGGAGGTATCCTGACACAGTCAGGAGAAGCGTAGCCACTACCTCACCACCATGACAAATTCCCATCAGGTACAAAGATTAACTCATAATGTAAAGTTATGTGCCACACATAGTCAGTTCACATATGGTAAAAGTAGTCCACACATATGCAAATAGTTAAGAAAGGACTGTAACATTATTTGTCGTCCCAGTCCACAAGTTCTAAATATATACAGTTATGTGTCTAATGTTTACTCTCCTGTCCACGTGTGCAGGGTACTCTACTGGCCAGAGAGTTCACCTGATAACTAGATAATGCACGTATTGATAATTGATAAATGTAAAGGTAACACTGTTGTATAGTGTAACAACGTATATTAAGTTTTGGGGAGAAGAGTTGAGAACCGAGGGACCCCAGCAGCCAAGGCATTGGGTAGATAGCCTCCGGCAGCCCACTCTGTGAATCTATGTATATTAATACGTATATTGTTGTCTTGAGTAAAGCAGTTACAAAGTCAAATTAACCCCATATGTTTAGAGAGCATGTATGGACATTCACCATGCCACATAAACTCATGCTTATCTTGTTTCATAATCCAGACCTGAGAAAGACATTGTGCATAAATGCCCCAGGAACTGTCACTAGGCCTCAGTGGCCACTTCAGTTTTCCGTCCTCCAGGACTGGGCATCGAGGATGACTTTAATTAAGAGGGGGAGTTCTTGGAAGCCCAGTATGGGAGGTATTACCCCGTGCTCTTGCCATCCTGTCAGGCAGCCTCCTTCAGTGTCCCCAAGGCCCCCTGCACTTGTTTCTCCATTGTAAATATGTTTTACCATGTAAAGTGTTATAAAATGTAATGTTGCTTTAAGAGGTATACCATGTGACATGTCATGTGAGGTACCAGTCATGCCAGGAGATACCAGTGACCAGGTGATCCCAAGAGTGACCTATGGGCTCCCTGCTAGTTTCCCCCATATAAGCCCTGGGTGGAGCTAACTGCTCTATTTTTTAGCTCTGCTCTTCTGCTAAGCTGAGGTCCAGTGCATTTGTGCCTTGTGTGTTTGTCCAGAGTGTTGGAGACCTCAAAGTCAAGTTCTGCAGCCACCATCAAGTCAAGTAAGCAAAAGTCACAGCTTTATGAGTCAAGTCAAGTCAGTCCCTGTCATCTGTCAAATCAGCATGCCCTGCATTCAATTGTCCAGTCCTACTACAAGTCTCAGCAATCCCTTAAGGTCTCTGCATTACTGGTCACCTCCTTGGGCCCTTGCTGAACTGTATAGACTTTACCAACTCTCTACCCTCAGTAAAGCTACTGTTGTCCGTATCTTGGTATCAGAGTCTTTATTGCCTCCGTGCCTAGCCCAGGATCCAGCGGTATATCTTCGGGTGGTTATAGGCTACACCACGCCCTGGTGTCACGAATACAAGGGGTTAATGCCATCTGCCCCTAGGGTAACAACATCTGCCCTGCACCACACACCCCGCCACCACATGAACATACCCTAACACTGTCAGACACAGTACTCCGAAAGTAGTGCAAACCAATAAAAGAATAAAAACCAGTCAAACAAGTCATATAGTCTGGTATAACAAATGGACAATTCACTATTCATTCTATTCACTGTTGATTCCTCACAATGCCAATCGCTCTTATCCTCTGTGAATCTTAAACCTGTCAATTTGATTCTACAATCTGTATTTATATCTTTTATAAACATTAATATCACAAAAGTTCCCTACAATGCACAGTACAGCACAGAAAGAGAACCTGCAATGTTTCTTGGCTTTAAAAATAAAGAATTATTTAATCTGTAAATGTTTTATCTTCTTTTCTATGTAAAAGAAACATATAAAAAAATTGGGTCAGAAAGTTTTCTGAAAGAGATGTGGAATACAAAAGGGTGTTTACATGTATACAGTCTCTGCCCATAATTTTTGCTCCAAATTGTTTTAAAGATGCTATTGCCAATTTGTTTAGTATTTTGCCTAAAGTATCACTTACAATTGAATATGCAAATTCTGGTGCTGTAGTGTGCAAAACAGAACTGTGCTGTGACCCTTATGGTTCAGTATTGTGTCCAGTATAAGGTACCGTACGCAACCAAGAAGCATTTAAAGAGTTTCACTTAAAAAACTATTAAAGTGTCACATGGACATTTCAAAAGCTTTAATCTGCCAGAGTCTCATTGCTTGAAGCCCCACTGATCCCTAGATAAACCAGGGAGAAACCCCCTTAGACTTTCAGTGCCAAAATAATCTTCCTCAACGCCACTTCATTTGCATTGTTCCAACACAATAAAGCCAGAATGGAGGATTTTTTTAACCTTCCGAGAAGGATGATAAATTGGATTTTTATAGGGAGAAGCTTGCCACAGATTTCAAGCCGCAAACACCTGCCGAACAAGGGTCCACTCTGCGCTCCATGCTGATTCAATGTTCCACTCCCTCTGCCATCCATCCTTGTTTTCTTCAACATGCTGCTTCCCATGGCCGCAATGGTGACCCACCTCAGACAGCTAAACAAGCATTTCCTGCAGGAACTTCACATCAGAGGAAGCAGTGGATAGCAACAAGGATCCAGCACCAGGATACAATTTTAAAAATCATTAAAAAAAAACAACCACTTAAACAATCTTTTATTTACTACCGGGTACCATTTATCCAGAGCCATATGCATTATATCCCATAAGTGAATCCACCACTCACATTATTGTAAATATTTAATTATATTTATTTTATCTTTTCATTTGACAACACTGTTACAATGTAAAGTGGTGAGTGCACAGCCTGTTTAACCTGTGTCCAATTAAAATAACTCAAAACACAGCCATTACTGTCTAAACCTTGTCAAAAAAAGGAGTACATCCCTAAGTGGAAATGTCAAAACTGGTCCCAAAGTGTCAATATTTTGTATGGCCACTAGAGATGAGTACATTTTTGAAAAATTAGATTTAGCCGATTTGCCAAATTTTCCCAAAAAATTTGGTTCTGTCCAAATTTATTTTTGGCGAATCTGTATTAAAAACATCCTTTTCTGGCCTACAGAGAGCCTCAATAGGGGTGTAGAAAACTTTGCCTTGCTGTAACACGCATAGGGTGTGTGCTGGGTTAGTGAAATTATACTGTTATTCAGTATGACATGCAGATTAGAGCCTGGAGGTGGCATCAGTATGAGGAAACCCATAGTGGCTGAATGACACAACCTGGAGTTGGTGGCAGCATGAGGAGACCATTTAGTGGCTGAATGACGCAGCGTGGAGGTGGTGGCAGCATGAGGAGACCATATAGTGGCTGAATGACCAAGCCTGGAGGTGGCAACAGCCTGACAAGACAATAGGGCCTGACACTTGAAAAGATTAAATATATTTTTTAACATTTAAATTGAAGATTTCAAATAAATGAACCTAAAAAGTTTTATTTAATGTGCCAGCAGCATGAGGAGACCACATGGCAGTAGAATGACACATGGAGGTGGCAGAAGCATGAGGAGACCATATAGTGGCTGAATGACACAGCCTGGAGTTGGCAGCAGCATGAGGAGACCATATAGTGGCTGAATGACACAGCCTGGAGTTGGCGGCAGCAAGAGCTGACCATGTAGTGGCTGAATGACACAGCCTGGAGCTGGCAGCAGCATTAAGAGACCATGTAGTGGCTGAATGACACAGCCTGGAGGTGGCAGAAACAGGAGGAGACCACATAGTTGCAGAATGAGACAGCCTGGAGGTGGCTGGAGACTTTACAGGAACAAAATAGTACACCACTTAGATGTACGTTTGTGGTATGCACTTATGAGGGGAGGACAATGTGCTCCAGTACACTTAAAAACACTATTTGTCTACAACACCAGCAGGTGTGTACTTTTGGCTGGCCTTTCACGGTATCTAGGTCCTTAAGACTTTAACAGGAACAAAATGGTACACCACTTAGATGTACGGACAGGTTACACTTAATAGAGGGCAATACGCTTTTAGTGCTCTGCTTACCCTAACAGACTGGCTACTATTAGCTTTTCAGTTGTTGTGCACACCAGTGCTGCAGCACACAGTCGCTGTGTACTGCACCCAAAATTGCACTTTCTCTCTCAATCTCACTCCCTTCCCTATCAGTGCTTCTAGGCTGGATTTGGGCTTGAGGTGAATCGCTGCTGTAAAAAAGCTTTTCTGTGCAACACACTGCTCTCTGTCCCTCTCTTCAATAAAATGCTGATGTGACTGGGAGGTGAATCACTGCTGTAAAAATGCTTTTCTCTCTCATTGTAATAGAACGCTGATGTGACTGGCCACAAGATGGCTGCTGATTATATAGGGCTGTTTCATCACAGGGGTGGCTGGCTGCTGATAGGCTGCATGCGATTCAGGGTCATCCCGCCTACCAGCCTTCCCTTCCCAGGATTTCTTGCCCCATGTCTTCCATTTTAGATGCCTGGACCCTGGAGCCTGGACCGCACTAAATGGAGTTTAATGAAGCGATTCGCGTGATCGAATCATGGCGATATTCGCATTCGTTACGAATCGAATTTTTCCGGAAATTCGTAATGAATTTGGATTCGACTGCTTCGATTCACTCATCCCTAATGGCCACCACATTTTCCAGCACTGCCTTAAGCCTTTTGGACATTGAGTTCACCAGAGCTTCACAGGAGTCCTCTTCCACTCCTCCATGATGACATCACAGAGCTGGTGGACATTAGGGACCTTGCGTTCCCCCACCTTGCGTTCCCCCACACATGCTCAATATTGTTTAGGTCTGGAGACATGCTTGGTCAGTCCATCACCCTTATCTCCAGCTTCTTTGGCAAGGCAGTGGTCATCTTGGAGGTGTGTTTGGGCTTATTATGTTGGAATATTGCCCTGCCGCCCAGTCTGTGAAGGGAAGGGATCAAGCTCTGCTTGGGTATGTCACAATAAACGTTGGCAGTCATGGTTTTCGTAATGAACTGTAGCTCCACAGTGCCAGAAGCAGTCATGCAGCCCCAGACCATGACACTCCCACCACCATGCTTGACCTTAGGCAAGACACTCTTGCCTTTGTATTCCTCCCCTTGTTGCTGCCACACACACTTGACACCATCTGAACCTAATACGTTTATCTTGGTCTCATCAAACTACAAGACATGGTTCCAGTAATTCATGTCCTTAGTCAGCTACTCTTCAGCAAACTGTTTTTTGGGCTCTCTGGTACATCATGTTCAGAAGAGGCTCCCTTCCGGGACAACATCCAGAGAAACCAATTTCATGCAGTGTACAGCGTATGATTTTAGCACTGACTGTAGCAGATTGTCATTTCTTCACTGTTGTCTCATGAAAAGATATAATAAAATATTTACAAAAATGTGAGAGGTGTATTTACTTACTTTATGTTGCCGTATGTTGACATTAAGTTTGCCTTGAAAACAGCTCAAGTACCTAGTTTAGGTGACCTTACAGTGCTATACAAGGGTTAAAAAAAGGTTATATACCGAACCAAACTTTTTTTTCTGAAATTCTCTAATCTCTAGTGTTTATCATTCATTGCCATCCATGATGAAGCACAGAAGTCATTCTATATTCAACCATTCTACTGTCACATGGGTATCACACCTCCCAAGGCTACATTAGCCTTCCAAATCATATACAATTTCTATGGAAGAGGAAACTGTGGGCAATCAATATATATTTAGGATTATAGTCAACTCTAGTAATCTTCAATAAACTGGATACAATTGATATACTTTGTAGTGAAATGGCCAATATGGTTCACCAGGGTTCATGCTAGTATCCCTATGATAAGATGGCTTCATACCGTGCTCTGCAAGGGAATTCAGTTTTCTTACGATTTAGAAACATGTCTTTTCCCATAATACAAAATAAAAGTTAAGTGGTTGTGCGGATAAATAATTGACACGCATAGTTGTTTTCCTTACAAGGCTTCGCCTATGTGTGGGGGAAGAAGAATGCTGACGTTGGTTTAGAATTAAGGCCAATTTACATCTTCTTTCTACTTGTGTTTATTTTCTGTTTCTTACATGTTTTATCCCAGCCAAATAAATCACAACCCAGGTTTGATTTCAAGGGTTGAGGTGTCACTTCTGAAGGATAAAGTCTTCCCCGCTTCATCATTTCACTTGCAAATTTAATAAAACTTGAAAACAGCCAGAGGCATCAGAAAGGATGTGACTGCACGAAGAGAGACCCCAATGGCAGGAGGGAGGGGTTGCGTGGAGCCTCTACCTGTCAGGGAAACGAGGGCTCAGGCTGTGAAATAAATGAAAATGCTTGTAGCTGTTTTCAGGTTGCCAGCCTCTTCCCAGTGAGACATATCCTGGAGCTGCCGGTCTCTGAAGGGATCTTTTCTTGTTCATCATGAGGACCAGTCTAAGATCCCAACATATGTGGAAAGGTCCCAAAAGCTTCCTTTTCTGCATGCTGTTCTACTTATCAAATGTTTAGCATCTCATACAGTATAGTAACCAGAAAGGCAAGTCATAGAAATAAAGTATTTTTGAAGTATAATGATATTATAGTTGCAGAGTCACATTTTTATACATATGGAAATTCTTCTTTTGATAATATAGCAAACCTTATTCTGTCTGCCCGTTTCATCCTGGTAATAGAAGGCAACAATTTTATTTAAGGCATGGAAGACACTTTCGATCTTTTGTATTCATTCCTGAGACCTGTTAATAATCGTATTTATGCCTTTGCATAAACCCTTTGGTATAAAAAAAAAAAAAAAGCAAAATACATGAGGGGAATATGATCTAGGATAAAAGAAACTGATGGTCTTCAAACTGCTGTCTTCAATAGAGCAGGCGATAAATGGGGCACATTTTCTGTATATGGATTCAGAATAGCAAAAGTTCTAGCAGCCAGTCTGACAACACTGGAGGCTCATTGACCAAAAAAAAAAGGCAAGGGCCCCTGCGAAACTCTTCGGCTCATTAATCTTCTGCCACGCCCTTATTCCACACAAATCCCACACACAATAAACTAAAGTTTATATATGTAAGAAACACTTTAACGTAGGTAAATTTCCATGACCAATGATTCTGGTATACAAGGAGTAAATATATACCACCACACAATAACACCAACACACAATAACAGGATAATACCGCCATACTGTACTGAATAAAACCACTATATATCGACCAGTATACTATACAGGATCTGTATACAATATAAGTGATTAGGATAACTCAGCTCACCCTTCCAGCCAGATGCCTGTCGCACGGCACCGTGTGAACCAACACCAAAGTAGCAATGAAGAAATAGATGGTCCAGCGCAGGATAACGTGCAATAAAAGCCAACATTTATTGTAGATTCAAGCCATAGGATAGCAGGACACAGGGTTACGCGTTTCAGCCGGAAAGACCAGCCTTATTATATACAGGACCATATTGTGGTAGATATCAGCTGCACACAGGATCTGTACACCATAGAAGTGATCACAGTTATATTTTGGGACACACAATTACGTCTTTTCTGATCAGCGTTGTCCTCTTTCCTTTTCTTCTCGGTACGGATCAGATCGCCATGTGGCTCTCTTAACATCTGCAGGAAATGTCAGACTCTGCATTTTTCCAGTGCCCTCCCCTCCTCTACACAATCTTTCCATCTATAGGCCCTCAAACTGTAATAATGCCCTCCTTAGGTTCCTGCACAGTAAAAGGGCAGGTAGGTAGGTAGCCAGGTAAACAGGTAACAAGGTAGGTAGATCAGGAAGCCAGATATGTAGGTAGGTGACAAGCCATTTAGGTAGGGGGCTAGTTGGCAGCCATGTATGAAGGCCAGGAATGTACATAGTTAGGTAGCTGGGTATGTAGGTAGTTAGATGGCCTGGTATGTAGGTAAGTAGTTAGGCATGCAGGTATAAAGTTTCTTTAGCACTGGTTTCTAAGGGGTTTTCCAGGGTATATACCTGCATATACTTTGTGTCACCTTGAGGACTCCTCGTGGGCATTGGAATCATTGGATGAGAACCTTAATTGTTTACTTCCACAGCTTAAAAATGTGTTTTATCTTTGCTGTGTCCATGGCTGCAGCTCCGGTGCCTCCTGCTGCCTTTGTTTACTTCCCTACAATGATGACATGCCTGACTAACCTGCAGCAAATCACTGGGCTCAGCAGAAGCTGGAAAGTAAAAATTATATCATTAATACCAGGCTGTGAAAAAAATGTAAAATACTTTGGAAAACCCCTTTATCATAGTAAGTACTCTTAACATAGCTAAATTTATGCTTCATCCTATTTTCATTAATCACAGAAGAATAATTCTATTCACGGGTGTCTCACTACTGTTCCGACCAGACTAGCAGTAATTGTGCAGGAACAACCCGATAATGTAATGGCCAACGCCTGCACAATTTTGCCTGTACAATGTCAGTATAACTACAATATTTTTTTGTTTACAAGCACTATCCCATTGTTAAAACATGCAGGTTTAGACTACCTATTGCACCATTGTATAATACTGTAAAAAAAAAAAAAATTGCATACAGTTGTCCTTTATTTTTAATGAGTTAAAGGCGTACTCTGGTGAAAAACAAATGTTTTCAAGTCAACTGGTGACAGAGAGTTATACAGGTTTGTAAATTACTTCTATATAAAAATCTTAATCCTTCCAGTACTTATCAGCTGCTGTATGTTCTAAAGAAAGTTGAGGTGTTCTTTCCAGTCTGACCACAGTGCTCACTGTCCAGAGCAGGATAAGTTTGCTATGGAGATTTGCTCCTACTCTGGACAATTCCTGTCTCAAACAGAGGTGTCAGCAGAGAGCACTGTGGTCAGCCTGGAAAGAACTACTCAACTTCTTCTGTAGTATACAGCAGCTGAAGAAAGATCTAAAACAGGCCACAGGTCTGAGGCACAAGGTAAGGTTGGGTACACACCAATTTTTTCGGAATAAAGGCAAAATGTACAGATAAGTACTGGAAGGATTAAGATTTTTTATGTAGAAGTAATTAAACAAATCTGTTTAACTTACTGGCACCATTTGTTTTGACATTATTTTTCCACTGGGGTACCCCATTAAGGTATTGACAGTCCAGCCTATAACATGCACTCTTTTGGCATTTTGACTTTATACCCAACCTTACCTTGTGCCTCAGACCTGTGGCCTGTTTTAGATATTTCTTGAGCTTCTTCAGCTTAACCAATATTGGAAAAATCTACATCATGTTCCATGTTTCAGGTTGGATCATCCAGAAATTATTATTGCAGGCCATATTCTAAGAGACAGTGCAACCAGAAGACTGGAGTCCAATAGGACATTGTTCAGTCAGGTCTTTGAATCTGCACCCGTCTGCCATAATTCCAAGACATATAAATATATATAATTTTGATTTAATTTACCATATTCATTATTCATTTACATCTATAAACTCTGTCAAGGTCTTCTGCCAGGATTACTATTAAGATAGAAATGATTTTTTCCTATGTTGATGTATTACTTAAATCAGGAATCTTCCTGCGAGCTGTAACTTCTGAGGCATATATTTGCACAATTAGATTGTCCCAGTGACGGGGAGAGTAGACCCAGTCTAGATGTTTATACAGATACTGAGCTAACTACTTTTTTGATATAACCCAAAATATTGCTTTTATCATTTCCAACAGCTCTTTCAAAGCTGACTTCCAGTTCCAGAAATTGCTTTAACTGATTTCTTTTTTTAATGAATTGTAGGGGATTATCTAGGCAGCGATTCCCACAAGAAGTAATCTTTGGTGAAATTACGTGAACTGCTGATAAAATCTAAAAAAAAAAGGTTTGAAATTAATATAAATAAGACCAATCCTGCAAGAGGATTTTCAGTATTGTGTTTGAGCAAGGAAATTAAAGCGGAAAAAGGCTGATTAAACTGTGCCGTCCGCGCAATACATTACCTTAAATATGCTGTAGTCTGAGGACAATTTTGTTTTAATTTCCATTGTATTCCTGGTAAGTAAGGTTAGTTTAGGCATTAACTTTCCATTGTATTCCTGGTAAGTAAGGTTAGTTTAGGCATCAACTTTCCATTGTATTCCTGGTAAGTAAGGTTAGTTTAGGCATCAACTTTCCATTGTATTCCTGGTAAGTAAGGTTAGTTTAGGCATTAACTTTCCATTGTATTCCTGGTAAGTAACGTTAGTTTAGGCATCAACTTTCCATTGTATTCCTGGTAAGTAAGGTTAGTTTAGGCATTAACTTTCCATTGTATTCCTGGTAAGTAAGGTTAGTTTAGGCATTAACTTTCCATTGTATTCCTGGTAAGTAAGGTTAGTTTAGGCATTAACTTTCCATTGTATTCCTGGTAAGTAAGGTTAGTTTAGGCATTAACTTTCCATTGTATTCCTGGTAAGTAAGGTTAGTTTAGGCATTAACTTTCCATTGTATTCCTGGTAAGTAAGGTTAGTTAGTTTAGGCATTAACTATTTATTTCAGCTTGGTGGGATTTCACACATATGCATACACAGGCACAAACACACACATGCTAACACACACATTGACACACTCACACACACAATTTCTTTTTTACATACACACATGTGCAATCTGTAAATATGATTTAGTTTCTTACAAACACACATGTGAAATCTATACATATGATTTCTTTTTAAATACGCACATGTGCAATCTGTACGTGTGATTTCTTTAAGAAATCATTCGTACAGTTTGCACATGTGTGTGTAAAAGGAAATCCTACTTACAGATTGTATGTTTTTGTTTATGTACAAAAATTTCATACTTACAGATTGCACGTTTGTGTATGTAAAAAAAATCATACGTACAGATTGCACGTGTGTGTATATCAAAAAAAGCATATGCACAGATTGCACAGAAATGTTCTTTTTACATACACACACGTGCAATCTGTAGGTATGATTTCTTTTTATATACACACACATGTGCAATTTGTAGGTATGATTTATTTTTATATACACACATGTGCAATCTGTACATATGATTACTTTTTATATACACACACATGTGCAATCTGTAGGTATGATTTCTTTTTATATACACACATGTGCAATCTGTACATATGATTACTTTTTATATACACACACATGTGCAATCTGTAGGTATGATTTCTTTTTATATACACACATGTGCAATCTGTACGTATGATTTCTTTTTACATACACACATGTGCAATCTGTACATATGATTTCTTATTACATACACACACGTGCAATCTGTACATATGATTTCTTATTACATACACACATGTGCAATCTGTACATATGATTTCTTATTACATACACACACATGTGCAATCTGTACGTATGATTTATTATTACATACACACACGTGCAATCTGTACATATGATTTATTTTTTACATACACACATGTGCAATCTGTACATATGATTTTGTTTTTTACATACATACACGTGCAATCTGTACATATGATTTACATTTTTCACATATAATAAACTTACATAATACTTTACACTCCGAGACAGATGATTGTTGATAATGGTATGAGATCAGGAATATTTGATAGCAGCAACAGCGTTCGAAACCCCACTGTGATGTGTTGATTTACAATGTATCTTTTGTAGATGAAGAAAATGAAAAATATTATTAGGTTTTGTAACCTATACTGTTTTCCTATTTCTTACTGAAATAAAGCATTGCCCCTAGTAGATGCTTGTCTTTTCTTTTACATTCTGAACATGGGTTTCATTTCCAATATTCAGAACTTTGGCACATACTTTCTAATGCAACTGATCTATTGCAGGCGGATAAAAAACAACCATATAAGATGAATGCTTTATGAGATCATATTATTTTCTCACATGCTGCATCTTTTTTATTTGCCAACTGGAACCTGCAAGTGTACATGCTACAGAAAACATAGGAGGCACAACAAAAACCAGCAACGCCGATTTTCCATTCAGCCAAATACCATTCTGCTTCAACCCCAATTAAATGTAATGCACTGTCTTTGGTGGCATTTTGACTACCAAAATGAGGTGCAAAAATTACCAGTTCAGTTTTTTTGTGACATGGTCCGATCACACTACTACTAAGTAATTTGTATTCTTAACATCTCTCATCCTTTTGTAACAAAAGCATAGTGCATTATGGTAGAGATGAGCAAACGTTTCAAAAGTTCGGTTCTGCTCATTCGCCAAACTCCAGTAAAAAGTTTTGGTTCTGACCTAATTAATTCTGTCTGTACCAAAATTTTACCAATAGCCTAAACAGCGTTTTTTCATTTATGCCATATATTCACCCTTTAGTGGCGTTCTGTGGCTCATTAGAAGGTTTTCAAAACTGCATCATGCTCTAGCTATGAATCTTTTTTTCAAGGAATTGTGGTGTTTTTCTTCCCAGAGACCTTTATAGGTGGAGAAAAAATCTGCCAAAAAAGCAAATGTGCATATATGTTGGTGTTTTTTCTGGCACTTATTTCCCCCATTTCTTCTATAGAAATCCTCGAGTCACATAATAAAAGTGTTTAGGTCACAATTATCACAGACAGGGTTTCTTTACTGTAAGAGCAGTAAGACTATAGAACTCTCTGCCACATGATGTTGTGAAGTCTGACTTTATAAACAAGTTAAAAAGGGGCCTGGATGTTTTTTCCTCTGTCATGGGGAAATTGGTATCAGCCTCATGGGTTATTTTTCCTCTGGATCAACACAGAATGGTTTTAGGTTGAACTTAATGGACTCTTGTCTTTTTCAACCTTATAAACTATTTATGAAATTTTTTGCTGAAATCTACAAAAAATATTGATACATTCCCCCCATTATGTTAAAACAAAATTATGCCATCATCACCCATGTGAAAATTCTGTTATAATTAAAGGGGTTTGCCCATGAACCTAAAATATGGCTTTCTTTTCACCCCCGGTCTGTTCGCGATGCCAAAAAGAGCCAAGATGACTTCCGTTTCCAGCATGCTAATGTAAGGAGATGCGAGAAGCTCAGTCTCGAGCCACGTTACTGAGCTGCTCTCTGCACACATATCCCATAGCTTCACTGGGGTCTTGTGCCTTTGAGAGAGTATTTCCTACATCATGACCGGGATGGCAGCAGCAGAGCACATCCTTTTCTTTACGTCAGCGGGAGCTAGGAAGTCCAAGTTGGCCTAAAATTCTCTCTCCCTACTCTTAGACGCCACTGTTGCTGTCTCTGTTGCCAGCATACAGGGAGACATCTCCAAGCACACCTCTCAGATTGCAGAGCTAAAGGAACAGCTCTGTGTTTAATCCCAAGCATATCCTACTTCAAAACATAAAAATCACCAAAGCGCTCTCTGAAAATACTGAATATCTTAAAACAGGTCCCGCTGTGCAGTTACCGGCACCGTAACTACACATTCTCTTCAAGGAGGAATTACCTGCGACCATGCTTGGTTGAAAAAGCTCACAGGAATCATGCCACAAAGAAATCTGACCTATGAGTGACAGCGCGCCATTCTGATCGTCCACGGAAGAAATTACTATATTTCTGAACTATGCAGACAAGTTTGCACTTATTCAAGCTTATAAAAGGCTGAAATTGGATCTCATGCTAAGAGGTAAGATGCTATTGTTCAATGAATTTTCAGTGGAAGATGCAATAAAACGGAAAGACTTTGCCCCCAATTTATACCCAACTTTTCAAAGCATTGATGAAGTTTGCCTTACATTTCCCTGCTCTATTTTATAGCTTTAAAGCAGATGAAACCACTGAGGTCTTTTCTACTCCAGAAGATGCTCGAGTGTTTCATACTGCGATGAAAGATCCAGCGGCCCTTGCATTAGCCCAAGATGGAAACAAAAGATTCCGTACAACCAGCCCACCAGATTTCCAGGAGGATATGATTTGACCTTTAACCCCTTAAGTGTTTTTCTGTTTTTGCACTTTCGTTTTTTCCTCCTTACCTTTTAAAAATCATAACCTTTTAAATTTTGCACCTAAAAATCCATATGAGTGCTTAATTTTTGCATCACCAATTCTACTTTGTAATGACATCAGTCATTTTACCCCAAAAACTATGGCGAAATGGAAAAAAAAATCATTTTGCGAAAAAATTTAAGAAAAAACACAATTTTGTAGATTTTGGGGGCTCCCGTTTCTACACCGTAAATTTTTCGGTAAAAATGACACTTTATCTTTGTTCTGTAGGTCAATATGATTAAATGATACCCTACTTATATAGGTTTGATTTTGTCGTACTTTTGGAAAAAATCATAACTACATGTACGAAAATTTAATACATTTAAAATTGTCCTCTTCTGACCCCTATAACTTTTTTATTTTTCCGTGTATAGGGTGGTATGAGGGATAATTTTTTTCACCGTGATTTGAAGTTTAAATCGGTACCATTTTTGTTTTGATCTGACTTTTTGATCACTTTTATTCCTTTTTTATGGTTTGAAAAGTGACCAAAAATACGCTATTTTGGACTTTGGAATGTTTTTTTTCCATCTCCCGGTTCCTAAAATCGATGCCATATACATGTCCCTGATAGGGGACGTAACAGGGATTAAACTGATAAGAATAGTACTACTTAACACACCACTCCTATCTGGTGGCACATTAGATTGCACGCGCAGTGCCCCAAATTTGAAGTAGGAGGACCAACAAAGCATCTTTTTCCATTTCCCGGTTCCTAAAATCGATGCCATATACACGTCCCCTGATAGGGAACGTAACAGGGAATAAACTGATAGGAATAGTACTACTTAACACACGCAGAGAGAGGAGTCTGAAGAAGAGGAGTCAGAGGAGGAAGGTGGCTTTGAGGAGGTGGAAGACCAAACACAGCAGGCGTCCCAGGGGGCTTGTTGTCACCTGGGTGGAGGAAGAGACCTTCAATGACATCAGTGAGGACAAGGAACGGGACCTTGTGCAAATGGGGAGTTTGCGGTTGTGCAAATGGACTGTTTGCGGTTGTTTGCGGTGCGTTAAACGGGGAGTTTGGTCTGTCACTGCGAAGCGGGCATAACCCTTACACTACCTGATTGATACAACATCCTACCTGATGTTTTAAAGCACGTTATTTCAAACAATGTAGGAATAATAGGTGATTTATGCCCTTTATGGATTAAAACCAGACTCAGCATCAACTATGTCATTTTCCATGGGAGTTTTGCCATGTATCCCCCTCCGGCATGCCACAATCCAGGTGTTAGTCCCTTTGAAACTTTTCCATCACTATTGTGGCTAGAAAGAGTCCCTGTGGATTTTAAAATTCGCCTGCCTATTGAAGTCTATGGTGGTTTGCCCGGTTCGCACGTTCGCAAACGTTGGCGGAAATTCGCATTCGCCTTCCCGAACGGAAAATTTTATGTTCACAAAGGGGGTGGGATTGTAATCCTTAACTATGACGATTATGTCAAAGAAGCATTACAGCTATTGTCTGACACAGCATACTATTTACCCATGACATTTAATCCTACTGAGAAGTACAAAGAGGAACCAAATACTCTGGTCCAGGAAGGTTATACAGGTGGAGTTTTGGACAAAACAGAGAAAGACAAAACAGAGAAAGAGCCTGCCCTCCCCTTGTTTTATTATCTTCCCAAGGTTCATAAGGACCAAAAGAACCCCCCTGGTCGCCCTATTGTTTTGGGGATCATTTCCCTCACAGCTAATCTAGCCCACTACATCGATGTACTACTGCAAAAGCATGTTTTTAAACTGAAATCACATTTAAAGGACACCAAGGATTTCATAAAAAATATTCTAGTAGCACCTTGGGATAATAATTATTTACTTGTCGCGATGGATATCTCCTCGTTGTATACCGTTATTAACCACGAGCTAGGGCTAAGTGCAATATCCCATTTTCTTGATCTTGATGAGGATATGCCACCCGCACAAATGGATTTAGTTTTAAAAGGTTTACAGTTTAAATTGACCCATAATTATTTTGAATTTCAGCAGCAAATATATTCTCATCATACCGGCACAGCAATGGGGTCAAAGGTGGCACCAAGTTTTGCTAACTTGTTTGTGGGCCTCTTCCAAGAAAAGATAATCTATTCCCCTCCCCTTTTTGGGCAATGCCAATTTTATAAACGATACATAGATTACATCTTTTTTATTTGGAGTGGAAGTTCGTCTGACTTGAGTGAGTTTTTAACAGTTTTTAACACGAATAATTGGGGTCTCAATTTTACACAGTCTGTTTTTAATAACTATGCAGAGTTTTTAGATGTTGTAGTTTTTCATGATGACTCTGGCAAATTACAAACAAAAGCACACTTCAAAACGGTTGATAGTAATAGCTATCTAGAATTCAAAAGTGCCCACTACAAAAAATGGATTACCAACATTCCATATGGTCAATTTAAAAGGATCAGAAGGAATTGTTCTTCAGGGAACAAAGCAAGATCCTGAAAGCCTGATTCCGCGCCAAACACTATCCTAAGAAACTAATCAAATCCTCTTACAAGAAGGGGGGTGAACTGTCTCAATCAGACTGTTTGCTGCCGAGTAGGAGAAAACTCAATCTTGTTCCCCGATCTACTGAGTCCACTGAGCCGAAACATGAATGGTCCATTAATTTCATTACAAATTTTTGTAGAGAAAAAAACGCTATCAAAAGAATTCTCTGTAAACATTGGCATGTCCTATTAGAAGATCCATATCTCAGCCAATGCCTCCCATCTTGACCTGGCATAAAATTCTGTAGGAATCACACATTAAGAAACATAATAACACCCAGTAGGCTGAGAATGAATAATGCATCCAAAACCATGTTCCTTAACACAGTTGTGTAAGCATCTCCAACAAAGTGAAACAGTTCACATCCAGAGTAACCTCGGAATCTTTTCCAATCAAGTAATTTTTAAATTGTAAATCTAAGTATGTTATATATTTATTACAATGCCCCTGCAGCTTACCATCCAATGCCTAAGGGATAGGGTAAGCAAACACAGAAGCAACACTAAACTAGGATTTCTACTGCATAGTGTGTCGAAACATCTAGTAGAGGTCTACAACTCCGATTCCGGGGTTGTTACTATCACCCCCATTGAAGAGATACCTAAAGATAATCACCAGCGGTTCTCTATGTTTAGTAGAAGGAAGAACTTCTGGATCCTTAAATTACGTACCCTGATGCCTTTTGGCCTTAAGTTCTCTGTAAACATCATCCCATGTGACCTTCATATTATATACTCTATATTTACTTACTATTTATTTATTATACAAAGTTTTTAATAAATTTATATATATTTTTATAAATTATAAATTTTAAGTACCCTAATATATATTTTTATTACTTAGATTTTTATTTATTTAGTTACACACGATTTTATTTATTACGTATATAATGTGTATTAGCATGGGGTTATGTTCCTTTAACTTATGAACCCTTTTATCATGTGTACTATTAAATTAATTTACTTCTACATTGTTTTATAGATTTTTATACTATTACATCACGTGACTTTTATCATATTTATCTTTACTCTCTCTGCTCCGGATTATGAATCTGAATACCACCTGGGTAATGTGATTGATAATGTATATCTATACACCCATCATTATATATATTTATCATCCATTTTGGTATTTTCTCTTAATAATATCTATTCATTTACATACTAAATTATTTATTTCCCCCAATTTCCCTTTCTCCCTTTATTTTCGCCCCTCCCCCTCCCTCTTTGTCCTTCGATTTTCCCTATGTACATAGATTTATATATGTATTCCTCTATGTATCATACATTATCTACATTCTGTGTTCACGCAACTTTGGGTTTATTTATGCTGTTTCCACTAACCAATTATGTATACCCCCCCCTTTTTTTTCTATGTATGTTATGCTGTATATATATATATATGCAAAATCGCCACTGTATGCTGCTGTCACCATATGCCATTATACACTCCACCTGCCCTCAAGTATTGCCGTTTTTTTGATTTCTACATAGTTATTCCAAATTCTGGCATAGAGCGCCAGCCTGTATAAACAGGTGCCGAAAATATGCTGAAAATTAACCATTATGCTTTATAATCTTTGGTGATATAGCAGCGCCGCAGTATCCTATGAATATACATACACTCTTCTCCACTCATTACCTCCTATAGGAACGCCGTCGGTGGCTACTGCATGTCACGTGACTTCACCTCCTAGCAACGTGCATCTTGTAAACATCTGGCGTTCCCCTGCTGTGAGTGGCTGAGAGATGTCGCATGACCCACGGCCATGACGATGCGTCCCCGGCAACCCGGTCTCTATTGAAAACACAGTGATATGCCGCCGCATGATCTCTTACTATTGTTTATTTGCCTTACACACGCGGCTGGCCTCGTTCCCATGCATTACTACCGATGCATGTGAACAGGGCTTGCTGTGACATATAGTCATGCAATTGTCAATCTTTTGAACTGTATGTAATTTCTTTACTCTGCTGTTCCACATGATGTCCTGTTGTATTTACAGTGTTAATGAAGGTCTCTGTTTACTGTTTTTATTAGTTTATCAGGAAATTTGTGTTAGTTATTCAACCTGATCGGAACTCCGCCTACTTTATCTGGCATCCATTTTAAACTGTGTATAAAGAGCTACTTTGAGATGTTTTTTGTATGCCAATCTGAGGAAGGAGGTTGTTTCTCCGAAACATGTCATTGGTTTTGAACCTAATAAATATAGTGCTCTATAGCACATTCACCACATCCAGCATCTGCCTGTAATTACTGGAAATAAGAACAGCGCCCTTAAAAGGTCTTTTTTTTGCTATACCCTCATGATGTCACAATGACGTAATCACCGCCTGTCATTGCGGGGTAGACACAACATCCTGTGGGGGGAACTAATCCTATATTAAGGGAGTTGCCCACAGGGATGATTTAAATATGAATAGTGGTCTCAACATGCATAATCTCCTTCCACAGTCACCATGGTGTGTGATCAATAATACTGACATTATTTGGTAGGTCCCACCGTAGATATGATCAATAATACTGATTCAGCAATCTTTCATATATCCAGGAATCCTCTGAACAGTGTATAGCACAAGTGCAATTTCGGGACACATTGGAGGGCTCCACTGGAGAGTTTATAGATTGGGAATCTTTCTGTACCAACTATAATCTTAGTTTTTTTTAACCAATTCCAAACATATTTTAAGGACCGGGTGAAAACTCTATCCTTTTGAATTCTTTGTTGGGAGTGCAACATGCTTTCTATATTCTTTATTCTATATTCTTTCTAAATCCTACATTTATGCTGCATTGAATTCCTCTTTGATGGGGATTTTGGATGCTGGTCCTCACACCAGGTCTTCCAGATTAACAACGCTCAGGTCAACACTTTGTTCGAGTAGTGACTCCCAATGGGAAACTGAGAGAAATGCACTGGAAAATTATGCATAAAGCTACTTATGCCTTTAATATCTTTTCCTGTACTTCCTCTATTAATCATCTTACTAAGTGCCCTAAATGCTACTAAGCTAAGGCAAATCTTTGGCACTGTATATGGGGTTGCTCCTTAGTGGCTTATTTATGGTCCAATATTAAAGTACTTATACATGACATCTAGAAGCTTGATATTGCTCTACACCCTCTGACCTACTTGCTTCACTTCATTCCTCAACCTGACAACCCATCTGGAGAGCGTGGATTAAAGGGGTACTCTGCCCCTAGACATGTTATCCCCTATCCAAAGGATAGGGGATAAGATGTTAGATTGACGGGGTCCCGCTGCTGGGGACCTCTGGGATCGCCGCTGCGCACCCCGCTATCATTACTGCACAGAGCGAGTTTGCTCTCTGCGTAATGACAGGCAATACAGGGGACAGAGCAGCGTGATGTCATGGCTACGCCCCTCGTGACATCACGGCCTGCCCTCTTAATGCAAGTCTATGACAGCAGATGTGACGACCGCCACGCCCCCTGCCATAGACTTGTAATGAGGGGGCGGGCCATGATGTCACGAGGGGCGGAGCCATGACGTAACGATGCTCCAGCCCCTGTATTGCCCGTCATTATGCGCAGAGCGAACTCTCTCTGTGCAGTAATGATAGCGGGGTGCCGCAGGGATAGGGGATAAGATGTCTAGGGGTGGAGTACCCCTTTAACCTCTTCAGGACGCAGGGCGTATGGATACACCCTGCATTCCGAGTCCTTAACCCCTTAAGGACCGGGGTTTTTTCCGTTTTTGCATTTTCGTTTTTTGCTCCTTGCCTTTAAAAAATCATAACTCTTTCAATTTTGGACCTAAAAATCCATATGATTACTTATTTTTTGCGCCACCAATTCTACTTTGTAATGATGTCAGTCATTTTGCCCAAAAATCGACGGTGAAACGGAAAAAAAATCATTGTGCGACAAAATTGAAAAAAAAAACGCCGTTTTGTAAATTTTAAGGGCTTCCGTTTCTGCGTAGTACATTTTTCGGTAAAAATGACACCTTATCTTTATTCTGTAGGTCGATGCGATTAAAATGATACCCTACTTATATAGGTTTGATTTTGTCGTACTTCTGGAAAAAATCATAACTACATGCAGGAAAATTAATACGTTTAAAATTGTCATCTTCTGACCCCTATAACTTTTTTATTTTTCCGTGTATGGGGCGGTATGAGGGCTCATTTTTTGCGCCATGATCTGAAGTTTTTAACGGTACCATTTTTGCTTTGATAGGACACTATTTTGGACTTTGGAATTTTTTTGCACGCACGCCATTGACCGAGCGGTTTAATTAATGATATATTTTTATAATTCGGACATTTCCGCACGCGGTGATACCATATATGTTTATTTTTATTTTTATTTACATTGTGGTTTTTTTTATGGGAAAAGGGGGGTGATTCAAACTTTTAATACGGGAGGGGTTAAATGATATTCATTCACTTTTTTTTTCACTTTTTTTTTGCAGTGTTATAGCTCCCATAGGGACCTATAACACTGCACACACTGATCTTTATCATTGATCACTGGTTTCTCATAGGAAACCAGCGATCGATGATTCTGCCGCATGACTGCGCATGACTGGATCTCAGGCACTGAGCAGTCATTCGGCGATCGGACAGCGAGGAGGCAGGTAGGGGCCCTCCCGCTGTCCTGTAAGCTATTCGGGATGCCGCAATTTCGCCGCGGCTATCCCGAACAGCCCACTGAGTTAACCGGCAGCTTTCACTTGAGCGCGCGGCTAAAGGGTTAATAGCGCACGGCGCCGCGCGCTATTAGCGGCGGGTCCCTGCTTCACTATGACGCCGGGCCCGCCGTGATATGATGCGGGGTTACCGTGTAACCCCGCGTTATATCACGGGAGCAGTACCAAGGACGTACCAGTACGTCCTTGGTCCTTAAGGGGTTAAGGACGTAGGGCGTATCCATACGCCCGTGGGAATTCCGGTCCCCACCGCTAGCTGGTTGGGGACCGGAGCCGGATGCCTACTGAAATCGTTCCGCAGGCATCGCGGCATATCGCCCAGGGGGGTCATTATGTCCTCCCATGTCGGCGATGGCCGCAGATCGCTGGACAATTCAGTCCAGCGATCTGCTGCGATTACGGGTCAATCGGGTCTCCAGTGACCCGATGACCCGGAATTACTGTCTCTGACGGCCCCGAACAGCCATAGCCAGCAGGGGTGATCGCCCTGATCGCCCTGATTCGTCGGCCGGTTTACCGGCCGACCAATCAGGGCACCTGCTGCGGGTGTCACTCCCGCAACCCGCTCCGCTCCTCTTCTGGAGGACGTGAGAGGGTGCGGGACGTGGACCCCGGCAGCTGGGGACCCCGATCCCCGGTGTCAATGTTGGGATCGGTGCCCCAGGAGCGGCGGCGGTGGCCGCGAGGGACTGACCTGAAGCGGCGTGGATCAGCAGTTGGGTGAGTGACAGCCTCCTGCTGTTGCTTAGCAACCGCTCCCAGCATGCAAAAAGGGCATGTTTGGAGCTGTAGTTATGCAAAAGCAGGAGGCAGACCACCACAACTCCCAGCATTCCCTTATGGGCATGCTGGGACTTATAGTTTTGCAACAGCTGGAGGAACATTTTTTCTATGGAAAAGTGTACCTTCAGCTGTTGTATAACTACAACTCCCAGCTTGCACAAACAGCTAAAGTGCATGCTGGGAGTTGTAGTGGTGCATCTGCTGGTTGCATAACTACAACTCCCAGCATGCCCCTTGGCTGTTGGTGACTGCTGAGAGTTGTAGTTTTGCAACAGCTGAAGGCACACTTGTTGTGAAACTCAGAGTTTTTTTTTACCTAACTCAGTGTTTCACGACCGGCGTGCCTCCAGCTGTTGCAAACTACAACTCCCAGCATGCACAGTATATGCTGGGAGTTGTAGTTTTGCAACAGCTGGAGGCACACAGGTTGTGAAACACTGAGTTAGGTCACAAACTCAGTGATACATAACCAGTGTGCCTACAGCTGTTGCAAAACTAAAACGCTCAGCATGTACAGTCTGTCAGCGCATGCTGGGAGTTGAAATTTTGCAACAGCGGGATGTTCCCCCCTCCCCAATGTGAACGTACAGGGTACACTCACATGGGCGGAGGTTTACAGTAAGTATCCGGCTGCAAGTTTGAGCTGCGGCAAGAAACTACTGTGAAACCCCGCCCGTGTGACTGTACCCTAAAAACACTACACTACACTAACACAAAATAAAATAAAAAGTAAAAAACACTACATATACACATACCCCTACACAGCCCCCCTCCCCAATAAAAATGAAAAAAGTCTGGTACGCCATTGTTTCCAAAACGGAGCCTCCAGCTGTTGCAAAACAACTACTCCCAGTATTGCCAGACAGCCAATGACTGTCCAGGCATGCTGGGAGTTTTACAACAGCTGGAGGCACCCTGTTTAAGAATCACTGGCGTAGAATACCCCTATGTCCACCCCTATGCAAGTCCCTAATTTAGGCCTCAAATGGGCATGGCGCTCTCACTTTGGAGTTCTGTCGTATTTCAAGTCAACAGTTTAGGGTCACATATGGGGTATCGCCGTACTCGAGAGAAATTGTGTTACAAATATTTTCTGCTTTTACCCTTATTAAAAATGTAAACTTTTGGGGAAAACAAGCATTTTATGTAATAAAATTTTTTTTTTTTACATATGCAAAAGTCGTGAAACACCTGTGGGGTATAAGGGTTCACTTAACACCTTGTTACGTTCCCCGAGGGGTCTAGTTTCCAAAATAGTATACCATGTGTTTTTTTTTTTTTGCTGTTCTGGCACCATAGGGGCTTCCTAAATGCGGCATGCCCCCAGAGCAAAATTTGCTTCCAAAAAGCCAAATGTGACTACTCCTCTTCTTAGGCCTGTAGTGCACCAGCATAGCACTTTTCACCCCCATATGGGGTGTTTTGTGAATCGGGAGAAATTGGGCTTCAAATTTTGGGGGGGGTATTTTCTGCTGTTACCCTTTTTAAAAATGTAAAATTTTTGGGAAAACAAGCATTTTAGGAAAAATATATATATATTTTTTTACATTTGCAAAAGTCATGAAACACCTGTGGGGTATTAAGGCTCCCTTTATCCCTTGTTACGTTCCCTGAGGGGTCTAGTTTCCAAAATGGTATGCCATGTGTTTTTTTTTTGCTGTTTTGACAACCTAGGGGCTTCCTAAAGGTAACATGCCCCCCAAGAACCATTTCAGAAAAATTTTCTCTCCAAAATCCCCTTGTCACTCCTTCCCTTCTGAGCCCTCTACTGCGCCTGCCGAACACTTTACATAGACATGAGGTATGTGCTTACTCGAGAGAAATTGGGCTACAAATAAAAGTAAAAATTTTCTCCTTTTACCACTTGCAAAAATTCAAAAATTGGGTCTACAAGAACATGCGAGTGTAAAAAATGAAGATTGTGAATTTTCTCCTTCACTTTGCTGCTATTCCTGTGAAACACCTAAAGGGTTAAAACACTGACTGAAAGTCATTTTGAATACTTTGAGGGTGCAGTTTTTATAATGGGGGTCATTTATGGGGTATTTCTAGTATGAAGACCCTTCAAATCCACTTCAAAACTAAACTGGTCCCTGAAAAATATCGAGTTTGAAAATGTTGTGAAAAATTGGAACATTGGAAAATTGCTGCTGAACTTTGAAGCCCTCTGTTGTCTTCCAAAAGTAAAAACTCCTAAATGTTATGATGCAAACATAAAGTAGACATATTGTATATGTGAACCCAAAAAAAAATATTTTGAATATCCATTTTCCTTACAAGCAGAGAGCTTCAAAGTTAGAAAAATGCAAAATGTTCATTCTTTTCATCAAATTTTGGGATTTTTCACCAAGAAAGGATGCAAGTTACCATAAAATTTTACCACTATGTTAAGGTAGAATATGTCACGAAAAAACAATCTCGGAATCAGAATGATAACTAAAAGCATTCAAGAGTTATTAATGTTTAAAATGACAGTGGTCAGAATTGCAAAAAACGTCCTTAAGGTGAAAAAGGGCTAAGTCCTTAAGGGGTTAACAGCCAAAGGAATTCCCCTGCTCCTCTTGGCTACTGTTAAGCCCTCACTTAGAGGGGAATTCCTGCCATAGACATCTTATCCCCTATCCAAAGGATCTGATTGCGGGGGGCCCACCATTGCGACACCTCGCGATCTCCGTGCAGCACCTGCATTCTATGCTGGGCTGTTGCTCCAGTCTTGGAAACCTCTGTGTTTCCGGGACTGGAGACGTGATGTCACGTTCCCTTATTACATCATGTCACGCCCCCTCATAATGCCACACCACGCCCCCCTCATTCAGGGGGCGTGACAGCCTCGTGACATGAATGGAGGGGGCGTGGCGTGATGTCAAGTCTCCAATCCCGGAAACACAGAGGTTTCCGAGACTGGAGCAGCAGCCCAGCATAGAATACGGGTGCTGCTCGGAGATCACATCAGGCATAATACAAGGTGCCAGGTATGTATTTTACCTGGAACTACTTGAGATCACAAAAAATAAGGGGGTGACTGCAAAAAAAATGTGAACGTTTATTCAGTATATCCCTGACCCAGAGGATAGACAGAGCATTATGTTAAGTAATATATACTCTCTAATGCTATCATAAAGATCCTGTTATGTGCACACCAATGTAGTTTGTTTCTCCCAATTTTCATTAAATATGTTTTTCCATTTTTTTCTGGTTTCTGACTGGGATATCTCTGCTCAGCCATTATTATTGGTTTTCGTGCACTTCACCTCTCATGCAAAAATTCAGGAACTTTGAATCTATTTTTTTATGTTGGACTATGTGAGGCTCATTGTCCGGTTATTTCCTCTTGCATCATTATGTTTTGTAACACATGGTATTGTATAATACCGTTTCTGTTAATAAACTTTGTTTAGCAAAAAAAATCCAAGGTGGGTAATTTTTGTAATTAGAGTAACACCCATTAACATTAATGGGAGTTTTGTAAACAATGTAGCACTACAAGCTTTACTGTTTTAGTAACTCTAGTAGTTAAGCAAACATTGTAGCTCATGGGGATATGCCGTTTATGCAATTTCCATTAATGTCAATTATTGGGAAGTCAAAAAAGAGCCATCTCAACTATTTTTGGCTTCCTGACCATCTTTAGTCAACGCAAACAGACCATAGGTGCCCGGGAAGCCATCTTTTTAGGTTTGTAGATGAACCCCCCTTTAATATTTATCCTGCATAGGGGAAGTTATTTTTAATTAGAATATAGATTCAGGTTTACACTTTCAATTACAGTCATGGGCTTAAAAAAGACCTGTCAGCAGCTATCAAGTTGATAAACTAAGCCCATGGCAATGTAGGACTTAGCCTCAGGGTCAGTGACATACCTTTTTTTTATTTTTATACATTCTCATGTGTCGACTAAAAGTCCTCTTTCTAAATATACAAATAAGGCTGAAGTGCATATGGGACATTCCTCATCGCCTCAAGTGACCAGAAATGCCAACTCATCCACATAACCTGGTTACATTCACTGCACTGCCTATGATTGACAGCCACAAAGCTGCCTATTCATTACCCTATCCCCATTTAAACCTTGCACAAGTGCCAACTGACCGCAGAGTGGCACAGGTGCAATGATGTACTCTTCTTTCAGAAGACTCTTGGATGTTCTGTAGTCAAAATGTAAAGAAGTGGCATAGAGGGATTATTTGACTATGCTACAAGGGCTGTAAAGTTAGCATAGTTTGTAATATAGTGTCTGTTTCTGCATTTGATGGATGGTCTAGCAATTCTTAAGTTATCTTTGCCCTGATGTTCATTTTTTGCAGCATACACATAGAATGTTGTTTTAGGCTTTCCCCAGGTTGCAGCGCAACCTGAGACATTACATCACTAGTCAGGTGTTGAAAGAGGAGTACTATCAGACAGGAGAGAGCACAGAGGAGTACTATCAGACAGGAGAGAGCACAGAGGAGTACTATCAGAAAGGAGAGAGCACAGAGGAGTCCTATCAGACAGGAGAAAGTACAGAGGAGTATTATCAGACTGGAGAGAACACAGAGGACTACTATCAGACAGGAGAGAGAGCACAGAGGAGTACTATCAGACAGGAGAGAGCACAGAGGAGTCCTATCAGACAGGAGAGAGCACAGAGGAGTCCTATCAGACAGGGGAGAGCAAAAAGGACTGCTATCAGACAGGAGAGCGCACAGAGGAGTGCTATCAGACAGGAGAGAGCACAGAGGAGTGCTATCAGACAGGAGAGAGCACAGAGGAGTCCTATCAGACAGGAGAGAGCACAGATGAGTCCTATCAGACCGGAGATTGCACAGAGGAGTGCTATCAAACAGGAGAGAGCACAGAGGAGTACTATCATACAGGAGAGAGCACAGAGGAGTCCTATCAGACAGGAGAGAGCACAGAGGAGTGCCATCACACAGTAGAGAGCACAGAGGCGTACAATCAGACAGGAGACAGCACAGAGGAGTGCTGTCAGACAGGAGACAGCACGGAGGAGTACTATCAGACAGGAGAGATCACAGAGGTGTACTATCAGACAGGAGAGATCACAGAGGAGTGCTAGCCCACCCCCACTTACTGGACATTGTCCATGCCTCTGCTTCAGCTTGGACAAAGCCAGGATTGTATAAGCCATGATTTCTATAAAAGAAAAGAAAAAATTATTTTGATGTATATTAGAAAGGTTAATGATTTGGCAAGATGTTTTTTTATTTTTTTTATTTTTTTTTATCTGACAGTGCCCATTCAAGTGAACAAAAGACCAACTTACCATTATTTGCATTTTAAACTTTTTGCCACAGAATACTGGTTCGGAAAAATTCCTCAAAAGATGATTGGGTAAAAATTCCATCCTACCAATGATGTCACGATTCGGCTAGCTGATAGTGGATCCTCTGTGTCAGCGAGGGATTGGCGTGGACCGTGCTGGTGGACCGGTTCTAAGAAGCTACTGGTATTCACCAGAGCCCGCCGCACAGCGGGATGGTCTTGCTGCAGCGGTAGCAACCAGGTCGTATCCACTGGCAACGGCACAACCTCGCTGACTGCTGAGAAGGCGTGGGACAGAAGGACTAGGCAGAGACAAGGTCAGACGTAGCAGAAGGTCGGGGCAGGCGGCAAGGTTCGTAGTCAATATGGAAATAGCAGGAGGTCAGGAACACAGTATGGGTAACACAGTAATAGCTTTCTCAAGGCACAAGGCAACAAGATCCGGCAAGGAAGTGCAGAGGAAGTGAGGTTATATGAGCATGGAACAGGTGCAAGCTAATCAGGGTGATTGGACCAGGCACCATCATTGGTGCACTGGCCCTTTAAATCTCAGAGAGCTGGCGCGCGCGCGCCCTAGAGAGCGGAGCCGCGCGCGCCAGAGCATGACAGCCGGGGACCGGGACAGGTAAGTGACTTGGGATGCGATTCGCGGGCGGGCGCGTCCTGCTATGCGAATCGCATCCCCGCCGGCAATGTCAGTGCAGCGCTCCCGGTCAGCGGGTCTGACCGGGGCGCTGCAGGGAGAGAAACGCCGCGAGCGCTTCGGGGAGGAGCAGGGACCCGGAGCGCTCGGCGTAACAACTGATCTATATCGTGCTATCATAAAAGGAAGTCTACTAAAGCTGGTTTCAAATTATTTTTATAAAATATATATATATATATACATATATATATATATATATATATATATATATATATATATACACACACACAAAACCAATGGCAGAATAATTTTTGACCTTACATATTAATAATAAAAAAATAATTCCTAAATACAGAATATAATGGTAAATATCTGAAAATAAATTCTGAAAAATCTGATTCTTTAGTGCCAATTGAGTGAGGTAGCATTGGTCTGTATCCGCTGTTATGATAGTAAGCAATGCCGCCCATGTGGCTGCTCTGGGTTTCGAAAATATAGCCCATCTGGCTTTCACTGGCACCTGCTGTAAAATTGATTCCTCTGCCATACAGACAGCCACAGTCAGCAAAACATAAAATATTTTGCAGGTCTATTGATTCGTCATCTGTTTGCCCTTGTGTAGAAGTGTAAAACAACTTTGTATTGTTGTTATTGACAGAAAGAGGCCAAATCATCAATTCTACATCCACAAGGAACCGTGTCACAGAGGCTCACAGGTATGAGAAGGTGTTTAGATATAAGACTTTTATTTTGTTGCAGTTTCCTGAGTGGACATTGTTGACCATGAGAAAATCACCAACCTGTTTGTTGACGTCCATTTTCTTTTTTTTACAAATGTGAAATTTCCCTGAAAAGACATAGGAAACCTGACTTAAATATGATGGAATAGATGCATCAACTTTATTGGTATGCACTAAAAAGTTTGTACTGTTCTTAATACTTCTCAACAATTCTAATTTTAATTCTAAACATAAAAAAAAAGTAGATCCGTTGTACACATAAAAAAAATCCGGTTCAGAGAGAATGCAAAAAATGGAACAATAATGCTGTAGAGGTCATTTGTCTACTGCATAGGGCAAGCAGATGAAGAAACTTAATATATGTCTATCTTAAAGGTAACTCTACCTTTTGTAATTCTAGTAATTCTACGCATTTCAATCTCAATTTCTTCAGAGGTTACTAGTACCTATACATCTAAAGGGGTACTCTGTCACTAGACATCTTATCCCTTAGCCAAAGGATAGGGGATAAGATGTCTGGTCCTGGGGGGCCCACTGATGGGAACCCCGTAATCTCCCTTCAGTACCTACATTCTATGTGGGGCTGCTTCTCCAGTCTCGGAAACCTCTTTGTTTCCAGGACTGGAGACGTGACGTCATGCCACGCCCCCTCCATTCATGTCTATGGGAGGGGGCGTGACAACCACCCTGCCCCTTCCCATAGACATGAATGGAGGAGCGTGACGTGATGTCATTTCTTTAGTCCCGGAAACAGAGGTTTCCAAGACTGGAGAAGCAGCCCCACACAGAATGCAGGTGCTGCACAAAGATAAGTGCCAGAGGCTCGTGACATCACACCACGCCCCCTCAATCCAAGTCTATGGCAGCAAGTCTATGGCAGTCGTCACGAGGGGCATCATGAGCCTCTGGCGCCACATCGCTAGCCATCCGGCATGGAGCGACGTTTGCTCCATGCCCCAGATGACTTGGGAGCTGCAGCAGAGATCACGGGGGTCCCGAGATCGGCCAATTCATCCCCTATCCAAAGGATAAGATGTCTAGGGGCTAAGTACCCCTTTAAGTTAAAGTGCTTGTAGCATTGTCTTGTACATATATATTAATATATATATATATATATATATATATATACACATAGTGATGAGCAGCAGGGGCCATATTCGAATTCGCGATATTTCATGAATATATTGACGATTGTTCATCCTACGTTCCCAAAATTTGCATATTTGCTGTGTTTGTTCCCTTTTTTCATGCGAAAATTGTCATGGAAAATTTGCATAAAAATTTGCATGTGAAAAAAAAATAATTACGAATATATAGCACTATATTCTAAATATTCGCGAAATCACGAAGTACCGATATTCGCGATAAAGATTTGCATTATGAATATTCATGCTCAACACTATTTATATCATTAATACCAGAACATTATAATGACATCCCTAGTCAGCATTTTTGGGTATGAGTATTGTTTCTTTCCTTATACCTAGAGATCAGCAACACTATACTAATGTTTCATGACAGATACTGTAAGATTAGCTACACTAAAGTTGAAAGATTGGTCTAAACATATCATAGCTTCAAAGTTAAGAATAGGAGAAAAAAAGTATATGATGCTCTCACAGTGTGATATAAGCCAGCCAACACATATAAGCAACTCACCGCCATAAATTACTGAAGAGAATATGATACTATCCGACAATAACATGTAGGCAACATAATGTCATTATTGACAGGAGAATCATAACAAAAACTGTGTGGTTGAAGTAATGCCATGTTTCCTTCATGATTTGCCAACACGTTACACATGTATGTTGACATTCTGTAAAAATAGTCTGTAATGGTATGAACTTAGTCGTTAGTGACTACGTTTTTGTCCTTTTCTGGATCTATATGTGTTGTGACTCAGACCCTAAAGTGTAGTTTTTCTTTAGGATCCAAGCTCAAACATAAATACATTCAGATTAAGCCTTGATCATGGTCACTTCACTAGTTGACTACATTTAGGTAATTGAAGTCAATGGGGCCTGTGCCTATATCTAAGTACAGTATATGTTGGCAACACCATGCTGACATATATGTGAAATGTATCGGCAAATTGTGATGTGAATGCAGCCTACAAGAAAGAAGAACTGAGTGTTTTCTTAGTGTAACAACAACACATTGGAACTATACCGCAGAACATCTCCAAATGAAAATTATGGACACTGGGCTTCTGCAAAGGTTTCCTCTTGCCATTGGCCTCCACATGTGGTTGTGGTTCTTCCGGATTGAGGCTGTAACAATTTAGTACATGCCTCAGCAAGATGGCTTGCCCCCATTTAAAGGAGCACTCCAGTGCTCAATGTTTGGAACAAACTGTTCCAAATGCTAGAGCCGGCACAAGGAGCTTGTGACGTCATAGGGGTGGGGTGTGACATAATGAGGGGGCAGGGCTATGATGTCACGAGCTCCAGGCGCCAACAGTTTTTTCCAAATACTGAGCAGCGGAGTACCCCTTTAAGCTAGATAAAAACTATAGGCCCATTTTGGTTTAATCTTAGAAACAAAGAATGTGGAGAACTAGAGAAGTGGAGAACCAGAGATCAACAATGGTAAGGCTGGTGGGCGGGTGATTCTCACAGCACTGTAAGTTTCTTATTATCATATAAATACACATAATATACCTAGGAATACCTCATATTAGATGTATTCATATGTAAATATCCTCTTCCGCCGACACCCTTTCTCCCTTCAGCACAGGACTACTATGTCTATAAGTAAATTCAGCCCTATACAATTCATCTCATCGTCATCAAGTCAAAGAACCAATACGTTTTAGAGATTTTCCATCCATTCACATTTGAAAAATAATCTGCTTTTTCATTTTCTGCATAGTAACTGCATATGTCAGGGCTTCATTACCTGAAGTGGAGCCCTGAAAAATTAATTGTTCATAAGCCTTGCATTATGCATGAGAAAGTCATTAACCTTGTTTTCCGCTGCATGGTTATCTCTTCTTGTGCTTTATAGATTCGCATCTTGTGATCTGACATTAGACGTTACACAAACGCGATAACCAAATGTGGTAGCTGGGCGGTGCAGAATGCGGGCATGCCCTCGAAGTGACCTTGTTGTCACCGTTAGACCCACGAACACTTCCATAACATTGTACTTGGGTTGACCCCTGTGTCTGCACCAGCTGTCTGTGCTATCACCGCTCTACAGAAAAATAAAACCCGTTTCCTGCTGGCTTCATGAGGAGCTGTTTTCTTCGGCGGTCCTGCAGTATGGCGGTTCTAATTTGAAATGTCTGTTTAATCATAGCAGGAGTCCTAATTAGTGTGTACGGTAATCTTTCAAGTGAGGCTGGAGCTGAATAGTGTTTTCTACAAGAGGAATGCACAGCAATTCTGGAGAAGGCTCTTTCAGGATAGGGTTGTGGAAGGATAACAGCATGCATAGCCCTCAATGTGTCAAAAGCTCCCAGAGAATCTACCACCTCTGCTTTCTATAGCACAATAGAGACTTTACATATATGCCAGGAGCTGCTACAAGTGACTGGCAATGGTAGGAATGGCATATTCAGGTTCGAAGCACATTTAACCCTCTAGCTGAAAAACAATATATTTATTCCTAATGCTGGGTAGGCATTGTTATCTCGATGGTAGGCTCTTCACAAGAAAGCAATATAGGCTTTTTGTTCATTAGTGAGCACCCCAGGATAATTTAACATAGAATTTGACTATTGAAACCTAAACTGTACTTATTATATTATACTGAGCGGTTACATTTCTTTAGATTAAAATCCATTAAAGACCATAATGTTCTTAACGTACGTCGTCTGTGTTTGTCTAGACAATGAGGAGCTGTGCACAGTTATAGGCCCTGACTGTAGACTGTAAGATAATGCAAGGCAAACATAAAAGGAAGAGAAAAATGAAAAGTGCAATTCATAAGGCACAGTACATATATATATATATATATATATATATATATATATATATATAAACATTTTAAAAAAAGCTAAACTTCAATTCCCTATAATCCATGGACTATATTCAGCAAGGCCTTAGACGTTGTCTGGAAATATAATTTTACATGAAAAAGTGTCCAGGCCAGGTTAAATGACTGTACTCACAATCCTCTGCCATTGCCCTTCTGAACAGGCCCAGTTATCCATGCTCACCACTTCCTGTTGATGCCTTGACACAATGACATAGACACTCTATCAATGGCTGGTTGTAATGATGACCCAGCTCAGCCATTTATCTTCATTGAGACAGGCAGTGATAAGGAGCAGGCCGGACACCTTTGGAACAACACTTGCATGGGATAAAGGCATGTGAGTACAGGATTTTTTAGTTACAGCCAGGCCTGGTCCATTTAAAAAGTAAAAATCTATCTCAGCAGTGTTGTACCTAGGCTTTGGTGACCCAGACTTCCCACCGGGTTGGGAGCCGGGGGGGGGGGGGGGGGGGGGCTTGGAGACTGGAGAAGTGTTGTCACCTACCTTGCTACATACCTACTTACAGACCTAACTACTTGGCTCCCTACCTACTTGCCTAACTGGCTTCTCAGTTGCCTATTTTCCTGGCTATCTATCTACTTACTTACCTACCAAGCTACCTCAGTACTTACCTAGCAACCTAGCTACATACCGACCTATTTCCATACCAAGCTACTTGGCTGCCTACCTACTTAGCTGTCTACCTGGCTAACTAGCAACCTTACCTACCTAGCTAGCTTCCTGAGTACCTGCTAAGCTATGTAACTTCATGTCTACATACTTAGCTACCTACTTACTTACCTAGCAACCTGGCTACCCACTATCAAGCTACCTACCTGGCTATATGTTTACCTACCTACCTTGCTACCTACATATTTTCCTACTGGGGGGTTAATGTACCTAAATACCTTGGGATGTATTCACCTATGGTGGGAGGGGCCGCCTACCTGTGGAAATACCAACCTCTGGGGGGAAGCCTAATGGAGAAGAAAAGAGGATGACTGCAATCAGAGAAGATGTGAATTCTGAGTCACTTAATTTACACATATGTTACTCTGTGACATGATTTTTTTTGGGGGGGGGGAGTAGGACATTGCAGTTGAGATGTTGGTGTTGTGAGAAGAGGAAGGAGAAATTGCTGGAAATGGTGGTAGGGCTGGTTGCGCTGATATAGCATCTCGCAAGGGGTGCTAGGTACACCTCTTATATCGGGACAGCCTCTTTAACATCAGAGTGATAAAATATCTTTGATTATTTCAAACAGTTGGAGATCAGGGACATGACTACATGTACCCCCTTAGGCCACTGTAATCAAAACTAGAACTTAGTTCCAAAATATGGAAGAAATTAAGATTTTTTTCATTGCCTTTTCTCTGTTTACATCCCATTCCTGCTTTCAGCTCATTCCTGACTGCTGCAAAATACTAACCAAAATGCTGCTGCGTGAAAGTGGTCTTAAAAGTAATTCCTGAATTAAATATAATCTGAATGGAAAAGAATCAATCATTTATATATTTACAACACAGAAGAAAAACAGAAAAAAAAAATATTATTGTAAATCTTAAATAGATGAGTACACCTTTTCTCCCAGATGTCTTCTCTGTATTGTCCCCTCCTTTATTCTAATCCCCTCTGTGACTTCGATGAAAAGGGCAAGTGGTGTATTACATTATTTATAGGACTGTTTTGTCTCTTCTAGTAAAAGAAAGGTTTATTTTGTCCAAATGGTAAAATGGCAAGGAAAACTCTTGGCAACAAAAAGGATATCCATGTGAAACACTAGTCAGGCCCAGTCACAACGCCCCAGAGGGATGTCACACTACTCCTTAAAGGAATGAGCAAAGACTTTAGTCACTCAAGGAGAATAGAGTGGTTAAAGTGTACCTGTTGTTAACAACAACTTTTGATATAATGTAGATAATACTATTTTATGTATATTTGTTACATACATTGATTTGTATATTTTTGAGTGACAAAATGCTGTCCCTGCAGCTATTGCCTGTGTGTCTCTATAAAGAGTCCAAATACAGGAAGTGAGGGCGGGACAAGTAGGGCTCTGTGCAGGCTCCTGGCCTGTCAATCATCCTGATGTGTGAGCCCATAGCATGTCATAGAGCCTCAGTGCACAGAGCCCTGCTTGTCTTCACTGCATTATCTACATTATATAAAAGTTTTTGTTAATGCAAGGTACACTTTAACCCCTTAATGATGCAGGATGTAAATGTACGTCCTGGTGCAGTGGTACTTAATGCAACAGGACCTACATATGCGTCCTGAACATGACTGCAAGCATCAGACCTATGCTCGGGTCATGCGCGGCAGCTCCCGGCTGCTATCAGCAGCCAGGGACCCGCTGGTAATGGCGCACATCAACGATCGCGCTAATGCGTGCCATTAATCCCTCAGATCACTGTATCAGCGTCAGCGCGGTCACTAAAATGGATGATCGGCGGCAGTGCTGCCGCGGGGATCGGATCATCCATAATGGTGGACTGAGGTCCCCTCACCTGCCTCCATCTGTATTCATGGGACTTCTGCTCTGGTCTGAGATCGAGCAGACCAGAGCAGAAGATGACCGATAACACTGATCAGTACTATGCCCTATGCATGGCACTGAACAGTATTAGCAATCAAGTGATTGCTATAATTAAACATATTTGGTATCACTGCGTGTGTTAATTTCCAAACTATTAAAATATAATTTTAATGATCCCGTACGGTGAACGGCATGCACGTGAAAATAAAAAATCCAATACTGCTGCTTTTTTGTAACAGTTTATTCCAACAAAATAATTGATAACAAATGTATTAAAAGTTTTATATATGCAAATGTGGTATCAATAAAAAGTACAGATCACAGCGAAAAAAATTAGCCCTCATACCACTGCTTACACGGAAAAATGAAAAAGTTATAGGCCAGTATAATAGAGGGATTTTAAACGCACTAATTTGGTCTAAAAGTTAGTGATTTTTTTAAAGCGGAACAATAATAGAAAAGTATGTAATCATGGGTATCATTTTAATCGTATTGACTCACAGAATGGTTGCGCCATACATTTTATGGTAAATTGAGTGTTGTCATTACAAAGGACAACTGGTCACACAAAAAACAAGCCCTCATACTCGTCTGTGGATGAAAATATAAAAGAGTTATGATTTTTAGAAGTTGAGGAGGAAAGAAAACTAAAATTGGGGAATCCTTAAAGGGGTACTCCAGCGCTAAGACATCTTATCCCCTATCCAAAGGATAGGGGATAAGATGCCTGATCGCGGGGGTCCCGCCGCTGGGGACCCTGTGATCTTGCACGCAGCACCCCGTTAGAATCAGTCCCCAGAGCGAGCTCGCTCTGGGTCTGATTACTGGCGATCACGCTCCGGGGACTGATTCTAATGGGGTGCCGCGTGCAAGATCATAGGGGTCCCCAGCAGCGGGACCCTGGCGATCCGGCATCTTTTCCCCTATCCTTGGGATAGGAGATAAGATGTCTTAGTGCCGGAGTACCCCTTTAAATCCAAAATGGGCTGAGTCCTTCAGGGGTTAAAAGAGTGGTTGAGGATGTAAGTGAGTAAAACTTATAGATAAGGCCAGGTTTAGACACAAGTTTTTTTATTGGCTTTTTTTTTTTTTTTAACTGTCACTGCAGTTTTTGAGCCAAAGCCAGAGGTGTATTTAAATAAAATGGAATATGTAGAAGAAGGACTCTTATTTCTCCTTCCTACTGGATCCACTTATGACTTTGGCTCAAATGATACAGCCTATAAGCAGAAGACCTGGGGTAAAGGGTGTGCTGGGAAAGAAAGAAAACATCTATAACAAATGAAACCATAGAAGATCTAAATTTGGATCCAAGGAATAAAGACTGGCCATTTTATTAATGAGGAATTAAATTCTCAAGATTCAAGAGAGAATAAATGAGTTGGAAACAAGAAATGTTGTGATAGAAAGTGAAATAAAGGACATTTCTACTGAACTTTAAAAGGTGAAGTCCATAAATGAGTATCTCTCAAGAAAAATAATAGATATTGAGGACAGATGAAGAAGGGGAAATATAAAGATAATTGCTTTTCTGGAAAAAGTGGAGGAATATAATTGCACTTCTTTCAGTGCATCTTGGAAAAAACGAAAGATTTGGAAAAAGTGATGTAGAATGCAGAGACGTAGAAAGGCCACATAGGATCTCATGGAAAGCACCAAGGACAGAAGAAATTGACAAAGTTATTGTGTTCAGTCAGCACGCTCTCTGACCGGAGGAGGCTGGAATAGATATTGGGGTGACTAAAAGTACTTCTGAGAAATTTTTGGGCCATATTTTGAGACGTAAGACAGACATTAAATAACCATAAACACCCAAACACAGCATTTTTCCTATTGAATTAAGTTGGAAAAATATACCTTAGTTCCCATGTAAAGTAAAGACAAGGATAGCAGAATTACAATGAGGAAAAAATCCTGGATTCTTAAGGCGCGAAACCGCTCAGCACAAAAGCAGGATGGTGTTGCAATGAAGTTTTGCACCAAAAAGTATTTATTAATTATTAACCATTACTAGCCATACAACATAACGTGTTTCTTGGCATGCAGCGCCCCTTCTTCAGATGTATAAAATTGCCATTTTACACATGTGAAGAAGGGGCGCTGCATGCCCAGAAAAATGTTATGTTGTATGGCTAGTAATGCTTGATAATTCATAAATACTTTTTGGTATACACCTTTGTTGCAGCACTATCCTGCTTTTGAGCTGAGCGGTTTAGAGGGAAAATCACTTGACTGAGCACTTCTCTTCATGGCTTGCTGCCTTTTCCCATTCTCTGCAAAAATAAATTCTAAGTCTATAGAGCTCCTCTCCTGCAGTAAAATAAAGTTTTAAGTAAATTGTAAGCCTAGTTAGTCCTGGTTTTAGGTTTTTCTCTCCAACCAGAGCTAGAACTTTAGATTAAGCTGCATCTACCTTAAGAAGAAAGAGGGGAGACTAGCTCCCTAGATATCCTACCTGGGACATGGACAGTAGAAGCACTAAAATGCCCCCAAAACGTCTGTGGGGACACACTGGAGGGGACATCTCTTATCTTCATATCCACCTCCAAGAGGAAGAAATTTTTGTCTAAGGTAAGAAGGGATAAGTTGAAAAAGGGCCTTTCTACAATTACTGGTTTCTTGGTGGGCCTCTGACTGAAGCCATTGCAACGTGTCTTCTGCATTACAAGTCCTATTGTCCTTCATTCTGCAATAGGAAACTGTAGGGAGAAACCGTGAGTAACTTAGTTTCTCTATCCTGTGAAGGTGTCTTTTGAAAATATACTGTTCATCAGCTAGAGGAGTGAATTTAGTTTTGCCTAGCTCCTTGTTCCATTGTAGACAATTCCATTGTAAACTGTTTTTAGCCTACAAGAGGACAGAACATCTATTGATACACAAAAGGGAATTGTGTACTGTGGACTAATTTAAAAAAATACTGTAATCTGTTATCCACTGGAATGAAAATCTTCTTCAGTAAGAAAATGTTTTGTTATGAATTCACAAGTGTGTCTGGCTGCCATTATTTGTATTACCCCATGGGCATTCCAAAAACTGCACCAGACACTTAAAGACGTACTCCGGGATAAGGAAACTTATCCCCTGTCCTAAGAATAAAGGATACGTTTCAGTTCAGGGCCCCGGCTGTTAGCGGCAAGGGAGGGGTTTTGTATTGAGGTAGAGTGTTGGTCGGTTGTATATCCTTAGCGCACAGACGTATATTTTGTTTAATTGCTAAATAAATTGTAATAATATTAGGTTAAAATTTGTGCCAAAGTAAATAGGGTTGTTTAGGAGAGTAGTAAACAAATGTCCGAAATGTAAATTACACTAAAGCAACCTCTATTATTTGACAGAAATAAGGAATTGCTGGAAAGAGACAAACTCAGCTGTCCCTAAGATGTCTGAAGTCTCAAAACTAGACAAACTAAAGATATGGATATAAGGAGAGCTTTCATTTGCAATTTCCAATTTTGAAAAGAAGGCTATAACTAAAATGTGTTTATGTCAAGATTAAAAGGGTACTCCATGGGGACAAATGTTTTCACATCAACTGGTACAAGGAAACCAGCATACAGGTACCAGTAAACAGGCTTATAAATTGCATCTATTTTAAAAATCTTAAGTCTCAAGCCAGTACTTTTCAGCTGATATATACTCCAGAGGAAGTTGTGTAGTTCTTTCCAGTTTGACCACAGTGCCCGCTTAACCACTTAAGGACCAAGGATGTACCGGTACGTCCTAAGTCCTTTCCCTTTCTATAACATCGTTATAGCGTGTCGGGCCCGGCCTCTAACAACAACCGGGACCCGTGCCGCACGCTATTAACCCTTTAGACGCGGCATTCAAAGTTGAACGCCGCATCTAAAGTGAAAGTAAATCACTGCCGGTTAGCTCAGGGGGCTGTTCGGGATGTCCACAGCGAAATTGCAGCATCCCAAACAGCTGTGGGACACAAGGAGGATCTCCTACCTTGCCTCCTAGTGTCCGATCGCGGAATGACTGCTCAGTGCCTGAGATCCAGGCATGAGCAGTCAAGCAGCAGAATCATTGATCACTGGTTTCCTATGAGAAACCAGTGATCAATGTAAAATATCAGTGTGTGCAGTGTTATAGCCCCCTATGGGAGCTATAACATTGCAAAAAAAAAAGTGGAAAAAAAAGTGGAAAAAAAAGTGAATAAAGATCATTTAACCCCTTCCCTAATAAAAGTTTTAATCACCCCCCCTTTCCCATAAAAAAAATATATCATTAATTAAACCGCACAGTCAATGCCGTACGCGCAAAAAATTCCAAAATAGTGTATTTTTGGTCACTTTTTATATCATGAAAAAATGAATAAAAAACGATCAAAAAGTCCGATCAATACAAAAATGGTACTGCTAATAACTTCAGATCACGGCGCAAAAAATTAGCCCTCACTACGCCCCATATGCAGAAAAATAAAAAAGTTGTAGGGGTCAGAAGATGACAATTTTAAACGTATACATTTTCCTGCATGTAGTTATGATTTTTTTCAGAAGTACGACAAAGTCAAACCTATAAAAGTAGGGTATCATTTTAACTGTATGGACCTACAGAATAAAGAAAATGTGTCATTTTTACGTCATTTCTGCGTAGAAACAGAAGCCCCTAAAAGTTACAAAATGGTGTTTTGTTTAAAATTTTGTCTCACAATGATTTTTTTTTACTTCGCCGTAGATTTTTGGGTTAAAATGACTGATGCCTGGTAAAAAAAATATACATGTGAATACATGTGAATAAGCCCTCCTCCCTAATAAAAGTTTAACCCCTTAAGGACGAAGGACGTATATTTACGACCTCCGCCGGCCCCCGCAATATGCCTCGGGGTCACACGATGTCCCCGCGGCATATCGGGTCGGTCCTGGCGGCTATCAATGGCCGGGACCCGCGGCTAATACAGGACATCACCGATCGCGGTGATGCCCTGTATTAACCCTTCAGACGCGGCGATCAAAGCTGACTGCCGCGTCTGAAGTGAAAGTGACCCGGCTGCTCAGTCGGGCTGTTCGGGACCGCCGCGGGGAAATCGTGGCATCACGAACAGCTTACAGGACACCAGGAGGGCCTTTACCTGCCTCCTCTGTGTCCGATCGACGAATGACTGCTCCGTGCCTGAGATCCAGGCAGGAGCAGTCAAGCGCCGATAACACTAATCACAGGTGTGTTAATACACGCCAGTGATCAGCATGAGAGATCAGTGTGTGCAGTGCTATAGGTCCCTATGGGACCTATAAGACTGCAAAAAAAAGTAAAAAAAAAGTGTTAATAAAGATTATTTAACCCCTTCCCTAATAAAAGTTTGAATCACCCCCCTTTTCCCATAAAAAAAATTAAACAGTGTAAATAAAAATAAAAATAAATACATGTGGTATTTCCGCGTGTGTAAATGTACAAACTATAAAAATATATTGTTAATTAAACCGCACGGTCAATGGCGTACACGTAAAAAAATTCCAAAGTCCAGAAAAGCTTATTTTTGGTAATTTTTTATACCATTAAAAAATGAATAAAAAGTGATCAAAAAGTCCGATCAAAACAAAAATGGTATCGATAAAAACTTCAGATCACGGCGCAAAAAATGAGTCCTCATACCGCCCCGTACGTGGAAAAATAAAAAAGTTATAGGGGTCAGAAGAGGACATTTTTAAACTTATACATTTTCCTGCATGTAGTTATGATTTTTTTCAGAAGTACGACAAAAAGAAACCTATATAAGTAGGGTATCATTTTAAGCATATGAACCTACAGAATAATGATAAGGTGTAATTTTTACCGAAATATGCACTGTGTAGAAATGGAAGCCCCCAAAAGTTACAAAATGGCGTTTTTTCTTCGATTTTTCTTCGATCGCACAATGATTTTTTTTTTTCCATTTCGCCGTGGATTTTTGGGTAAAATGACTAATATCCCAACAAAGAAGAATTGGTGATGCAAAAAATATGCCATAATATGGATTTTTTGGTGAAAAATTGAAAGGGTTATGATTTTTAAAAGGTAAGGAGGAAAAAACTAAAGTGCAAAAACTGAAAAACCCTGCATCCTTAAGGGGTTAGATCACCCCCCTTTTCCTATTTTTAAATAAAATTATGTAATAAGAAAAAGATTATCATGCGTAGAATCGGAAGCCCTAAAAAGTGGCAAAATGGCATTTTTTCTTCTTCATTTCTCCCCACAAATATTTTTTTTGTTTCGCCGCAGATTATGTTATAATATAAGTAATGTCATTACAAAGTACAATTGGTGATGCAAAAAACAAGCCCTTATATGGGTCTGTAGGTACAACATTTAACGTGTTATGATTTTTAGAAGATGAGGAGGAAAAAACGAAAATGCAAAAACGAAGATTGTTTTGAGTCCTTATGCTGAAAATGGGCTGAGTCCTTAAGGAGTTAAAATTGCAGCACAAAGACACTCTAAACCAGGTATGGATCTTGGCAAGGTACAGATGGAGGTAAGATGATCACCTTTTCCTAGCATAGCCATGTGATCAGCACTCAGACCACCACACCAGAGTTTGTGTCTAAAAAATGGTCTTTTGAGGGTAATGTGACTTTCTGTGAACAGTAGTATTAAACAATTCCTGTACAACAAAAATAGAGAAACATAGCCGCAGATCCACCATTAAACTATTTCCTATCAGATCCCTCCTGACAGCTCCCAGACCCGCTATTTCTATAGTATTCGAATGTATAGTAGGTAAGTCCTGAGTCTGATCACTGCAGAGTTATACACCTCCCCATAAGATTTCAAACCCTAATAAAACACCTTATGGTTAATCCTTCAAATCAAATCCTAATAAAACTCTGTTATGGTAATAGGTCAAATTCCTTTCTCCTCATGGCAATGTTTCTCTAAAAAATGCATTTTGAATAAGAAAACTCAACAAAACTGCATCTAAAGTGACTTGACGCTAAAACCCTTTTGAGTCTAAGCAGCTCACCTGACTAGACTTCATCATCATCATACAGTTGGTCTGATTAGGTGCTTAGACTCATATGTGGGCTGGTATCAGTTCACATCATATGCAGTTTTGATGTGTTTTCTTATTCAAAGTGCATTTTTTTTTATGATTGACAAGCCAGGAGCCTGCACAGAGCCCTGCTTATCCCACCCTCACTTCCTGTATTTGGACTCCTCATAGAGACACACAGCCAATAGCTGCAAGGATAGTACTTTTTCACCCAAAACTATACACATTTTTTAACCAATACATGTTGCAAATATACATATAATGGTATTATCTACATTATGTAAAACGTTTTTATTGATGACAGGCACACTTTATGGTACTTTATGAATACTATCCGCTTCAAGGTTTTTTTTTTTGTTTTTTTTTTTGTACTGTTGCGTGTAAGACTGTATTAACAACGTTTCATACAACCTGTAGAATCCTTTATTCTGAGAGTTCTGTAGAAATCTGTGCATTGTATCTGTGAGAGTTACAGAAATAGGGAGAAAAGTAGATAGACTGCATCTGCGTCTCATATAATATAATACTCTATTGTGTAAGGGGACAGAACTTGACTGATCAGTTACAGTACAGTGATAGGTTTCCAATCCCTCTCTATGCAAAGCCAGAGGCATCACTGGAAATGTAGGCAACATTAGGAATCCATGTCAGTATAACTATAGCAATCAGGATGACTGAAACTCCATGCCTACCACATCAGCTAAAACAGGTATACACAAGGCATACACAAGAACATGCACATTATTTTTGAATAATAGTCTGTGCTGCCCTTTATAAGCAGACAAAAGCCCCCTGGGAGTGCTTCTTTAATTTTGTAACAGTATATGGCACCTGCTATTTTTGTGTGTGTACATTTAAATATTTTTATTGCATATATGCATACATTTTGTGTTTTTATATATTTTATTTTAAGTATCTGAGCACTGTATAATTTTAACCATCTATATATCTATACAAAGGCATGATCTGATTGAACTTCAGCTGTACTATAAGGTACTGGGGTGATTTATACTTTATACTGGAATGTTGAACGTCTCCCTTTAAGTATTTCACTGCCCACGTTCACACCTAGGCCCTACTCTTCTAACTGGGCTTCTGTCTTCCTGAGAGTTAATCCATGTAATATAAGTTAAAAAGTATAATTCTTCGGTAGGCCCCACACAGAGCTGACAGAATATGCCCCAATGCCAGTTCTCGATCCTCCAAGTCATTTGCATTCTCTTAACTGCAATTCATAGTAAAAAAAAAAGTATCTCAGTACAAACATTTTTCTCTTTCTTTATATACTCCAGGCAATTTCACAATGAAGATACCTTTATGTATACCCAGCGGAGAAAAAACTGAGAACTTTGTGCAGATTTAAAAAGAAAAGGCAAAACTTTATTCTACTTATAAAGCATCATGTATAGTACATAATAATTAAAAGGCCAGAGTCCCACTGTGTCCAGAATATACAATCAGTTTTCCAAAATGACAACCAATATTGGAGCAAAATATTGAAAAACATAAATGAGTTGTCAAGGTATCTGCTGTTACAAATTGTGATGTAAACAGTAAAAATACACCTACAGAGCCTTTTATTAACTACAAACCAGTTAAGGTTTTTATGTGGTCATCTAGGGGAATAATGCTAAGTACTGTTGATTTTTCTGGTCAGAAAACACAAAGCATGGACAACAAAAATTGTATGTGGATAGTTGGGCCACATTGCAAAAAATTACCATACAGAAAGGCATTTAACTCACTTGAAAACTTGTTTTACTTTTGGAAAAGCAGACCACATTTCTAGAATTTGATATACTTTAATGAGAAGTGAGGGACCCAAAGCCACAGAATAATTGACCAAAAATGTAAGGAAGAGAGATGGATTTTTTTTTTATATAGGTGGTGATTTACACAACATAGGAAATCCTTGACCCTGGAGTACCAGGGGTGTACCTGTGATGGTATGTGCAGTTAAAGGGGAAGTCCTATTTAGTAAACTCTATCCCCTAAGGAGTCTGATTGCAGGGTCTGATCTTCTGTAAGGCGCTCCAAGTTGCAAAGTTACAAGTCCTTTAGGCTGCCTTGCAAGCAGTTATGCTGGCAGTAAGTCTCTAAATAGGCTTTTTGCACTTAAGTGTTGCTAGGGGTTATGTACGTAAAGTCCACTTAGAATATTTTCTTTTGGAGAAGGTCTGCACAGGTTGACTAACTGTTGTGCAGATACATATGCTAAAGATGATCATGAAATGATAAGATTTAAGAAATGTATGCCCTCTTAGTGTAAACTGGAGTCAGTCTTGGGTAAAACCTCCTGCAGCACCAAGATGATGTTGTGACCACTGTGACCGACCTGGATTTCACTTGAATTAGACTTTAGCAGCTGAAACTGGATATGGGATCACTGGCAAAGCCAGGGTTTGATTAATTGCTTTAGCAGCTTTAAATGTGAACTGGATACTAACTAGTCCTAAAACTTCTTTTCCTCATGTGACATAGCAAGGAACAGACTGGTATGTCTGCACACTATCTGGCTAGAGTCAGACACTGAACATATTCCGGCCCTCTGGGCAAAGAGGGTTGGACTTTGGCGGGTCCTCCCTCAGACTTTCTAGTAGTTTATACATAGAAACTAGCTGAGGTGAGTCATATCAACAATGTTCCCCACATCTTTAGTATACAATTCCCCAGTGGTAGCAACAAAGAGTAGAATATTAACCCTTGCGCATCCTTAAAGCGTACCTGTCACAGCATGCAGCCTATCAGCAACCAGCCACCTCTGTGATGTTACAGCCCTTATATAATCGGCAGCCATATTGCGGCCAGTCACTTCAGCCTTTTATTGCAGAGAGAGAGAGATAGAGAGAGAGAGAGAGAGAGAGAGAGAGAGAGAGAAAGAGGGACAGACAGCATTGTGTGTTGCACAGAAAAGCATTTTTACAGCAGCGATTCACCTCCCAGTCACTACAGCATTCTATTACAGAGAGGGACAGAGAGCAGTGTGTTGCACAGAAAGCTTTTTTACAGCAGCGATTCACCTCAAGCCCAAATCCAGCCTAGAAGCACTGATAGGGAAGGGAGTGAGAATGAGAGAGAAAGGGCAATTTTAGGTGTAGTACACAGCAACTGTGTGCTGCAGCACTGGTATGTACTGCTGGTGCTGTACACAAATACTGTTTTAAGCGTACTGGAGTGCATTGTCCTCCCCTTATAAGTGCAGACTACATATGTACATCTAAGTGGTGTACTATTTTGTTCCTGTTAAAGTCTTAAGGGCCTAGATACTGTAAAAGGCCAGGCAAAAGTACACACCAGCTGGTGTTGTACACAACTAATGTTTTAGGCGTACTGGAGTGCATTGTCCTCCCCTCATAAGTGCATACCACATACATACATCTAAGTGGTGAACTATTTTGTTCTTGTTAAAGTCTTAAGGGCCTAGATACTGTGAAAGGCCATCCAAAAGTACACACTTGCGGGATGACTTCTGGCTCTCCACCTTATTGGACCCTCGCTACTGGCACAAAATGGGGGCCTTATTTACACTCACTGAGAGGGAGGGCAAACTGACCTACTACAGAGACATCATACGTAGTCAGTTGGCCGTTGCCTATCTGCGCCATCGTCCATCCTCTCGCAGGTCTGACTCGGTGGGCCCTCTGCACTCACCTTCCACTGCCATGGCTGCTGGGGAGGGGTGGCAGGAGTAGTACCAGCTCCATCAGCAGCAGCCTACAGAGTCAACAGTCACTGATGAGTAGCTTTCTTAACCCTGTGACATTTCGTCTCAGGGATTAGCTCTGGGACCGTCCTGGTCACTTGCCACGGGACACGTTTTCTCTCAATAAACCGCAGACAAAGGTTATTCATGCAAGTCTGACCTTGCCAGCTTTATTTAGACAGGTTGCAGGGGAAAAACAAACATAACACAGGACCAAAATAAAATCCTAGACCGTCTGGTCACTGACTACACATCAGCATGCCTTGGCTACTATCTGGTGAGCTACCCTCAGCCAGTCAAACATGTGACTCCTGCAACCTGTTACTCACAGTTCACACCACTTCTTGGACCACTCACAGATTCCAGCTGTGTGCTTCCTCAACAGGGTCTGAGTGTCTCCCCCTACAGCGACATGCTGTTTCCCAGGGAGAGCACAGATCAGACTGAGTCTTCATCTTATATACACCTCCCTTCCCTGCTGCCTCATTACTTAAGAAGCAGGTGAGATATTCTTCAGGGTGAGCAAAGGAAATACACCCTTTCCTTGCCACCTTATCACAACCCCCCCCCCCCCCCCTTTGCTCAGACCACGGGGAAGGAGCACATGTATCTGAAAGGCAGAAACCATCTGCCTTTCCTTTCTCTTGGACAACTTTTGTCCCACAGTCTCTGAAGTCCTTGACTTTTCTTCCGGACTTTTACCAGCCACCAATTGCAAGTCTCTCTGTCACACCTCTCCAGTACCAGGTTCTTCACCCTGGTGTGGGCAGGGTTCTTGAAATTAAGGACAGAGAGGACCAATGCTTCTAACCTTTGTCTTCGTCTGGCTTACCATACCTCTGCCTCTGCTTCAGAGAATCTTTCGGCCTCAGTGGCTTCACCAAACACTGTCTTGTTCTCAGTAGCTTCAGAGGACCTCTGACACGGGTCCATCTCAGTTTCAACTTTAGAGGACTTTCCATCTGGTTTCACCACAGTTTTGACTTCAGTGGATTTCCCACATGGTTTCACCTCATCCCTTCCAGCTTTCTCTTCAGGGGCACCAGCTTCCTCAGGTTTGGCTTCAGAGTCTTTGGCTCCTTCAGATTATTGTGTAGAATCAGCTTCTACTACTGTTTTGCTCTTCTCTGCAGCTTCTTCAGGCTTACTCTTCTCTTCACCTGTAGCTTCAGTTGTGCCATTCTCTTTACTCATAGCTTTTGAGGTTGACTCTGGTTTAGCTTCCGCTTCAGAGTATTTCTCTGCCTCAGCAGTGCCTTCAGAATTTTTGGTCTGCTCAGGTTCAGAGGATTTCCCGCCTGAGCCAGCAGGTGGTGGCATACCTTGACATGACCATGCCAACACAGCTCGAAGATCCACTGGACTTCTTGGCAGCCAAACTTGATTTGTGGCCACAACTAGCAGAGTTTGCGCTGGAACAGCTGTCCTGCCCAGCTAGTAGTGTGCCATCAGAGTGGGTGTTTAGTGCGGCGGGGACCATAGTAATCCTAAGGAGAACTCGTCTGTCCACGAAAAATGTGGAGAGACTGACCTTTGTAAAGATGAATCAGGCATGGATCAGCTAGGATTTCTACCCACCAATGCCTGATGCATCAAAGTAGATTGGCCATGGTGCCACACCAACACTTCACAAATATGGATAGTGCTAAACATACTGTAAGGTGCTGCTCCCCAGTTACAGAGATTCCTCAGCATCAGATAACAAGTAAGTATTGACAATATGCATTAGCTTAAACTTAACTTTTCTTAGGATAAAATATATGGACCCAAATTTTTTTTTCAAATCAAACAAAAGGAAAGGTGTGCAAAAAACACCATGTGCCTTCTACACCACCATGTATCAATGTGATGCAAAGACCTCTAAAAGGTGAAAGGGAACAATGTAAGGTCCATTGTAACCAGTGAGGGTAAAAACTTCCCCTGTAAGGCCCTACTCTCGAATTAATAATTCCCTTCTTGGCAAGTGTTACTCACCCTAAAAAGGGCGGCCACACACAGGAACCTCTCCCTATTTTCCCCTACAAACACTGCCATTTCCCAGGGTTTTTTGGTGGAAATACAGAGAGTTTCCTGTGTGGGCCCTCCCTTTTTAGGGTGAGTAACACTTGCCAAGAAGGGAATTAATAGGACGAGACTAGGGCCTTACAGGGGAAATTTTTATCCCCACCTGCCACAATGACAATATGCTGTTCCCTTTCCAGGGGCGGACTGACTGGCCGGTCCGATCGGACGTCGTCTGAGAGCCCGGCCAGGTTAAGGGCCTGCCGTCACCATTTAGGATCCGGGTCACTCATCACGCAATACATGCACATACAGGAGAAGGCGTCCCCTCTGTCTGAGCCGCATCTGCAGCTTACACAGAGGAGACGTGACCTCCGCGCCAACGCAGCACGCAGTACAGTGACGACAATGACGTCACTTGTCGGTGCCTGTGCTGTGGAGGGGAGAAGACGCGGGCCCCTGCTGCTGAGGAGATCGCTGTGTGGGACATCAGGTCAGCATAAAGAGGGATGGTAACGCTGCCTATACTTATGGAGAAGATGGGGGAGTTACTCTGCCTACACCTATGGAGAAGTGGGGAGGTAACTCTGCCTATACTTATGGGGAAAGAGGAAGGGGAGGGGGGCTGCCTATACCAATGGGGAAGAGGGGGGGAAGGTAACTCTACCCATACCTATGGGGTAGAGGGGGGGGGTAACTCTGCCGAAACCTATGGGGAAGAGGAGGGGTGGGTAACTCTGCCTACACCTATGGGGAAGAGGGGGGGGTAACTCTGACTATACCTATGGGGAAGAGGGGGGAATGGTAACTCTGCCTATACCTATGGGGAAGAGGGGGGGTTAGGTAATTCTGCCTATACCTATGGTGAAGAAGGGGGGTGGGTAACTCTGCCTATACCTATGGGTAAGGGAGGGGGGTAACTCTGCCTATACCTGTGGGGAAGAGGGGGAGGTAACTCTGCCTATACTTATGGGGAAGAGGGGGGGTGGGTAACTCTGCCTATACCTATGGGAAAGAGGGGGGGGGAACTCTGCCTGTACCTATGGGGAAGAGGGAGGGTGGTAAACTCTGTATATACCTATGGGGAAGAGGGGGGTGGGTAACTCTGCCTATACCTATGGGAAAGAGGGGGGGGGTAACTCTGCCTGTACCTATGGGGAAGAGGGAGGGTGGTTAACTCTGTATATACCTATGGGGAAGAGGGGGGGGGGGGGGGTAACTCTGCCTATACCTATGGGGAAGAGGGGGGGTGGGTAACTACCTACATACCCCAGCTATCTAACTACTTAAATGCCCAGCTACCTAACTATGTAACTACTTACTGTGCAGGACACCAAGGAGGGCATTATTACAGTTTGTGGGCCTATAGATGGAAATATTGTTTAGAGGAGGGGAGGGCACTGGAAAAATGCAGAGTCTGACATGTTTGTCCTGCAGATGTTAAGAGATCCACATGGCGGTCTTATCCGGACGGAGAAGAAAAGGAAAGAGGACAATGCTGATCAGAAAATACTTAATTGTGAGTCCCAAAATGTAACAGTAATCACTGATATGGTGTACAGATCCTGTGTACAGCTGTTATCTATCGCCACATGGTCCTGTATATAATTACTTATATTGTATACAGATCCTTTATAGTATACTGGTCTGTGTATAGTGATTTTATTCAGTACAGTATGGCGGTATTATCTAGTTATTGTGGGGTGGTATATATTTACTCCTTGTATACAGTATTATTGGTAATGGAAATGTACCTACGTTAAAGTGTTTCTTACATATGTAAATTTTAGTTTATTGTGTATGGGAGTTGGGTGGAATAGTGGCGTGGCAGAAGATTGACGAGCTGCAGAGCCTAGCAGGGGCCCTTGTCTTTTTTTGGTCCGGGGGCCCGAGTATTGTCAGTCCCGCCCTGTCCCTTTTACCTTTTCGAGGAAAGTGTTTCTCGTCTTAAAAAGGGTGGCCCAACACAGAAACCAATCCCTATTTCCACCCAAAAACCCTGGGAAAGTGTTTGTAGGTGGAAATAGGGAGAGGTTCCTGTGTAGGGCCTCCCTTTTTAGGGCGAGTAACACTTGCCAAGAAGGGAATTAATAACGCGAGAGTAGGGCCTTACAGGGGAAGTTTTTACCCCCACCAGTTATAATGAACCATATGTTGTTCCCTTTCACCTTTTAGAGGTCTTTGCATTACATCAATACTTGGTGGTGTAGGTGGCACATGTTTTTTTTTGCACACCTTTCCTTTTGTTTGATTTAAAAAATAAAATTGGGGTCCATATATTATATCCTAAGCATATTATTAAAAGTTAAGTTTTACGTAATGCATATCCTCAATACTTACTTGTGCACACTAGCACTTTTACAAAAGAGACCATTTTCTTCTGCCTACCTGCCTCATCTACTATTCTGATCCTGCCACCCACCTGATGCCACACATCTGATGCCAAGTTCTCCTTTTTTCACCCACCTTCGTCTCTGGATCCCGGTATTGCCACCCACCGCACCACTCTGTCCCCGGGTCACATACAGGACTCCTGATGCTGCTTCTGCCACCTTCAGGCTGTCTCATTCTGCCACCATATGTTCTCTTCATGCTGATGTCACCTCCAGGGTGTGTCATTCAGCCTCAATATGTTCACCTCATGCTGGCACCACCTCCACGCTGTCATTCAGACACTATATGGTCTCCTCATGCTGTCGCCACCTCCACGCTGTGTCATTCAGCCACTATGTGGTCTCCTCATGCTTCTGCCAACTCCAGGCTGTGTCATTCAGCCACTATATGTTCTCCTCATGCTGCTGCAACAAGGTTTGATAGATCTCCCCCCAGGATTTTTGTGGATTTTTGTTCTGTCAATGACCTGTGTTTCTATATAGGTCTTTGATTTCTTTCTTTTATCAACAAAAACAAAATGCAGAAGGGGGAGGAAGAGGAGGAGGAGGAGGAGGAGGAGCTGCCGAGAGTGATCATTTATGATATAGGTAATAATAACTATGTTATCATATGGACCTGTGTTTTATGGATTTTGGTACTGGAGTAAGAGTGAATTTTTTGTTAGATTATGTTAGAATGTTAGAACTAACATCTAATCTTACTGAATTTTATAGAAGCTTGAGGAGAAGAGCCTGAATTTGTGAAATAGATCTCGGAGAATGAGGAATAATGGTGCAGGAAATAATAGTACAGAAGGAACATCTAGAGAAGAAGACACATCAGTGGAATAAAGGAGAAAAAAATAGAAAAGAAGGAAAACACTGGGGTGTTAATACTTTCAATTTATTGCAAAAAAAAATACTAATAAAAAATAGAAATTCAGACAGTGTTTAGTTTTCATTTTCCGTAGCAACACGCAATAAAGAACAAAATAAGGAAAACAAGGCATGACTAGGACAATGGGGAAGGTCCAAGTCCAGAAATGTACAGAAAAAGATGATTCAGGCCCTGTGGTTGCGATGTATCTATTATTTGTAGATATTATTTGTTCCTTGTATAGTATTGTGATTGGTGATATTGGTTTACAGGATTTTGTACACCAACAGTATTATTGTAATAGGTATGGTACTAAGATTTGCTCCATGTATGACTGTATGATAGGGGCAAAATGTATTTTTGCATACCCTAACAATGCTCGTTGAGAAAGAGGGCTGCTTAGATGCAAAATTTGCCCTGGAGCCCATGGTTTTATCATGAAGATGAGACTGTTTATATCCTAGTGTGTGTGTGTGTGTGTGTGTTTGTGTGTGTATGTGTTTGTGTGACACAAGATGCCTGAGAGGGGAAAGATTGAAGGGAGAAAGGGAGGCTTACTGGAAGAAGACTCGGGGAAGGTCTACAGGATGCAATGAATGGATATAGAATCCCCATTGATCACTATAACAAGAGAAAATGCCCATTTAAGCTCATCTTTCTGCATGTTGCTTTTTGCTACACAAGACTGGCCCCATAGACCATAGAATCTGTTTCATGCAGGGGGAAGCGAGACAAAGAAAGAAACGCTTAGGCAAGCCATTGATATATACACTACGTCTACGTTTAAGCTCAAGAGAGAGCGAAGCGCGTCAGTTTATTGCAGTCCTGTGATGTCTGTTTCCTTGCTATGGCATGAATAAAGAAGTGATCTTTTAGAACATACCTGGTGCCGGACAATCCTTCTTTTCTACATGCAGGAAAAGGTATACGTTAAAAATTCTCATCTTCTAACCCCTATAACTTTTTTATTCTTCCGCTTACGGGCCGGTATGAGGACTCATTTTTTGTGTCGTGTTCTGAAGTTTTTATCGGTACCATGTTTGTATTGATGGGACTTTTTGATCGCTTTTTATAAATTTTTTCATGATATAAAAAGTGACCAAAAATACGCTATTTTGAAATTTGGAATTTTTTTTGCGCATAAGCCATTGACCGTGTGGTTTAATTAATGATATATTTTTATAGTTCCGACATTTCTGCATACGACGATACCACATTTTTTTTTATTTACACAGTTTTTTTTTTTATGGGAAAAGGGGGGTGATTCAAACTTTTATTAGGGAAGGGGTTAAACAACCTTTGTTAACTTATTTTTTTCACTTTTTTTTTTTTGCAGTGCTATATCTCCCATAGGGGCTATAACACACACTGATCTCTTACCCTGATACCCTGCAAATCCATAGCTTTGCATGGATCAGCGAGATAGGGTCTCGATTGCTCAAGCCTGTAGCTCAGGCTTGGAGCAATCAAACGCCGATCGGATGCGACAGAGCAAGGTAAAGGGGTCTCCGCTCGCATCCTAGCTGATCAGGACATCGTGATTTTATTGTGATAGTCCCGATCAGTCGGACTGAGCTGCCGGGAAGCGTTTACTTTAATTTTTAGACTCGGCGATCAACTTTGATCGCCACGTCTAAAGGGTTAATAGCGCGCGGCACAACGATCGGTGCCGCGCGCTATTAGCCCAGGGCCCCAGCTATCGTTAGCAGCCGGGACCGACCCGGTGTGATGCGGGGTCACGGTGTGACCCAGTTTTAAACACCGGGACCGGGCGAGGGGCGTACAGGTAGGCCCTTCATCCTGAAGGAGTTAAATCACTAATTCTCCCACAAAATCTATGGCAAAGCTGTAGTTTGGACATATATGTTAGGAGTTTAGATATTGCTGAACGTGTAGATACAAAATTTGTATATGTTTATTTTTGTTTACATTATTTTATTTGTAAAATGGAATGTTATCGCCATTCTACTTCTCCAGCCTACTAGGGAAGCCTAGAGAATGAGATCTATGAGCGGATGGCATGGAGGTGGGTAGGGACCCGCCAGTCACCAGGCAAGCTGACTGAGACCCTACTACCGTGCCCTGGAGATCCCAATTGTCATCTCCCCCAAGGGACAAGCAGAGCTTTTGTAACAATTTTAGATGCCACAATCAATTTTGATTGCTGTATCTGAAGAGTTGATGCGCGGCATTGAAATTTTAACAGATGCCCAGTATTAGCGGTAGGCCCCAGCCGCTGGGGACTTACCAGCTATGAAGCAGCTACGACTTACCAGGTATGAAGCATGTTTAGCTTGTAAGTGCGCTTCATACAATAGGACCATTACCAGAGCATACATGTTTGCCAAAGTCATTCTCTTTTTTATTTCTCAACCAAGTGTCAAGAAGGTGGAGCCTGCTTGTACTCTCCTCCCAGGCCCTACCGCGTGATGTACATGGCTCTGTATTTCCACAATAGAGAGGCTGGAAGGTATGGGTGAGTACCGTATATACTCGAGTATAAGCCGACCCGAGTATAAGCCGAGACCCCTAATTTCAACCCAAAATCCCTGGAAAAGTTATTGACTCGAGTATAAGCCTAGGGTGGGAAATACCTCATCCCCCCCTGTCATCATTCAGACCCGTCATTAACATCCTCATCATCATCCCCTTGTCATCATCCCACACATCCCCCCTTCATCATCCCCTTATCATCCCACACATCCCCCCTTCATCATCCCCTTGTCATCATCCCACACATCCCCCCTTCATCATCCCCTTGTCATCATCCCACACATCTCCCCTTCATCATCCCCTTATCATCCCACACATCCCCCCTTCATCATCCCCTTATCATCCCACACATCCCCCCTTCATCATCTCCTTGTAATCATCCCACACCCCCCCTTCATCATCCCCTTGTCATCATCCCCACCCCCCTTCATCATCCCACACCCCCCCCCTTCATCATCCTCTTCTCATCATTCGCCCTCAGTGGTCTTCAACCTGCGGACCTCCAGAGGTTTCAAAACTACAACTCCCAGCAAGCCCGGGCAGCCATCGGCTGTCCGGGCTTGCTGGGAGTTGTAGTTTTGAAACCTCCGGAGGTCCGCAGGTTGAAGACCACTGCGGCCTTCAACATCATCCAGCCCCCTCTCACCCCCTTTAGTTCTGAGTACTCACCTCCGCTCGGCGCTGGTCCGGTCCTGCAGGGCTGTCCGGTGAGGAGGTGGTCCGGTGGGATAGTGGTTCCGGGCTGCTATCTTCACCGGGGGCGCCTCTTCTCCGCGCTTCCGGCCCGGAATAGAGGCGTTGCCTTGACAACGACGCAGAAGTACGTTGGCAATGAACGCACCTCTGCGTCGTTGTCAAGGCAACGTGACTATTCTGAGGCCGGGCCCGAAGCGCGGAGAAGAGGCGCCCCCGGTGAAGATAGCAGCCCGGAACCACTATCCCACCGGACCACCTCCTCACCGGACAGCCCTGCAGGACCGGACCAGCGCCGAGCGGAGGTGAGTACTCAGAACTAAAGGGGGTGAGAGGGGGCTGGATGATGTTGAAGGCCGCAGTGGTCTTCAACCTGCGGACCTCCGGAGGTTTCAAAACTACAACTCCCAGCAAGCCCGGACAGCCGATGGCTGCCCGGGCTTGCTGGGAGTTGTAGTTTTGAAACCTCTGGAAGTCCGCAGGTTGAAGACCACTGCGGGTGGGGGAGTTCACTCGAGTATAAGTCGAGGGGGGTGTTTTCAGCACGAAAAATCGTGCTGAAAAACTCAGCTTATACTCGAGTATATACGGTAATTAAGTGTGTCAGGCTATGGCACTTGAGTAGCTTGGCTCGCCACCATGACACTTGGTGAGAAATGAGATTTTATCAGCCTTGAAACCACCATCAGCTCCAGGAAAGGTCCAGTTTGCTTTTATATCCTCATAGCCATCCAATGATATCTGCATCAGTTGGCAGCAAATAAAGCTGACATAATTTTACAGTCATTTTGTACATGTACAATTTACTTTTTTCTTTTTCATTCACTCTTATATCTTATTTATTCTACTTAACCTTAGACTTGAACCCGGTAAAAGCATGTAGATGAAAAAAAAAATTTGACACCTGGACCATGCATTCATTTGCACAATTCAAACATGTATGCTGAATGTAATGTTTAAACATGTTTGAACAGAGCCTAACAGTTTACACCTCAATTATTAGTTTTCTTTCTGTTAATGTAGTTTAATATATGCAAGCACCGTATTTTGCCGCGCCTAAAATGACTGTATATGATTCGCTAATTGAGGATGTCGTCCTAAATAAATACTGCCAGGGCTATGATATCTGAAAAGGTGGCAAGCAGCTGAGTTGTCCAGTTCCTGCAATATTTATCTTTGCGGTTATGCAAATAAATGGTAGGGTTATGCATCTCTGGATTGCATAGTAAGTTAGTGCATCACTTCTGTACTCAATGTTTATAAAAAGAAAAAGGTTACAAAAATGAAGGTGCTGCTTGTGATCAAGTTTAAAATGTACCTGAGATTACACACCACTTTTGCCACAAAAAAACTCCCCCTCATTTTGCACTTTCAAGGTGCAGTTTTAGTGGCTTTTTTTTTTTTTTTAAATGTTTGCATTAGTGTTGGCATTGTATTTTGGGTGTTTTATGCCCTGTGTTTTTCATTGCAAGCCTTGTGATTCTTTCATCATGTGACTAATATATTACACACGTTTGTTTTTTCTTGCGTTTCTTGCGTTTTTTTTCAACCACAAAATTTGATAGTGCTGCACAAATCTGTTCCTACTGAGTAGATATCCCTATGGCTCCAGCAACAACTTTGAATTTCCTCCATGGGTTAGAGTATGCAATTTGGTGTTTAAGTTAGGGGTGGGGTAAAACCTTAGATTTCTGCTCCTGTGTATAGAGACATGTTAAAGGGGTATTCCAGACAAAACCTTTTTTTTATATATATCAACTGGCTCCAGAAAGATAAACAGATTTGTAAATTACTTCTATTAAAAAATCTTAATCCTTCCAATAGTTATTAGCTTCTGAAGTTTTCTGCCTAACTGCTCAATGATGATGTCACGTCCCGGGAGCTGTGCATGATGGGAGAATATCCCCATAGGAACTGCACAGCTCCCGGGACGTGAGTCACCAGAGAGCAGTTAGACAGAAAACAACAACTCAACTTCAGAAGCTAAGAACTATTGGAAGGATTAAGATTTTTTCATAGAAGTAATTTACAAATCTGTTTAACTTTCCGGAGCCAGTTGATATATTAAAAAAAAAGTTTTGGCCTGGAATACCCCTTTAAGGTGTGTTTGGCTTGAATTTAGCCAGTAATACAAGGTTCTTACCTTTGAATGCCCATGCTGATAGGCTGTATTTATTTATTTTTTTGACAGTTTTCATCTTCCCTGTTATTTTGTTTCTAAAGACTAATTTGATTTGCTGACACCAAAATCAGATACATGATATGTTCTACCTTGTACATGATTGTGTTGGTCTGCAAATAAAAACAAACTATGTCTTAGTAATAAATACATGTAAGGGATGAAAAAAATGACTGGCAACACTTTTGCTTTTGGTCATGGTTTTTTTCACTATAATGATGTAGGTGGAGATTTATTGTTGCATTTAGAGTTGTTTTTTTGCTTACGCTGGATGCACAAAATATTGCACATGCACCTAAGCATTTTTTTTTTGCGGCTTTTGTGAGTATGCAGACAGTACCAAACAGCCTTGCCTAAGCAATTTTCATTTTCACTTTGCAGTGGTCACAAATTTATGAAGAGCAAATGTCACTCATAGGCATGAGGAAAAGTCACAAACCCCTCTAAAAAGTTGAAAATCTAAGCTAGGTCAGACCCGGCTTACAAAACTGCCTTTGGTGGGCACTTTTATAAAGTCTCACAAAAGTCGTAACTGCAACTTTTTAAACAGAAAAGTCTCAAAGGAGAGGAGGAAACATACAAAATGGTGTTCTGAAGAGATATATTATTTTTTGCATATGTGCGCCAAATTTATTGATGATAAATGTTTCACACATAAGCTACAAAAAAATTACTTCAAAGCTCAACTATATCCACAATGACAAATGTCCCCCATAGTGGTTATCTTTACGACAATGTGGTACTTTGAGTAAATCTTTGAGACATCATTATCATAGCAAGCTGAATTTGTAAATTAACTTCCATAGATCTGCCACACTAGTTTTTCTCTTCAAATATAGGTTTGATATTGCTGCAATGAAGCACTGAAGCCTGGGCTTACAAGCACATTGGCTATGTTAGTGTCTCTGCTATGTCTGAAGAAGATATGAAGGAAGAACCTAAGGGATTATTATCGGTTCTGCTGATCTGAACTTTGTTGGCAGGTAGAAGTTGCAGTATTCTTTACGTTAACTCTGGTTGATTGTTATCTGGATCATTTAGCAGAACTCAGGCTTTTGCTGTCACTTACTGATCTATGTAATTTGCTGCAAATGATTCAATGCATTGTTTTAATTAAGACGTGGAGGACCTATTTATCAAGGTCTCCCGGCTGCCAGATGAATCCAGTAATTATCACTTGATTTATAAAAGAAAGCAAAAATTCCATAGAGTATAATTGTGTGAACTATAATTGCAAAAATTTATGACTGTTTTCAAAATAGTGGCATGGTACCTGTTGGGAGGAACACAATACCGATAATTCAGGAAGAATTACAGTTGCTTGTTAATGATGATGGAAGGAATTTAAGGTGAAGTTAAAAATTGTTGTTTGCAGCACCCAATGGTGAGAATGTGGATTTTATGAGACTCTAATTACTTCTATGTTGCTGTTTTAGTCCATGACATCAGTCACTCTATGAAGCAGAGATGAGCGAATTTTTAAAAATTTGATGCGGCCGATTTGCCAAATTTTCTGAAAACAGAGTCTCAATAGGGGTGTAGAACACTTTGCCATGTCGTAACATGCATAAGGAGTCTGCTGTGTTAGTGAAATAACACTGTTATTCAGTATGACATGCAGGTTACAGGCATCGCTATTAGAATCACTGACGCAGAGCGTCTGGATGTGGCAGCAGGGTCAGGAGACCATATGGAGTCACAATTGAAGAGATTAAAGAAATAATGGTATGTAATTTTTATTTCATTTAATTTGAATTTATTTTAATTTTTTAAAATCCTTTTTTGAGGACCCATTCTGGTGAGCATTGAGCTGGTGGTTCGCTGCGAGACTGGTTACCTCCTGTTCCAGCCCCTGCCTCTCAGCGCCCCCCCCCCCCCCCCCGACTGTCTTACTCTGTGTGGAACTGTGAATGTTTCATTTAATCAGTTATGGTTCATTGTTATCACTCCAACCTTTTTCATTGGATTCTTGTGGTAATTCCAGAGGTAATATATGACTACGACTAGAGGGGAGGGAATTTTTTCCAAATTTGATTCGACCAATTTGATTGGCTCATCTCTATTGAGGACCAATTGGTTGGAAAGTCTGTTGCCAGCAGCTGCGGTAATTCCAGCTCCAATAGTGTATAATTGCTGCAGTTTAAACTATGGAAAAGCTCCTAGTTGTATCTTAAAATCGAACTGGCGGTCTGTCGCGTGGCCAGCTACCGCCTGTCCCAGTCCCTGCCTCTCAGTGCACCCCATGCTTTGAGAGTCCACTTGAAAAGGGAGTAACTGCAGTACCAGCAACTTGGACAGGAGCAGCTTCTGTGCCATTGGATAAGTGGGCGCATAAACCTAGAAGTGGCTGCAGTGAAAAAGCTTGTACCTGTATCTTAAAATCGAGCTGGCGGTCCTTCGCCAGGCAGGCTACCACCTGTTCCAGTCCCTGCCTCTCAGCCCCCTCTCCTGACTGTGAAAGTGCGAATGTTTAATTTAATCAGTTACAGTTCATTGTAATCGCTCCAACATGTCTCATTGGACTCTTGTGGTAATTCCACAGGTAATATATGACGTCGACGACCATAGGCCTAAGTCTTAAAAAGATTACATCAAATTTTTTTTTATTTAAATTTAAGATTTGGATTAGATTTACAAGCTTAATGTCCAGGGTGCTCAAAGCATTTACTTTGAACTAATACTGTATGACCACGAAACCCAATAAAACAAGGAGTCACATGGCGGCACAATGACAGAGCCTAGAGGTGGCAACAGCCGACAAGACCATAGGGTCTCAAAATAGAAAAGATTAAAGATATTTTGTAAAATTTAAATTGAAGATTTTAGATTAAAATTTTAAAAGTTTAATTTAAGGTGCCAACAGCATGAGGAGACCATATGGTGGCACAATGACACAGTCTGGAGGTGGCAGCAGCATGAAGAAACCATTATGTGGCAGAATGACAGCCTGGAATTGGTGGCAGCAAGAGGAGATCATATAGTGGTGGAACGACCCAGCCTGGAGGTGGTAACAGCCTGGCGAGATCATAGGGCCTCATAATCTAAAAGATTAACGATATTTTTAAAAATATAAATTGAAGATTTCAAATAGATTAACATAAAAATGTTTAACCTCTTAAGGACGCAGTGCGTGCCTTTACGCCCTGCGCCCGGTCCCGGTGTTTGAAACGGGGTCACGCCGTGACCCTGCATCACACAGGGTCGGTCCCAGCTACTATTGATAGCCAGGACCCTGGGCTAATAGCACGCGGCACAGATCATTGTGCCGCACGCTATTAACCCTTTGTTGAAAATGAAAGTAAAAGGCTTCCCGCCGGAAAAATCACGATGTCCCGATCAGCTAGGACGCGAGCGGAGGCCCCCTTACCTTGCTCTGTTGCGTCCGATTGGTGTTTGATTGCTCCAAGCCTGAGCTACAGGCTTGAGCAATCAACCCCCTATGACGCTGATCCATGCAAAGCTATGGCTTTGCAGGGATCAGGGTAAAATATCAGTGTGTGCAGTGTTATAGCCCCCTATGGGAGCTATAACACTGCAAAAAACTAAAGTGAAAAAAAAGTTTAGAAAGGTCATTTAACCCCTTCCCTAATAAAAGTTTCAATCACCCCCCATTTCCCATAAAATAAAAAAAAATTGTGTAAAGAAAAATAAACATATGTGGTATCGCCACGTGCAAAAATGTCCGAACTATAAAAATATATCGTTAATTAAACCGCACGGTCAATGGCGTACACGCAAAAAAGAAATCCAAAGTCCAAAATAGCGTATTTTTGGTCAATTTTTATGTCATAAAAAGAATTAATAAAAAGCGATCAAAAAGTCTGATCAATGCCAATAAAATCTTAAGATAACGGCGCAAAAAATGGGCCCCCATACCGGCCCGTACGCAAAAAAATAAAAAAGTTATAGGGGTCAGAAGATGACAATTTTAAACGAATACATTTTCTTGCATGTAGTTATAATTTTTTTCAGAAGTACGACAAAATCAAACCTATATCAGTAGGGTATCATTTTAACCGTATGGACCTACAGAATAAAGATAATGTATCATTTTTACCCAAAAATTTACTGCGTAGAAACGGAAGCCCCCAAAAGTTACAAAATGAAATTTTTTCTTCAATTTTGTCGCACAATGAATTTTTTTTCCATTTCGCTGTGGATTTTTGGGTAAAATAACTAATGTCACTGCAAAGTAGAATTTGCAGTGCAAAAAATAAGCCATCATCTGGAATTTTATGTGCAAATTTGAAAGCGTTATGATTTTTAGAAGGTGATGAGGAAAAAATGAAAAAGCAAAAACGGAAAAACCCTGAGTCCTTAAGGGGTTAATTAATGTGCCATGAGGAGACCACATGGCCATGGTATGTCTGGGTCCTCTGTCTCGTCTTCCTCATCACCCTGTATCTCCACAGCCTGCTCCTTCAAATGACTATAAAAACCACCCATTTTGCAAAACCTTGCCTGTGCTCCACTGTCCCCTTCCTCCTCCAGTTTAGCCCCCACAGGGCTCATGTGGCTTGAGATGTAGGCGCCACATCTCCAGTGCCCTGACCAGCCATCATTTCCAACACGTGTTGTAGTAGATGAAGCAGTGGAATGACATTGTTCATCCTGTAATCCTGGCGACTGACTAATAATGTGGCTTCCTCAAAGGGCCTGAGCAAACGGAAGGTGTCACATATGAGCTGCCACGGGTTGACATTGAAGTTACACAGGGGAGTCCCCCTAACCGCTTGGATTATCAAGAAATCGGTGTATGCCTTTTCTCTGTTCGTATAGTCGGTCCAACATATGGAGGGTGGAATTCCAATGTGTGGAAACGTCGCAAATCAGACTTTGTTGAAGGATTCTGTTCTGACGCTGCAGCTCAAGGAGGGCGTGCTTTGCGGTGTACGAGTGGCTGAAGTGCATGCAAAGTTTCCTTCCCATTGTTAGGATGTCTTGCAGATGGGGGGTGCTTGACAATCAGATTGAACACGTGTGCCATGCAGGGTGGATGTCTCAGGCTTCCTTGAAGCAGCGCAGACAAGATGTTCTTCCCGTTGTAGGTCACCATGGTTCCCATTTCCAATTTTTGTGAAGTAAGCCATGATTTGATTTCTTGATGAATGACTTTAAGCAGTTCCTCCCCTGTGTTACTCCGTAAGCCAAGGCAAACCATGTGAAGAACAGCGTGAAACAGGCATGCCCTACACACATGGTATGCCTGAGGGGAATTTTTGTTAAAATTATTAATTAAAATTAATTAAAATTATTTATTGTAATTTTTATGTAATGTGCCAGCAGCATGAGGAGACCACATGGTGGCACAATGACACAACCTGGAGGTGTCAGGAGCATAAGGAGACCATATAGTGGCAGAATGACCAAGCTTGGAGGAGACAGCAGCAAGAGGAGACCATAGGGACTCACAATTGAAAAGATTAAAGGTATATTTTATAATTGAAATTGAAGATTTTAAAGTGGTACTCCGGTGGAAAACTTTTTTTTTTAAATCAACTGGTGCCAGGAAGTTATACAGATTTGTAAATTACTTCTATTAAAACAATCTTAATCCTTCCAGTACTTATTAGCTGCTGAATACTAAAGAGGAAATTATTTTCTTTTTGGAACACCGTGCTCTCTGCTGACATCACAAGCACAGTGCTCTCTGCTGCCATCTCTGTCCATTTTAGAAACTGTCCAGAGCAGCATACGTTTGCTATGGGGATTTTCTCCTACTCTGGACAGTTCATAAAATGGACAAAGATGTCAGCAGAGAGCACTGTGCTCGTGATGTCAGCAGAGAGCTCTGTGTTCCAAAAAGAAAATAATGTCCTCTGTAGTATTCAGCAGCTAATAGGTAGTGGAAGGATTAAGATTTTTTTAATAGAAGTAATTTACAAATCAGTTTACATTTCTGGCACCAGTTGATTAAAAAAAAAAGTTTTCCACCGGAGTACCACTTTAAATAGATTAACATAAAACATTTTATGTAATGTGCCAGCAGGATGAGGAGACCACATGGCGGCACAATGACACAGCCTGGAGGTGGCACCAGCATGAGGAGACCAAAATATGGCAGAATGACCAAGCCTGCAGGTGGCAGCAGCCTCACGAGACCAAAGGGCATCACAATTGAAAAGATTAAAGATAATTTTTTTAATTGCATGTGGCCATGTTAACATCCTCTGGATAGTGATGAAAAACTGCCATACCGCAGAGTAGGTGATTTTCTCCCCAACAGTCCGCACTGATTGACTGCTACTGCCGCCTACTCCAGGGACCCCTGCTCCACTACCCCCCGGGCAGGTAGGCTGCCGTGAAGCAGGTGGTCTACTCCGGGCATGTTTGGCTCCAGACTTCCCACTAATGCCACCATGCTGACTCCGAACCATGCTACTACCTTGCTGGTAGTGTTGCTCGCAAATATTCGCAATTCAAATCTTATTCGCGAATATCGCATATTTGTGAATTCGCAAATATTCTCGAATATAGCACTATATATTCGAAATTACGAATATTTGCTTTTTTTTCACAGTACACATCACAGTGATCATCCCTCTCTGCTTCCAGCTTGTGTGGTCTAAAGAAGGCTCTAATACTACTGTGTGAGACCGCCGGGTGAATATTCGCATATGCGAATATTCGCAAATATTGATCCCTCCCTTCTGCTGCTTCTGTCAAGTTACACTGGTGTACTTGCTATGAAGTGCATAAATCTTCACACAAGCGAATTTTCGCATATGCGAATTTTCACATATGCGAATTTTCGCATATGCGAAAAAACACGAATATTACGAATATGCGAATTTAGTGAATATATGACGAATATTCGTCCATATATTCGTGAAATATCGCGAATTCGAATATGGCCTATGCCGCTCAACACTACTTGCTGGCTCAACATCTGCCTCATGGGCAATCTGCCACCCTCTTCTCCTGATGATGATGATGAAGCCCCTTCTGCACCCGGCTCCCAAGTGCGATTGGCTTCATCATCATCGAGTTGTGTCTGCACGTCACTGATGTCCTCCTCAGTTTCATTAACTGTGTGTGCTTCAGAAGCCTGAACGCTCCCAATACCCCTTCCCACGTCACTCTCCTCATCGCTACTTGCCCGCCTAGGAAAGAAGCGGCAGATGTCTCCTCCACTTCTTGGCTGGCAGTAGTTGCTGACTGTCCTCTAGTAGATCGTCCTGACTAAAAAGTGGAGCTCAACTCACAGCATAGAATACTTCTATTTGGGAGGAAACAGCATGGGACAGAGGCATTTGGAGGACAGGGACTGCTCCCGGGCCATGCCAACTGATGGTTGTGTCTGGGGAACCCACCGACTGTTTACTGGGGGTGTCAGATATCACTTGTGATGAAGTGGATGACGGAGTTATTAACCAGTCGATGACGGCAGATGGGTTGCTGGTTGAGACGCGACCGCTAGCTGATACCAGGAGCTCAGGCCTCTCGCTGTGACTCCTGCTGCCACTCGCCCCTAGTCTTCTATGACCTCTGCCTGCGCCTGATGAATTTAGGCCTCTGCCTAAATACTTAATACTGACATATTTAGTGCGTATATGAGGGGAGTACAATACGCTCCACTACACTTAAAACAATATTTGTCTTGAACAGCAGCAGGTGTTTACTTTTTGCTGGCCTTTCACAGTAACTAGGAACTTAGGACTATAACAGGAACACAATGGTACACTACTTAGATGTACACACATGGTATGCACTTATGAGGGGAGTACAATATGCTCCACTACGCTTAAAACAGTATTTGTCTACAACAACAGCAGGTGTGTACCTTTGGCTGGCCTTTCACAGTAACTAGACACTTAGGACTATAACAGGAACAAAATGGTACACCACTTAGATGTACGATATGTGATATGCACTTGTGAGGGGAGTACAATGTGCTCCACTTAGCTTAAAACAGTATTTGTCTACAACAGCAGCAGGTGTATACTTTTCACTGGCTTTCACAATAACTAGGCCATTTGGACTATTACAGGAACAAAATGGTACACCCCTTAGATGTATGTACGTAGTATGTACTTATGAGGATTTGGCTATAACAGCAGCAGGTGTGTACTTTTGGCTGGCCTTTCACAGTAACTAGGCCCTTAAGACTATAACAGGAAGAAAATGGTACACCACCTATGTACGCACAGGTTACACTTAATAGAGGACAATACACTCCGCTACTGAACCAGTATTAGGAACCAATAGCAGGTGATTATGGTATTTAGTGAGCTTTAAATTTCACTTTAGTTGATTGTAAATATAAGACTTGAGGATAAACAATGTAAAAATGAAACTGAAAAAGCATAGTGCTATTAATTATAGGTGATTACTCCATGTTAAATGGTCAAAAATACTTTTCATGGTATTCAGGTCCTTATACAATTTTTCACAGTTTAGAAACAACATCAGTAATACAAGGTTTTGTTTTACACCGGACAAATAAAGTGCAAATTGTGAAGTGAGTTAATAGCGCAATTGATCTTGGTTTTTAGTGCTACACAGGAGATTGGAGGTGGTTGAAAAGAGGTCAGAAATGATCAATTAGCTTTATTTCATCATCACCACGGGGAAATATGTGCTATGAAACATGGCCAGCAAGGGCGGATTCAGAGGTTCAACAAAAAATGGCTTCCTTATGTTTTTCCTCCAAAGAAACAGCAAGATTTCTAGCAATTATGTATGATTTTACTTAAAGCATTTACCAGACATATAACTAGCAAATGTATGGGCTCCTGTGCAGGTAAATGTTTAACTGCTTAGAATATTGGAAGCTATCTTTATCACATAGTTACCTAGTTACATAGTTAGTACGGTTGAAAAAAGACATACGTCCATCAAGTTCAACCAGGAAATTGAAGGGTAGGGGTGTGGCGCGATATTGGGCAAGGGATGGGATTTTATATTTCTTCATAAGCTTTAATGTTATTTTGTTCCAGGAATGCATCTAACCTTGTTTTAAAGCTGTTAATTTTTCCTGCTGTGACCAGTTCCTGAGGTAGACTGTTCCATAAGTTCACAGTTCTTATGGTAAAGAAGGCGTGTCACCCCTTGAGACGAAACCTTTTCTTCTCCAGATGGAGGGAGTGCCCCCACGTCCTTTGGGAGGGGGTTTAACCTGGAACAGTTTTTCTCCATATTTTTTGTATGGGCCATTAACCCCTTAACGATGCAGGACATATATTTAGTCCTGCGCCGGCTCACGGGATATGAAGTGGGGTCGCGCTGCGACCCCGCATCACATCGAGTCGGTCCCGGCGCTCATCAACGACCGGGACCCGTGGCTAATACCACACATCGCCGATCGCGGCAATGTGTGGTATTAACCCTTAAGAAGCGGCAGTCAAAGCTGACCGCCGCTTCTAAAGTGAAAGTGAAAGTATCCCGGCTAGTCAGTCGGGCTGTTCGGGACCGCTGCGGTGAAATCGCGGCATCCCGAACAGCTTACAGGACACCGGGAGGGCCCTTACCTGCCTCCACAGTGTCCGATCGGCGAATGACTGCTCCGTGCCTGAGATCCAGGCAGGAGCACTCAAGCGCCGATAACACTGATCACAGGCGTGTTAATACACGCCAGTGATCAGCATGAGAGATCAGTGTGTGCAGTGTTATAGGTCCCTATGTGGTATCGCCGGGTACGTAAATGTCCGAACTATAAAAATATATAATTAATTAAACCGCACGGTCAATGGCGTACGCGCAAAAAAATTCCAAAGTCCAAAAAAGCATATTTTTGGTCACTTTCTATACCATTAAAAAATGAATAAAAAGTGATCAAAAAGTCTGAGCAAAACAAAAATCATACCGATAAAAACTTCAGATCACGGTGCAAAAAATGAGCCCTCATACCGACCCATACGTGGAAATATAAAAAAGTTATAGGGGTCAGAATATGACATTTTTAAACGTATACATTTTCCTGCATGTAGTTATGATTTTTTCCAGAAGTATGACAAAATCTAACCTATATAAGTAGGGTATCATTTTAACTGTATGGACCTACAGAATAATGATAAGGTGTCATTGTTACCAAAATATGCACTGCGTAGAAATGGAAGCCCCCAAAAGTTACAAAATGGCGTTTTTTCTTCGATTTTGTCGCACAATGATTTTTTTTTCTGTTTCGCCATGAATTTTTGGGTAAAATGACTAATGTCACTGCAAAGTAGAATTGGTGACGCAAAAAATAAGCCATAATATGGATTTTTAGGTGGAAAATTGAAAGGGTTATGATTTTTAAAAGGTAAGGAGGAAAAAACGAAAGTGCAAAAACTGAAAAACCCTGAGTCCTTAAAGGGGTTAATATACTTATATACATTTATCATGTCCCCCCTTAAACGTCTCTCCTCAAGACTAAACAATTGTAACTCCTTTAATCGCTCCTCATAGCTAAGATGTCCCATGCCCCATATTAGTTTAGTCGCGCGTCTCTGCACCATTTCCAGCTCCACAGTGTCCCTTTTACGGACTGGTGACCAAAACTGAACAGCATATTCCAGGTGAGGCCATACCAATGCTTTATAAAGGGGGAGTATTATGTCCCTGTCCCTCGAATCCATGCCTCTTTTTATACATGACAATATCCTGCCGGCCTTGGAAGCAGCAGCCTGACATTGCATGCTATTCTGTAGTCTGTGATCTACAAGTACACTCAGATCCTTCTCTACCAGTGACTCTGCCAGTTTAATCCCCCCTAAGACATACGACGCATGCAGGTTATTAGTACCCAGATGCATAACTTTACATTTATCCACATTGAACCTCATTTGCCAAGTGGATGCCCAGACACTTAGTCTATCCAAGTCAGCCTGTAACTTATGCACATCCTCTATAGACTGTACCGTGCTACAAAGCTTGGTGTCATCTGCAAAGATAGAAACAGAGCTGTTAATACCATCCTCTATATCATTGATAAAAAAATTAAACAGCAGCGGGCCCAGTACTGAACCTTGGGGTACACCACTAATTACCGGGGACCAATCAGAGTACGAATCATTGACCACCACTCTCTGGGTACGATCCATGAGCCAGTGATCAATCCAGTTACAAACTAAAGTTTACAAACCCAAAGACCTTAACTTACCTGTCAGACGTCTATGAGGGACAGTATCAAACGCTTTAGCAAAATCCAGAAACACTATATCCACAGCCATTCCTCTGTCAAGGCTTCTACTCACATCTTCATAAAAGCAAATTAGATTGGTTTGACAACTTCTATGCTTAGTAAACCAATGCTGGCTATCACTTATAATACAATTATCCCCTATGTATTCCTATATGTAATCCCTTATAAGTCCTTCAAACAATTTACCCACAATGCATGTTAAACTTACCGGTCTATAGTTTCCTGGGGAAGACCTAGAGCCCTTTTTGTAGAATGGCACCATATTCGCCCTGCGCCAGTCCCTTGGCACAATACCAGACACCAGTGAATCTCTAAATATCATGAACAGGGGTCCAGATATTACTGAACTTAGTTTTGTAAGAACTCTTGGGTGCAATCCATCTGGCCCTGGAGATTTGCTTACATTTATATTACTTAACTTACCTTGTACCATTTCTACATTAAGCCAGTTCAGTACATTACATGATGTGTTACCAGCACTGACCTGGCCAATGTCAGCTCCTTCTTCTTCCCTAGTATATACAGAACTAAAGAACCCATTCAGTAGCTCTGCTTTCTCTTTATCGCCTGTGACAACCACCCCATTATCATTATTAAGGGGTCCTACATGCTCTGTCCTTGTTTTTTTTGCATTTATATATCTAAAAAAATATTTAGGATTAGTTTTGCTTTCTTTGGCCACCTGTCTCTCATTTTGAATTTGTGCTGTTTTTATTACATTTTTACAGATTTTATTAAGCTCCTTGTACTGTTTAAATCAGATTTGTATTTTTTGAAAGCCATTTTTTTGTCGTTTATTGCTCTTTTAACATCAATTGTGAGCCATGTAGGATTTAGATTTAATCGTTTATATTTGTTCCCCTTTGCTATATATTTAGCTGTATAGTTATTTAGAGTTGATTTAAAGATGTCCCATTTACCTTCTGTATCAGTATTTGAGAACACCTCCCCCCAGTCTATGTCCTGTAGTGCTGCTCTCAGCCCAGGGAAATTTGCCTTTTTAAAGTTATATGTTTTTGCCTTCCCCGTCTGTCTTTGTTTTCTACATTTTAAGTCAAAAGTAACTATATTGTGGTCGCTATTACCAAGGTTTTCCCGCACAGTTACATTACCAACCAGCTCTGCGTTGTTGGAAATGATCAGATCCAACAAGGCATCACTTCTTGTTGGGTCCTCCACAAACTGGAACATAAAATTATCCTGCAATAAATTAAGGAATTGTCGCCCCTTTGTAGTTTTAGCCAACCCAGGACCCCAATCTATATCTGGATAGTTAAAATCTCCCATTGTTACCACTGTACCTGCCTGGGCGGCCCTCTCTATTTGTTTATGCAGCCAACCTTCTATCTCTTCAGTGATATTAGGGGGTCTGTAGATTATACCAAATATTATTTTTTCAGTATTTCCCTTTTGTAATTCTACCCATATTGATTCTACATCCTCAGAATCATCACACACTATGGCATCGTTCACACTGACTTTCATACCACTTCTTACATACAGACAGACTCCACCACCTTTTCTGTTTATTCTATCTTTGTGAAAGAACGTAAACCCCTGCAGATTGACAGCCGAGTAATGCGAGGAGTCCAGCCATGTCTCAGTGACCCCAACTATATCAATATGTTCCTCCAGTATCAAGGCCTCAAGCTCCCCAATTTTATTTGCTAGGCTTCTGGCATTTGTGAACACACACTTTACATTTCCATCCTTTATTTTATTGGGTTAATGGGATTCAAGGGTGTAAGTTCTATTTTCCTATGAAGCCTATTCCTATTAACTCTTCTAACCCCTCCCTCCGCTCCACCCCCAGGTACATTTATAATTCCCACCTCTCTATCTACACTATCTTCCCCCTCTATGTTGTAGGTTCCCTCCGCCCCCAGTCCTTAGTTTAAACACTCCTCCACCCTTCTAGCCATCTTATTCCATGGCTGCATGGAATAATAATAGAAGAAGACAAACAGCTTCAAAACATGACTAGGGGTTGTCTCATATGGACAATTATTTTCCCATAGTTTAGGACCTTCAACTGTAAGCCAGTGTGGAGTAACGCCAGTAAAGAGATGGCCTGTCCACTAATGATATCCAATATAGTTAGTTGCAAAAGGAGCACATAAAATTTTATGTGGTCAGCCCCAAGAAAAGTGAGGTTCTCTGGAACCTTAGTAATAAGTAGAGATGAGCGAATTTTTGAAAAATTTGATTTGGCCCATTTTCCGAATATTCCCCCAAAATTTGTTTCAGTCCAAATTTATTTGCAGCGAATCACTATTAAAAAAGGCTATTTCTGGCCTACAGAGAGACTCAATAGTGGTGTAGAACACTCTGCCTTGCTAAAACATGCATAGGGTGTGTGCTGGGTAAGTGAAATAATACTGTTATTCAGTATAACATGCAGATAAGAGGCATCACTATTAGAATCACTGTCACAGAGCACAATGGCACAATGACAGAGCCTGGAGGTGGCATCAGTAGAGGAGACCATACAGTGGCTGAATGACACAGCATAGAGGTGGCTGCAGCATGAGGAGAACATATGGTGGCTGAATGAGATAGCCTGGAGTTGGAGGCAGCATGGGGAGACCACATAGTAGCTGAATGACACAGCCTGGAGATTGGCGTCAGCATACAGTGGCTGAATGACACTGCCTGGAGTTTGCGGCAGCATGAGGAGAACATATAGTGGCTGAATGACATAGCCTGGAGGTGGCGGAAGCATGAGAAGACCATATTGTGGCGAAATGACGCAGCTTGGAGGTGGCAGCAGCATGAGGAGACCATATAGTGCCTGAATGACACAGCATGGAGGTGGCGGCAGCATGAGGAGAACATATAGGTCGGCATTTATCATTGTCGGTGTAAGTGAATAATTTTTGTACACCTTCTTTTGTGTGCTTTAATGTTCTTAAATGGTTACAGAGCATTTGATACATTTTGTGCAGGTCACATTTTCTGAAATCCCTCTCTTCACAAACACCAAAAAGCTAAGCTAAGTCTGGGATGGTGTAGTTTAGAGACTTTGCAGTGGCTTTTTTGCGCCTTTTCACAAAAAAGCGCAGTTCATAAAAGCCTTCCATATCATGTGTATTGCCAAAATCAGTGGGTTGCAAATCAAAATCAGCAGAAATATGTAAATCAAAAGGCACAAAAAAGGTGCAAATAAACCCTGCTTTCACCTTTTTTGTGATTTTTGTAGTGGCTGAATGACACAGTCTGGAGTTGGCGGCAGCATGAGGAGAGCATATAATGGCTGAATGACACAGCCTGGAGTTGGCTGCAGCATGAGGAGAACATATAGTGGCTGAATGACACAGCCTGGAGGTGGCGGAGGCATGAGGAAACAATATAGTGGCGTAATGACACAGCGTGGAGGTGGCGGCAGCATGACGAGACCATACAGTGGCTGAATGACACAGCATAGAGGTGGCGGCAGCATGAGGAGAACATATAGTGGCTGAATGATACAGCCTGGCATTGGAGGCAGCATGAGGAGACCATATAGTGGCTGAATGACAAAGCCTGGAGATTGGCGGAAGCATATAGTGGCTGAATGACACAGCCTGGAGGTGGCAGAAGCATGAGGAGACCATATAGTGGCAGAATGACGCAGCTTGGAGGTGGCAGCGGCATGAGGAGACCATATAGTGCCTGAATGACACAGCCTAAAGGTGGCGGCAGCTTGAGGAGAACATATAGTGGCTGAATAACACAGCCTGGAGTTGGCAACAGCATGAGGAGACCATATAGTGGCTGAGGAAACAAGCCTGGAGTTGGAGGCAGCATGAGGAGAACATATAGTGGCTGAATGACACAACCTGGAGGTGGCGTAAGCATGAGGACACCATATAGTGGCGGAATGACACAGCGTGGAGGTGGTGGCAGCATGAGGCGAACATATAGTGGCTGAATGACACCGCATGGTGGTAGCAGAAGCATGAGGAGAAAACATAAGGGGATATTTATCAAAACCTGTTCAGAGGAAAAATTGCAGAGTTGCCCATAGCAACGAATCAGATCGCTTCTTTCATTTCTGAAAAGGCCTCTGAAAAATGAAAGAAACAATCTGATTGGTTGCTATGGGCAACTCAGCAACTTTTCCTCTGGACAAGATTTGATAAATCTCCCCCATAGTGGCTAAATGACACAGCCTGGAGTTGGCGGCAGCATGAGGTAAACATATTGTGGCTCAATTACACATCCTAAGGTGGCATCAGCATGAGGAGAACATATGGTGACTGAATTAGACAGCCTGCAGTGGGTGGCAATACCATTACCCGGTGACGAAGGTGGGTGAAAAAAGGGGAACTTGGCATCAGATGTGTGGCATCAGGTGGATGGAAGGATCAGAAAAGTAGCTGAGGCAGGTAGGCAGAAGAAAACTGTCTCTTAGTGTGAACAAGTAAGTATTGAGCATATGTATTACGTAAAACTTAACTTTTAATAATATGCTTAGGATAAAATATATGGACCCCAATTATTATTTTTTAAATCAAACAAAAGGAAAGGTGTGCAAAAAACACCATGTGAAACCTACACCCCCAAGTACTGATATGATGCAAAGACCTCTAAAAGGGAACAACGTATGGTCCATAGTGATGTTGCAAACATAAATATTTCGGTTCGTGAACGGCAAATGCGAACTTCCGCAAATGTTCGCGAACCGGGCGAACCGCCATTGACTTCAATAGGCAGGCGAATTTTAAAACCCACAGGGACTCTTTCTGGCCACAATAGTGATTTAAAAGTTGTTTCAAGGGGACTAATACCTGGACTGTGGCGTGTTGGAGGGGGATCTATGGCAAAACTCCCATGGAAACATAGTTGATGCAGAGTCTGGTTTTAATCCATAAAGGGCATAAATCACCTATTATTCCTAAATTCTTTGGAATAACGTGCTTTAGCCCCCTTTAGGCAGCACATAGAGCCCCCTTTAGGAATCACATAGTTAGATCCCCCTTTAGGCAGCACATAGATTTCCCCATATTAGGCAGCCCATAGTTAGAGCCCCCCTTTAGGCAGCACATAGGTAGAGCCTCCCTTTAGGCAGCACATAGAGCCCCTTTTAGGCATCACATAGTTAGATCCCCCTTTAGGCAGCACATAGATTCCCCCATATTAAGCAGCATATAGTTAGAGCCCCCCTTTAGGCAGCACATAGGTAGAGCCTCCCTTTAGGCAGCACATAGAGCCCCCTTTAGACAGCACATAGTTAGATCCCCCCTTTAGGCAGCACATAGAGCCCCCCTTTAGGCAGCACATAGAGCCCCCTTTAGGCAGCACATAGATTCCTCCATATTAGGCAGCACATAGTTAGAGCCTCCCTTTAGGCAGCACATAGAGCCCCCTTTAGGCAGCACATATTTAGATCCCCCCTTTAGGCAGCACATAGATTCCCCCATATTAGGCAGCACATAGTTAGAGCCCCCCTTTAGGCAGCACTGGTTTTATTTCACAGCCAAAAAAGTTTTTTTTAATTTTTTTTATTTGAACAACTATCACACCAAATGTGATTTGCACTAGTGTGACAATGAGCAAAAAAGGTTGCCAGCGGAGTTCCCCTTTTAACCAGCGGTTCCCTCCCAACCAGGGTGCCTCCAGCTGTTGCAAGACACAGGGACTGATATTTGAGCCCTAAAAAGGGCTTTTTGGGTGCTGTCCTTAAAGCAGATGTTAGACTAGTGGTTTAGGAGTAAAGTGGACCCTGAATACACCACCTAACAGCAACCTAGCTATCGCTTTCCCTATTACAGCAGGAGCAGCTTCTCTGTCCCTCCACTTTCTAAGCCTGCAGCATGCCGAATGAAGGTAAAATGGCGTCCGTGCAGGAGATAGGAGGGTCTGGAAGGGAGGGACTGCTGCTGATTGGCTGTAATGTGTCTGCTGATTCTGACTCACAGAGTCAAAGTTTACCGCAATGTTAAAGTATAGGGGGCGAATCAAACTTCACATATGTTCGCCCGGCGATGCGAACGCGAACATGCTAAGTTCGCCGGGAACTGTTCGCCGGCGAACAATTCGCGCAATCTCTAATGGTCCATTGTAACCGGTGGGGGTAAAAACATCCCCTGTAAGGCCCTACTCTTGCATTATTAATTCCCTTCTTGGCAAGTGTTATTCGCCCTAAAAAGAGTGGCCACACACAGGAAACTCTCTATTTCCACCTACAAACACTGCCATTTCCCAGCGTTTTTTGGTGGAAATAGGGATTGATTCCTGTGTGGGGCCGCACTTTTTAACTCCTTAAGGACCAGGCCATTTTACACCTTAGGACCAGAGCGTTTTTTGAACATCTGACCACTGTCACTTTAAACATTAATAACTCTGGAATGCTTTTAGTTATCATTCTGATTCCGAGATTGTTTCTTCGTGACATATTCTACTTTAACATGGTGGTAAATTTTTGTGGTAACTTGCATCCTTTCTTGGTGAAAAATCCCAAAATTTTATGAAAAAATTGTAAATTTAGCATTTTTCTAACTTTGAAGCTCTCTGCTTGTAAGGAAAATGGATATTCCAAATAAAAAAAAATTTATTCACATTTCCAATATGTCTACTTTATGTTTGCATCATAAAATTGACAAGTTTTTACTTTTGGAAGACACCAGAGGGCTCCAAAGTTCAGCAGCAATTTTCCAATTTTTCACAAAATTTTTAAACTAACAATTCAATTTTTCAGGGACCAGTTCAGGTTTGAATAGGATTTGAAGGGTCTTCATATTAGAAATACCCCATAAAAGACCCCATAATAAAAACTGCATCCCCCAAAGTATTCAAAATGACATTCAGTCAGCATTTTAACCCTTTAGGTGTTTCCCAGGAATAGCAGCAAAGTGAAGGAGAAATTTCACAATCTTCATTTTTTACACTTGCATGTTCTTGTAGACCAAATTTTTGAATTTTTACAAGGGGTAAAAGGAGAAAATGCATAATTGTATTTGTAGCCCAATTTCTCTCGAGTAAGCACATATGTCAGAATTAGGTAGGCTGGAGGTGGATCCTCTGTGTCAGAGAGGGATTGGCGCGGACCGTGTCGGTGGACCGGTTCTAAGTTGCTACTGGTTTTCACCAGAGCTCGCCGCAAAGCGGGATGGTCTTGCAGCGGCGGTAGCAACCAGGTCGTATCTACCGGCAACGGCTCAACCTCTCTGACTGGTGAGATAGGCGCGGTACAAGGGATTAGACAAGAGCAAGGTCGGACGTAGCAGAAGGTCAGGGCAGGCAGCAAGGATCGTAGTCAGGGGCAACGGCAAGAGGTCTGGAACACTGGCTTGGGATACACAAGGAACGCTTTCACTGGCACAATGGCAACAAGATCCGGCAAGGAAGTGAAGGGGAAGTGAGGTAATATAGGGGAGTGCACAGGTGAACACACTAATTAAAACCATGCGCCAATCAGTGGCGCACTGGCCCTTTAAATCGCAAGGAGCCGGCGCGCGCGCCCTAGGGAGCAGGGCCGCGCGCCGGGACAGCACAGACGGGGAACAAGTCTGGTAAGCGGGTCGGGATGCGCACCGCGAGCGGGCGCCTCCTGCATCGCGAATCGCATCCTGGCTGGGGACATTATCGCAGCGCACCCGGTCAGCGGGTCTGCGGGGCGCTGCGAACAGGAGAATGCTGTGAGCGCTTCGGGGATGAGCGGGGCCCCGGAGCGCTCGGCGTAACAACATACCTCATATGTCTATGTAAAGTGTTCGGCGGGCGCAATAGAGGGCTCAGAAGCGAAGGAGCGACAAGGGGATTTTGGAGAGTACGTTTTTCCGAAATGGTTTTTGAGGGGCATGTTGCATTTAGGAAGCCCCTATGGTGCCAGAACAGCAAAAAAAAAACAACACAGGGCATACCATTTTGGAAACTAGACCCCTTGAGGAATGTAACAAGGAATTAAGTGAGCCTTAATACCCCACAGGTGTTTCACGACTTTTGCATATGTAAAAAAAAAATATAATGTTTCACTAAAATGTGTGTTTCCCCCCAAATTTCACATTTTTGCAAGGGTTAATAGCAGAAAATACCCCCCAAAATTTGTAACCCCATCTCTTCTTAGTAATGTAGGTATCCCATAAGTTGACCTTAAGTGCACTACGGGTGAGCTACAATGCTCAGAAGAGAAGAAGTCATATTTGGCTTTTTGAGAGCAAATTTTGCTCGGGGGGCATGTCGCATTTAGGAAGCCCCTATGGTGCCAGGACAGCAAAAAAATAAATAAAACCCACATGGCATACCATTTTGTAATCTAGACCCCTTGAAGAATGTAACAAGGGGTACAGTGAGCATTTACCCCCCACTGGTGTCTGTCAGATCTTTGGAACAGTGGGCTGTACAACATTTTTAATTTGCACAGCCCACTGTTCCAAAGATCTGTCAGACACCAGTGGGGTGTAAATTCTCACTGCACCCCTCATTACATTCCGTGAGGGGTGTAGTTCCCGAAATGAGGTCACATGTGTTTTTTGTTTTTTTTTGCGTTTGTCAAAACCACTGTAACAATCAGCCACCCCTGTGCAAATCACCTCAAATGTACATGGTGCACTCTCCCTTCTGGGACTTGTTGTGCGCCCCCAGAGCACTATGCGCCCACATATGGGGTATCTCCATAGTCGGGAGAAATTTTGGGGGGCTTTTTTCCCCTTTTACCTCTTGTCAAAAGGAAAAGTATAGGGCAACACCAGCATGTTAGTGTAAAAAATGTATGTTTTTACACTAACATGCTGGTGTAGACCCCAACTTCACCTTTTCATAGGGGGTGAAAGGAGAAAAATTCCCCCAAAATTTGTTAGGCAATTTCTCCTGAGTACGGCGATACCCCATATGTGGCCCTAAACTGTTGCCTTGAAATACGGCAGGGCTCCAAAGTGAGAGAGCTCCATGTGCATTTGAGGCATGAATTAGGGATTTGCATAGGGGTGGACATAGGGGTATTCTACGCCAGTGATTCCCAAACAGGGTGCTTCCAGCTGTTGCAAAACTCCCAGCATGCTTGGACAGTCAACGGCTGTCCGGCAATACTGGGAGTTGTTGTTTTGCAACAGCTGGAGGCTCCATTTTGGAAACAGTGGCGTACCAGACGTTTTTCATTTTTATTGGAGAGGGGTATGTGTATATGTAGCGTTTTTTTACTTTTTATTTTATTTTGTGCTAGTGTAGCGAGTTTCCCGCTGCGAGTTTGAGCTGCCGTGCAAAATTTGCTGCATCGCAAACTTGCAGCCTGATACTCACTGTATGCCCCCTGCCCATGTGAATGTACCCTATACATTCACAGGGGGGGGGGGGGGACCTCAAGCTGTTGCAAAACTACAACTCCCAGCATGCACAGTCTATCAGTGCATGCTGGTAGTTATAGTTTTGCAACAGCTGGAGGCACACGGGTTGGGAAACACTGAGTTAGGAAACAGACAATGTCTCCCAACCAGTGTGCCTCCAGTAGTTGCAAAATCACTACTCCCAAACATTCTCAGGCATGCTGGAAGTAGTAGTTCGGCAACATCTTTAGAGCCAGATGTTGCCGAACTACAACTCCCAGCAAGCTTGGAGTTGTAGTTTTGCAACATCTGGAGGACTACAGTTTGCAGACCACTAATACAGTGGTTCCCAATCTGTGCCCTTCCAGATGTTACAAAACTACAACTCCCAGTATGCCAAAACTGTCCAGGCATGCTGGGAGTTGTAGTTCTGCAACATCTGAAGGGACAGATGTTACAGAACTACAACTCCCAGCATGCCTGGACAGTAAGGGCATGCTGAGGATGTGTAGTTTTGCAACATCTGGAAGGGCACAGTGGTCTCCAAACTGTGGACCTCCAGATGTTGCAAAACTGCAACTCCCAGCATGCCCAGACGCCAAGGGCTGTCTGGGCATGCTGGGAGTTGTAGTGTAAGGGGACCAGATGGAGCAGTCCAGATCACTTTACGGCGGTCTGGACTGCTGCAAAGGTCCCGCGCCGCCGCCGAAGATCCACTCACCTGTCGCAACCGCCGCCGTCTCCACCGCCGGGATCCAGGTCTTCAGGGACGAGGTAAGTACCGGGGCCGGGCCCCAGCACTGATCTTCCTCCCGTTCTCTCCGGACTTCCAGGGGCCGGGCAGGGCGGGAGGAAGTAACCCCCCCTGCGATTGGTCGGTTGACTAACCGAGGAATCGCAGGGGATAGGAGGAGGTGGCAGGCTCGTTCCTATACTTCAGCATGGTCCTGGCTGTCTGTGACAACCGGGATCATGCAAAATTACCAGGCAGTCGGGTCCCAGAGACCCGATCAGCCCGGTAATGCCGCTGATCACAGGGACGATTTCCCTCGCGATTTGCGGCGATCGCAGACATGGCCCCCCTCGGCGTTTGCCCTGGATGCCTGCTGAAGCATTTCAGCAGGCATCCGCTTCCGATCTCTGCACGGCGCGCGGGAGGGACCGGAAAACGTCAGGGCGTAATTTTACGCCCTTGGTCCTGAACAGGTTAAGACGAGTAACACTTTCCTCGAAAAAGGTGGAAGGGAACAACGTATTGTCCATTGTAGCAGGTGGGGGTAAAAACTTCCCTTGTAAGGCCCTAATCTCACCCTATTAATTCACTTCTTGGCAATTGTATCTCACCCTAAAAAAGGGCGGCCCCACACAGGAAACTCTCTATTTCCACCTAAAAACCCTGGGAAATGGCAGTGTTTGTAAGGGGAAATAGGGAGAGGTTCCTTTGTGGGGCCACCCTTTTTAGGGCAAGTAACACTTGCAAAGAAGGGAATTAATAATGCGAGAGTAGGGCCTTACAGTTGAAGTTTATACCCCCACCGGTTACAATGGACCATACGTTGTTCCCTTCCACCTTGTGGAGGTCTTTGCATCACATTAATACTAAGTGGTGTAGGTGGCACATGGTGTTTTTTGCACACCTTCCCTTTTGTGTAATGAAAAAAAAAAATTGGGTCCATATATTTTATCCTAATTACCGTATATACTCGAGTATAAGCCGACCCGAGTATAAGCCGAGACCCCTAATTTCAACCCAAAATCCCAGGAAAAGTTATTGACTCGAGTATAAGCCTAGGGTGGGAAATACCTCATCCCCCCCTGTCATCATCCAGACCCGTCATTAACATCCTCATCATCATCCCCTTGTCATCATCCCACACATCCCCCCTTCATCATCCTCTTATCATCCCACACATCCCCCCTTCATCATCCCCTTATCATCCCACACATCCCCCCTTCATCATCCCCTTGTCATCATCCCACACATCCCCCCTTCATCATCCCCTTATCATCCCGCACATCCCCCCTTCATCATCCCCTTATCATCCCACACATCCCCCCTTCATCATCCCCTTATCATCCCGCACATCCCCCCTTCATCATCCCCTTATCATCCCACCCCCCCCCCCTTCATCATCCCCACCCCCCTTCATCATCCCCACACCCCCCCTTCATCATCCTCTTCTCATCATTCGCCCTCAGTGGTCTTCAACCTGCGGACCTCCAGAGGTTTCAAAACTACAACTCCCAGCAAGCCCGGGCAGCCATCGGCTGTCCGGGCTTGCTGGGAGTTGTAGTTTTGAAACCTCCGGAGGTCCGCAGGTTGAAGACCACTGCGGCCTTCAACATCATCCAGCCCCCTCTCACCCCCCTTTAGTTCTGAGTACTCACCTCCGCTCGGCGCTGGTCCGGTCCTGCAGGGCTGTCCGGTGAGGAGGTGGTCCGGTGGGGAGGTGGTCCGGGCTGCTATCTTCACCGGGGGCGCCTCTTCTCCGCGCTTCCGGCCCGGAATAGAGGCGTTGCCTTGACAATGACGCAGAAGTACGTTGGCAATGAACGCACCTATGCGTCGTTGTCACGGCAACGTGACTATTCTGAGGCCGGGCCCGAAGCGCTTAGAAGAGGCCTCCCCGGTGAAGATAGCAGCCCGGAACCAGTATCCCACCGGACCACCTCCTCACCGGACAGTCCTGCAGGACCGGACCAGTGCCGAGCGGAGGTGAGTACTCAGAACTAAAGGGGGTGAGAGGGGGCTGGATGATGTTGAAGGCCGCAGTGGTCTTCAACCTGCGGACCTCCGGAGGTTTCAAAACTACAACTCCCAGCAAGCCCGGACAGCCGATGGCTGCCCGGGCTTGCTGGGAGTTGTAGTTTTGAAACCTCTGGAGGTCCGCAGGTTGAAGACCACTGCGGGTGGGGGAGTTCACTCGAGTATAAGCTGAGGGGGGTGTTTTCAGCACGAAAAATCGTGCTGAAAAACTCGGCCTATACTCGAGTATATACGGTAAATGTTTAGTTTTATATAATGCATATCCTCAATACTTACTTATGGTCTAATGCTGAGGAATGTCTGTAACTGGGGATCAGCACCTTAAATATGTTTTGCACTATCCATATTTGTGAAGTGTTGGTGTGGCACCATGGTCAGTCTACTCTGATGCATCAGGCATTGGCAGCACTGGCTGATCCATGCCTGATTCATCTTCACAAAGGTCAGTCTCTCCACATTTTTCATGGACAGACAAGTTCTCCTTGGGGTGACTATGGCCCCCGCCGCACTAAACACTCGCTTTGATGGAACACTACTGGCTGGCAGGAAAGCTTTTCCAGGGCAAACTCTGCTAGTTGTGGCCACAAATCAAGTTTGGCTGCCCAGAAATCCAGCAGATCTTCAAGGTGTGTTGGCATGGTCATGTCATGGTATGCCACCACCTGCTGGTTCAGGTCCTGCTCCATGTCTACCTTCTGCTGATGAGTTGCTTCACAATGCGGGTGAAGAAAGCTATTCATCAGTGACTGTAGACTCAGGCTGCTGCTGATGGAGCTGGTACTGCTCCTACCACCCCACCCCTCCCCAGCAGCCATGGCAGTAGAAGGTGATTGCAGAGGACCACCCGAGTCAAATCTGCGGAAGGATGGATGATGGCGCAGATAGGCATCAGCCAGCTGACTATGTAGGATGTCTCTGTAGTAGGTCAGTTTGTCCTCCCTCTCAGTGGGTGTAAAAAAGCCCCCCATTTTGTGCCAGTAGTGAGGGTCCAATAAGGTGGAGAGACAGAAGTCATCCCGCTGCCGAATGGTGACAATTCTGCGGTCACTACACAAGCAAGTGAGCATGCATCGTGCCATTTGTGCAAGGGGCTCCCTGCCTCCATCTCCACTGCATACTGCCACGGTGTGTCTGGGTCCTCTGTCTCGCCTTCCTCATAACCCTCTAGCTTCTCTAGCTGCTCCTGCTCCTCCTATCCTGTCAGATGACTAGAAAATTTGCCTATTTCACAAAACCTAAACTGTGCTCCACTGTGCCCCTCCCCCTCCTCCTCCTCCTCCAGTTCAGCCCCCACAGGGCTCATGTGGCCGTGAGATGTAGGTGCCATGTCTCCATTGCCCTGACCAGCCATCGTTTCCAACACGTGTTGTAGGATATGAAGCAGTGGAATGAAGTAGTTCATCCCGTAATCCTGACAGCAGGTGTCACGTATGAGCTGCCACTGGTTGACATTGAAGTTACACAGAGAGAGTCCCCCTATCTGCTTGGATCATCAATAAATCGGAGATGGCTTTTCTCTGTTCACATAGTCGGTCCAACATATGGAGGGTGGAATTCCAATGTGTGGCAACGTCGCAAATCAGACTATGTTGGGGGATGCCGTTCTGACGCTGCAGCTCAAGAAGGGTGTGCTTTGTGGTGTACGAGTGGCTGAAGTGCATTCAAAGTTTCCTTCCCATTGTTAGAATGTCTTGCAGATGGGGGAAACACTTCAGGAACCGCTTAACAACCAGGAACACGTGTGCCATGCAGGACGCATGGCTCAGGATTCCTTGTCGCAGTGGAGACAATATGTTCTTCCCGTTGTCGGTCACCATGGTTCCCATTCAGTGGCGTCTCCAGCATTCATATTTAGGGGGGGCACATGGGGGGCCAGTGACAAAAGTGTGGGGGGGGGGGGGCAATTTTAAAACGTCTGTAAATATATATATATATATATATATATATATATACACACACACACACACACATACACACACAGGGGGACATGTATCATTATTTGTGTATGGTAAAAGCAATTTACCCCTTTTCCCGAATTCTAAATTATGCGCAGAAGCGCTAAATTTATCAATCAAGCGCAATGAGCTTCATAAATTGCGGGTAAATATAGTAATCTCCTCAATCCGCTCTTTGGAAAATGGAATCGATGATTTAGAGCATCTTGCTACGTTAAGTCCAAGATGGCTTATATTTGCGCAAAAAAAAAACAGCTCTTGCGGCAAAATTTTTGGTGTAAAGGAAAAGTACGCAGTTAATAAATCCATGTGTACTATAGATGTCACTCCAAGGTACCCTGATTCGGCCACATCTGGAGGACATGCTCTACCAAAACGTGCGCAAAAAAATGCACAAAAAAAGGGCTTGCGCAAAAAAATACACACAAAACAGGGGTAAAATCTTTGATACATGTTCCCCACACTGTGCAGAACATGTTTAATTAAGACATTTAAAAACATTTATTTAAAATCTTAATACATTGTTGTTGCGGCGTGATTTTTTTTTTGCCGTTTTTGCCGTAGATTTTTGGGTAAAATTACTGATGTCACTACAAAGTAGAATTGGTGGCGCAAAAAATAAGCCATAATATGGATTTTTAGGTGCAAAATTGAAAGGGTTATGATTTTTAAAAGGCGAGGAAAAAACAAAAGTGCAAAAATGGAAAAACGCTATGTCCTCAAGGCGTTAAAACTTTTGGACACTACCATCAACTTTGATAGTGGCGTCTAAAGTGTCAATGTCGGACATCAGCCTGATTAGTGATGTCTGGCATTAGCCGAGGGTTCTAGCTAATGATTTATACAACACAGTGGGAGCAGGCACTGTGCGTACACATACGCCTTGCGTCCTTAGGTGTCATTTACACGGATGGATCCCCAGCATATTTTACGCTGCGGATCCCCCGACAATGGGCCCTACAGTGCTGCCTCCATCTGTGCCTGCTCAAAACAGCAATCCTCCGCTACGAGCAGACACACTTTGATGTGTATACTCACACACATCGCGGCTGCTCTCGGCCTAGCTCAGAGAGCAGGAGGAGCGGCCATGATGTGCGCCAGTATACATATCAAAAGCGTTTCTGCTCGTAGCGGAGGATTGCCATTATGAGCAGGCACCAGATGGAGGCAGCACTGTAGGGTCCATTGTCGGTGGATCTGCAGCGTAAAATACACTGTGAATCCACCCCTGAATGAGCCCTTAGGGTACGTTCAGATGTACAGAATCTGCTGTATATTTTCTACAGCTGATTTTGCTACCTATTGAAGCTAATGGGTTGCAAAATCAGCCGCATAAAATGTGCAGCAAAAATATGCAGCTGATCCTGTACATGTGAATGTACCCTTAAGGGGTTAATGATAAACTAGCAGTGTGTTCACATGTTGTCCTTCCAGAGGGTCACTTTCCCTCCTCCAGTGTCCACAGGTCACCAACAGGTCACATTACCAGAACAATTTATGGAAAAATCGCACCAAAAATTGCGCGGTCTAACCGCGATTTACGAAAAATCGCAGTAAAACCACGCCATTTTGCCGTAATTTTTCCCAAAAAAATTTCTGATAATGTGACCTGTGGACACTGAAGGAGGGTAAATGACCCCTCTGGACTGCTACTATACAAATCATCCAGCCCCAGGATATACTGCTGATCAGGGGGGGAGAGAGGGAGGACACAGGACATCACTCACCTAACATGAAGCTGCTCTGTGTTCCGGAGGCCTGTCAGCTCTCGGCCCCCGTCCTCTCCTGTGCTGGGGGCGGTACCTTCATCCCTGCTCTGCCTGTCTCTGCTAATGATACGCAGACTAGGAGCAGCGCAGGGATATCCCCAGCAGCTGCAGCGGGCTCTTTACCCAGCCGGTCAGTCCGCCCCTGGCCCCGATACTTGTATCGGGACCAGGGACGGATCCAGAGTCTAGTCTCGGGAGGGGCACTATTAGAGAATTTCGTTTTGGTGGACAGAAAATAAGGTGTTTCTTAAAGAACTTACAATATTATTAAATGTATCCAGTATAATAATCAAATATACCAATTGCAACAGAATGGGAAAGCGCTAAAGAAGTTTTTACAATTTAAAACTACAGCTCCCAGTATGACCTAAGTAGTGGTGAGGTTATGCTGGGAGTTGTTGTTTCACCCATCATTACTGCAAAACTTACAAGTGACTACAGCTCTGATGGGACAGTCCGGACAATACACAATCATATCAGTGACTACAGGTGACGTCTTCTCTATAGTCTTTCCTTATCTAATTCAGATGGTACATACCGCCAGGTTCAGCTAAATGTTCTCGCTGAAGAACTTGATGCCCAGACGGCTCCTCACTATGTCAGCGGATTCTGAACCTCTATATGAAAACAAGTATTATTATAAAACTGCCAAACATCCTATCCTTTGAATATAATTCTGACACACTGTACCCTCCGAATATACTACAACTCACTTTACCCTTTGAATATAATACTGCCACACACTGTAGCACATGAATATAATACTGCCACACACTGTAGCCAATGAATATAATACTGCCACACATTGTACCCACTGAATAATACTGCCACACACTTAACCCTCTGAATATAATACTGCCACACACTGTACCCCTGAATATAATACTGCCACACACTGTACCCCTTAATATAATGCTGCCACACACTGTACCCCTAAATATAATACTGCCACACACTGTACCCCTGAATATAATACTACCACACACTTTACCTCTGAATATAATACTGCCACACACTGTACCCCTGAATATAATACTGCCACACACTGTACCCCTAAATATAATACTGCCACACACTGTACCCCTGAATATAATACTACCACACACTTTACCTCTGAATATAATACTGACACACACTGTACCCCTGAATATAATACTTCCCACACACTGTACCCATTAAATATAATACTGCCACACACTGTAACCTCAGAATATAATACTACCACACACTGTACGCTCTATATATCCCTCTAAATACAATACTGTGATGTATTGTGGCTAATGAAAACCGTACTACCCCAGAAATTCCTTATACTCTGTGCCCCTCATATATAGTAATAATGCCCCATCCTGTGCCTGCACATATAACTATGACCTGTCCTGTTCCCCCCTCATAATAATAATGCCCTCTGTCCTGTGCCCCTACCATATTATCCCCCCCCTGTGCTGTGCCCCTCACTTATAATGCCTCTGCAATGTTCCTGTCACGATGCCGGCTGGCAGGAGGTGGATCCTCTGTGCCAGAGAGGGATTGGCGTGGACCGTGCTAGTGGACCGGTTCTAAGTCACTACTGGTGTTCACCAGAGCCCGCCGCAAAGCGGGATGGACTTGCTGCGGCGGTAGTGACCAGGTCGTATCCACTAGCAACGGCTCAACCTCTCTGACTGCTGAAGATAGGCGCGGTACAAGGGAGTAGACAGAAGCAAGGTCGGACGTAGCAGAAGGTCGGGGCAGGCAGCAAGGATCGTAGTCAGGGGCAACGGCAGGAGGTCTGGAACACAGGCTAGGAACACACAAGGGAACGCTTTCACTGGCACAATGGCAACAAGATCCGGCGAGGGAGTGCAGGGGAAGTGAGGTATAAATAGGGAGTGCACAGGTGAACACACTGATTAGAACCACTGCGCCAATCAGCGTCGCAGTGGCCCTTTAAATCGCAGAGACCCGGCGCGCGCGCGCCCTAGGGAGCGGGGCCGCGCGCGCCGGGACAGGACCGACGGAGAGCGAGTCAGGTACGGGAGCCGGGGTGCGCATCGCGAGCGGGCGCCACCCGCATCGCAAATCGCATCCCGGCTGGAGGCAGTATCGCAGCGCACCTGGTCAGTGGATCTGACCGGGGCGCTGCGGGAGCGAGAGTGTAGCGAGCGCTCCGGGGAGGAGCGGGGACCCGGAGCGCTCGGCGTAACAGTACCCCCCCCCCTTGGGTCTCCCCCTCTTCTTGGAGCCTGAGAACCTGAGGACCAGACTTTTATCTAGGATATTGTCCTCAGGTTCCCAGGATCTCTCTTCAGGACCACAGCCCTCCCAGTCAACCAAAAAGAAGGTTTTTCCTCTGACCTTTTTGGAGGCCAGTATCTGCTTTACAGGAAAGATGTCTGAAGAACCGGAGACAGGAGTGGGAGAGATAAGTTTAGGAGAGAAACGGTTGATGATGAGTGGTTTAAGAAGAGAAACGTGAAAGGCATTAGGAATACGAAGAGAAGGAGGGAGAAGAAGTTTATAAGAGACAGGATTGATCTGGCACAAAATTTTGAAAGGACCAAGATAGCGTGGTCCCAATTTGTAGCTGGGAACACGGAAGCGGACATATTTAGCGGAGAGCCATACCTTGTCTCCGGGAGAAAAAATGGGGGGAGCTCTTCTTTTCTTATCAGCAAACTTCTTCATGCGTGATGAAGCCTGTAAGAGAGAATTTTGGGTCTCTTTCCATATGGTGGAAAGATCACGAGTTATTTCATCCACAGCGGGCAAACCAGAGGGCAAGGGAGTAGGGAGGGGGGGAAGAGGGTGACGGCCGTACACCACGAAAAATGGGGATTTGGAAGAAGATTCAGAAACTCTGAAGTTATACGAGAATTCGGCCCATGGTAGAAGATCTGCCCAGTCATCCTGGCGGGAGGAAACAAAATGCCGTAAATAATCACCCAGGACCTGGTTAATTCTTTCTACTTGCCCATTGGATTGAGGATGATAAGCAGAAGAAAAGTTTAATTTAATCTTGAGTTGTTTACAGAGAGCCCTCCAGAATTTTGACACGAATTGGACGCCTCTATCCGAGACGATCTGCGTGGGCAACCCGTGAAGACGAAAAATGTGTACAAAAAATTGTTTTGCCAACTGAGGCGCAGAAGGAAGACCAGGAAGAGGGATGAAATGTGCCATCTTGGAGAATCGATCAACGACCACCCAAACAACAGTGTTGCCACGGGATGAGGGTAAGTCTGTAATAAAGTCCATACCAATCAGAGACCAAGGCTGTTCGGGAACAGGCAGAGGATGAAGAAGACCAGCGGGCTTCTGGCGAGGAGTCTTATCCCGGGCACAGACAGTGCAGGCCCGCACAAAATCAACAACATCCGTCTCCAGAGTCGGCCACCAATAGAAACGAGAGATGAGTTGCACGGATTTCTTGATGCCCGCATGGCCTGCGAGATGGGAGGAGTGACCCCATTTGAGGATTCCGAGGCTTTGGCGTGGAGTGACGAAGGTCTTCCCTGGAGGAGTTTGCCTGATGGAGGCTGGAGAAGTGGAGATCAGGCAGTCAGGAGGAATGATGTGTTGCGGAGAGAGCTCTACTTCCGAGGCATCCGAGGAACGAGAGAGAGCATCGGCCCTGATGTTCTTATCGGCAGGCCGAAAGTGAATTTCAAAATTAAATCGGGCAAAGAACAGAGACCACCTGGCCTGGCGAGGATTCAGCCGTTGGGCAGACTGGAGATAGGAGAGATTTTTGTGATCGGTGTAAATAATAACTGGAAATCTTGATCCCTCCAGCAGATGCCTCCATTCCTCAAGTGCTAATTTAATGGCTAGTAGCTCTCGATCCCCGATGGAGTAGTTCCTCTCCGCCGGAGAGAAGGTCCTAGAAAAAAAACCACAAGTAACAGCATGCCCGGAAGAATTTTTTTGTAGAAGGACCGCTCCCGCTCCTACTGAGGAGGCATCTACCTCCAATAGGAAGGGTTTAGATGGGTCAGGTCTGGAGAGCACAGGAGCAGAAGAAAAGGCAGACTTGAGCTGTTTAAAGGCGTCTTCCGCTTGAGGAGGCCATGACTTAGGATTGGCATTCTTTTTGGTTAAAGCCACGATAGGAGCCACAATGGTGGAAAAATGTGGAATAAATTGTCTGTAATAATTGGCGAACCCCAAAAAACGTTGGATAGCACGGAGTCCGGAGGGGCGTGGCCAATCTAAGACGGCAGAGAGTTTGTCTGGATCCATTTGTAGTCCCTGGCCAGAGACCAAGTATCCTAGGAAAGGAAGAGATTGACATTCAAACAGACATTTCTTCATCTTGGCATAAAGTTGATTGTCACGAAGTCTCTGAAGAACCATGCGGACATGCTGGCGGTGTTCTTCTAGGTTGGCAGAAAAAATCAGGATATCGTCCAGATACACAACAACACAGGAATATAAGAGATCACGAAAAATTTCATTAACAAAGTCTTGGAAGACGGCAGGGGCGTTGCACAGGCCAAAGGGCATGACCAGATACTCAAAGTGTCCATCTCTAGTGTTAAATGCCGTTTTCCATTCATCCCCCTCTCTGATGCGGATGAGATTATAAGCACCTCTTAAGTCCAGTTTGGTAAAGATGTGGGCACCTTGGAGGCGATCAAAGAGTTCAGAGATAAGAGGTAGAGGGTAACGGTTCTTTACCGTGATTTTGTTAAGACCGTGGTAGTCAATGCAAGGGCGTAGGGAGCCATCTTTTTTGGACACAAAGAAAAATCCGGCTCCGGCAGGAGAGGAGGATTTGCGGATAAAGCCCTTTTTTAAATTTTCCTGGATGTACTCAGACATAGCAAGAGTCTCTGGGGCGGACAGAGGATAAATTCTGCCCCGGGGTGGAGTAGTGCCCGGGAGGAGGTCAATAGGACAGTCATAAGGCCTGTGAGGAGGAAGAGTCTCAGCTTGTTTTTTGCAAAACACATCAGCAAAGTCCATATAGGCCTTAGGGAGACCGGTTACAGGGGGAACCACAGGGTCACGGCAGGGAGTACTGGTAACCGGTTTAAGGCAGTCCTTGAAACAAGAGGTACCCCAACTCTTGATCTCCCCTGTGGACCAATCCAGGGTTGGTTGGGGAATGGTGTTGAAGCCAGGGTAGTCCAAGGAGAATTTCGGAAGTGCAATTGGAGAGGACCAAAAACTCAATTTTTTCGTGATGAGGTCCGATGCACATTAGGAGGGGTTCCGTGCGGTAACGCACGGCACAGTCCAATCTTTCATTGTTAACGCAATTGATGTAGAGAGGTCTGGCGAGACTGGTCACTGGAATGTTGAACCTGTTGATGAGAGAGGCCAAAATAAAGTTTCCTGCAGATCCGGAATCCAAGAAGGCCTTAGTGGAGAAGGAGAAGGTAGAGGCAGATATCCGCACAGGCACAGTAAGACGTGGAGAAGCAGAGTTGACATCAAGGACTGTTTCACCTTTGTGCGGAGTCAGCGTACGTCTTTCCAGGCGGGGAGGACGGATAGGACAATCCTTCAGGAAGTGTTCGGTACCGGCACAGTACAGGCAGAGATTCTCCATGCGGCGTCGTGTCCTCTCTTGAGGTGTCAGGCGAGACCGGTCAACTTGCATAGCCTCCACGGCGGGAGGCACAGGAACGGATTGCAGAGGACCAGAGGAGAGAGGAGCCGGGGAGAAAAAACGCCTCGTGCGAACAAAGTCCATATCCTGGCGGAGCTCCTGACGCCTTTCGGAAAAACGCATGTCAATGCGAGTGGCTAGATGAATGAGTTCATGTAGGTTAGCAGGAATTTCTCGTGCGGCCAGAACATCTTTAATGTTGCTGGATAGGCCTTTTTTAAAGGTCGCGCAGAGGGCCTCATTATTCCAGGAAAGTTCTGAAGCAAGAGTACGGAATTGCACGGCGTACTCGCCAACGGAAGAATTACCCTGGACCAGGTTCAGCAGGGCAGTCTCAGCAGAAGAGGCTCGGGCAGGTTCCTCAAAGACACTTCGAATTTCCGAGAAGAAGGAGTGTACAGAGGCAGTGACGGGGTCATTGCGGTCCCAGAGCGGTGTGGCCCATGACAGAGCTTTTCCAGACAGAAGGCTGACTACGAAAGCCACCTTAGAACTTTCAGTAGGAAACTGGTCCGACATCATCTCCAAGTGCAGGGAACATTGTGAAAGAAAGCCACGGCAAAACTTAGAGTCCCCATCAAATTTATCCGGCAAGGATAGTCGTAGGCCTGAGGCGGCCACTCGCTGCGGAGGAGGTGCAGGAGCTGGCGGAGGAGATGATTGCTGAAGTTGAGGTAGTAGCTGCTGTAGCATCACGGTCAGTTGAGACAGCTGGTGGCCTTGTTGCGCTATCTGTTGTGACTGCTGGGCGACCACCGTGGTGAGGTCGGCGACAACTGGCAGAGGAACTTCAGCGGGATCCATGGCCGGATCTACTGTCACGATGCCGGCTGGCAGGAGGTGGATCCTCTGTGTCAGAGAGGGATTGGCGTGGACCGTGCTAGTGGACCGGTTCTAAGTCACTACTGGTGTTCACCAGAGCCCGCCGCAAAGCGGGATGGACTTGCTGCGGCGGTAGTGACCAGGTCGTATCCACTAGCAACGGCTCAACCTCTCTGACTGCTGAAGATAGGCGCGGTACAAGGGAGTAGACAGAAGCAAGGTCGGACGTAGCAGAAGGTCGGGGCAGGCAGCAAGGATCGTAGTGAGGGGCAACGGCAGGAGGTCTGGAACACAGGCTAGGAACACACAAGGGAACGCTTTCACTGGCACAATGGCAACAAGATCCGGCGAGGGAGTGCAGGGGAAGTGAGGTATAAATAGGGAGTGCACAGGTGAACACACTGATTAGAACCACTGCGCCAATCAGCGTCGCAGTGGCCCTTTAAATCGCAGAGACCCGGCGCGCGCGCGCCCTAGGGAGCGGGGCCGCGCGCGCCGGGACAGGACCGACGGAGAGCGAGTCAGGTACGGGAGCCGGGGTGCGCATCGCGAGCGGGCACCACCCGCATCGCGAATCGCATCCCGGCTCGAGGCAGTATCGCAGCGCACCCGGTCAGTGGAGCGAGAGTGTAGCGGGAGCGAGAGTGTAGCGAGCGCTCCGGGGAGGAGCGGGGACCCGGAGCGCTCGGCGTAACAGTTCCCCTCACATATAATGCCCCCGTCCTGCTCCCTCAGGGAGCATTTTAAGTAAGGGGCACATAACAGGGTGCATTATAAGTAAGGGGCACATAACAGGGTGCATTATAAGTAAGGGGCACATAACAGGGCATTATAAGTCAAAGTACATTATAAGGAAGGGAACATAACAGGGGGCCTAAGTGAGGGGCACATGACAGGGGGCATTAAATGTGAGGGGCACATGACAGGGGGGCATTAAATGTGAGGGGCACATGACAGGGGGGCATTATACGTGAGGAGCACCCCTGTCATGTGCCCCTCACTTATAATGCCCCCCTTCTTGGGCCGCTAACATATAATGTGCTTCGACTTATAATGCCCCGTTATGTTCCCCTCACATATAATGCCCCCTGTCCTGCACCCTCAGGGGGCATTTTAAGTAAGGGGCACATAAAAGGGGGCATTATAAATCAGAGCACATTATTTGTTAGCGGCACAAGACGGGGGCATTTTAAGTGAGGGGCACATAACGGGGCCCTGTCAGTCTGCCGGAAGTGGCCATTCCAATATCCCCCGCAGGAAGCCGCGGCCAACACATGGGATACAGGGAGGGGGCATGTCGGCCGGCACTCCGTGCAGGGTTCAGCACACTCCCTTACAGCAGACTGCAGGGGCCCTGTTCAGGAGATTGTAGGGGGTCCTAGCGCTCGGATGCCCCACAATCTATAACTTATCCTCTGTCTCGGCGTCTAAATAGGCTGTAAATAAATGAAAAATAGATGCTGGCCGCAGTGGGATAGATAGAAAGATAGATATGAGATAGATAAATAGATAGATATACAGCAACAGAAGAATGCAGCAGCACACTGCCAGCACAAAGATATAGGTGCAACATGAATATGCAGTTAAAACATGGAGAGCTATACAGCTATGGTGTAATAGATGCAAATGTGAAACTATGAAATAGTGAGGCACTTAGCTCGCAAATGTCTAGATAGATAGATAGATAGATATGAGAGATAGATATGAGAGATAGATATGAGATAGATATGAGATAGATAGATATGAGAGATAGATAGATAGATATGAGATAGATAGATATGAGATACATAGATATGAGATAGATAGATATGAGATAGATAGATATGAGATAGATAGATAGATAGATAGATAGATAGATACATATGAGATAGATAGATAGATATCATATAGATAGATATGAGATAGATAGATATGAGATAGATAGATATGAGATAGATAGATAGATAGATATGAGATAGATATGAGATAGATAGATATGATATAGATAGATAGATATGAGATAGATAGATAGATGATAGATAGATAGATAGATAGATAGATGATAGATAGATATGCGATAGATGGATATGAGAGATAGGAGATATATAGATAGATATGAGATAGATAGATAGGATATAGATATGAGAGAGATAGATATGAGATAGATAGATAGATATGAGATAGATAGATAGATATGAGATAGATAGATATGAGATAGATAGATAGATATGAGATAGATAGATAAATAGATAGATAGATAGAGATAGATAGAAGATAGATAGATAGATAGATAGATAGGAGATAGATAGATAGATAGATAGATATGAGATAGATAGATAGATAGATATTAGATAGATAGATATGAGATAGATAGATATATATGAGATAGATAGATATGAGATAGATAGATAGATAGATAGATAGATATGAGATAGATAGATAAATAGATAGATAGATAGAGATAGATAGAAGATAGATAGATAAATAGATAAATAGATATATAGATAGATGATAGATAGATAGATGAAAGATGATAGATGAGATAGCTAGATAGATGATAGATATGAGATAGATAGATAGATATGAGAGATAGATAGGAGATATAGATAGATAGATATACAGTAACAGAAGAATGCAGCAGCACACTGCCAGCACAAGGATATAGGTGAAACATGAACATGCAGTTAAAACATGGAGAGCTATACAGCTATGGTGTAATAGATGCAAATGTGAAACTATGAAATAGTGATGCACTTAGCTCGCAAATTTGTCTCCGCCGGCGGTCAAATAGCTTGGACCGTCCCACCGCGATAAGGTAGCCTCATTGGGACGGACCCTACACTGTGAATATGCCTCTGTGTGAACAATTCAGTAAGCATGGCAGGGTCTGGAACATCCAAGACACCTTATATACACACCTGATAGAGGTGGGTGGGGTGCAAGGCCAACATGGAGGTAGCCACTCCCCCGTATGTGCAATACAGACAAAGAATAAATCAGCCAGCACTTTAGTTGATACCAAACTATTATATGGACCTGGCCTACAGGTGCACGCTACTAGGCTAGATATACAGCACCTGTGCTGGCAGTGTGCTTCTGCATTCTTCTGTTGCTGTATATTTAGCCTAGTAGCGTGCACCTGCAGGCCAGGTCCATATAATAGTTTGGTATCAACTAAAGTGCTGGCTGACTTATTCTTTGTCTAGATAGATAGATAGATAGATAGATATGAGAGATAGATGTGAGATAGATAGATAGATAGATAGATATGAGAGAGATAGATGATAGATAGATATGAGATAGATAGATACATATGATATAGATAGATAGATAGATATGAGATAGATAGATATGATATAGATAGATAGATATGATATAGAAAGATAGATATGAGATAGATAGATAGATATGATATAGATAGATAGATAGATCAGTGTTCCCCCAACCGGGGTGCCTCCAGCTGTTGTAAAACTACAACTCCCAGTATGCACGCAAAGCCAAATACAAGCTGGGAGTTGTAGTTTTACTACAGTTAGAGGCCTCTGCTGGGAAAGACTGATAAGAGTCCCCCTTTATATCTCACTGTCTCCTGACCCCCCCCCCTCCTCACCCCAAAGTTACTTACCATGAAGGGCATCATCAGGGTGGGCAGGGGGGGTCTGGTCTGGAGGCATTGGGTGGGTGTCCGGGCCTGTGGTGGAGGTGCAGGAAACTCAGCCCGGCCTGCAGGAAATACAGAGGAGTGAGAGGGGGAGGAGCTTATCTCTCTTCTCAGCCCCTGCACAGTTTAATGGCTGCAGACTGAATGATGCTCAGACCGAAGCATCCTCAGTACTGACAGGCAGCCTGCAGAGGATGGTGTCCCCGCGGTTCACACGCTGCAAATGCTGCTGGTGAGGGGACAGTGGAGCTGGGGCTGACAGCTCCCCTTTGACCCCCCCCCAGATCCGCCACTGATCGGGACAGCCCTATTTATTTTAAATTGGGGGGGCACAAGGAGGGGCACGGCCTGATCTAGGGGGGCCATGGCCCCCTCTGCCCCCCCCCTAGCGACGCCACTGTTCCCATTTCCAATTTTCATGGAGTAAGCCATGATTTGATTTCTTGATGAATGACTTTTAGCAGTTCCTCCCCTGTGTGACTCCGTTCACCAAGGCAAACCATGTGAAGAACAGCATGACACCGACGTGCCCTGCACACATGGTATGTTGGAGGGGCACTGAGACTTTTCCGTGCAGTGGAGGCTGAGGACACGGTGGAGGATGAGGAGGCGGAGTCGCTCTCTGTCACTGCACCAACGCCCTGTGAGCCTGGAGGCGGAAGCAACGTGACCTGCCCAAGTTGCTGTTGTGGCTGTGCAGGAACCACATTCACCCAGTGGGCTGTAAAGAACATGTATTGTCCCTGACCGTAGTTACAGCTCCACACATTGGCGCTGCCATGCACTTTTGTACACACCGACAGGCTCAAGGACTGGCCCACATTCTGTTCCACAAAACTGTGCAGGGCTAGTACTGCCTTCTTCTCAAAGAAATGACGGCTTGGTACTCTCCACCTCGGCTCGGCACAAGCCATCAGTTCTCTGAAAAGTGCAGAGTCCACCACTTGGAAATGGAGGGACTGCAGCACCAGCAACTTGGACAGGAGCACATTCAGCTTCTGCGCCGTTGGATGAATGGGCGCATACTGTTGACTCGTGGACATGGCTTTGCCGATGGATTTTTGGCGGAATGACTGACTCGAAGTAGGAGGAGCAGGATCATCTGGAGCGACAGAAGATGGGTATGAGTAACAGTTCCCTGTGGCTGAGGTGGTGGAGCCTTGGCTGGCTGAAACAGGGAGCGGCGTGCCACTGGCTGGGCCACCACATCGGAGCCACGGTTCTCCCAGGCCGCTTTATGGTGACGCTGCAAATGTTGACACAGGGCCGTGGTGTCAACATTAGGACCCTGGCCAAGCTTCACCTTCTGCCAACACATCTTGCATGTGGCCATGTTAACCTCCTCCGGATGCTTGATGAAAAACTGCAACACCATCGAGTAGCTGATTTTCCCACCAACAGTCCGCACTGATTGACTGCTACTGTCGCCAGCTCCAGGAACCCCTGTTTCACTACCTCCCGGAAAGGTAGACTACACCAGGCATGTTTGACTCCAGACTTTCCACTTCTGCCACCATACTAACTGCCATCCATGCTACCATCTTGTTGGCTCAGCTGCTGCCTCACGGGCAACCTGCAACCCTCTTCTCCTGATGATGATGAAGCCAGTTCTGCACCCGGCTCCCAAGTGCCATTGGCTTCATCATCATTGAGTTGTGTTTGCACATCACTAATGTCTGCTTCAGGAGCCTGAACGCACGCAACACCACCTCCCACACCACTCTCCTCATCACTACTTGCCCTCCTAGCGGAGGAAGCGGCGGATGTCTCCTCCACTTCTTGGCTGGGCAGTAGATGCTGACTGTCCTCTAGGTCGTCTTCACTAAATAGTTGAGCTGAACCAACAGCATAAGATACTTCTGTGGAGGAGGTAACAGAATAGGATAGAGGCAATGGGAGGGCAGGGACTGCTCCCGGGCCATGTCAACTGAGTGTTGTGTCTGAGGAACCCACCGACTGTTGACTGGGGATGTCATATGTCACTTTTGATGAAATGGATGACCGTATTAACAAATTGATGAGGGCAGATGAGTTGCTGGTCGAGACACGACCGCTAGCTGATACCGAGAGTTCAGGCTTCTCTCTGCGACTCCTGCTGCCACTAACTCCTAGTCTGCTGCGACCTCTGCCTGATGAATTTAGGCCTCTGCCGCTCCTCTTTGCACATCCTTGAACTTCGCTGCCTGTCATACTTAGTGCGTATATGAGGGGAGTACAACACGTTCCACTACACTTAAAACAGTAGCCGGTGTGTACTTTTGGCTGGTCTTTCGCAGTATCTAGGCCCTTAAGATGTTAACAGGAACAAAATAGTACACCACTAAGATGTACGTATGTGGTATGCACTTATGAGGGGAGCACAATGCACTCCAGTATGCTTAAAAAAGTATTTCTGTACAACAGCAGCCATGCACACCAGTGCTGCAGCACAAAGTCGCTGTATACTACACCCAAAATTGGCACTTTCTCTCTCAATCCCACTCCCTTCCTTATCAGTGCTTCTAGGCAGGATTTGAGCTTGAGATGAATCGCAGCTGTTCTGTGCAACACACGGCTCTCTGTTCCTCTCTGTAATAGAAGGCTGTAGTGACTTGGAGGGTAATTAAACGCTGCTGTAAAAATGCTTTTCTGTGCAACACACACTGCTCTTTGTCCCTCCATCTATCTGCAATAAAAGGATGAAGTGACTGGCTGCAAGATGGCTGCCAATTATATAGGGTTGTGGCATCACAGGGGTGGCTGGCTGCTGATAGGCTGCATGCTACATGTGATTCAGCGTCATCCCGGCTGTTCTTGTTCCTGCCTTTCCAGGATTCCTTGCCCCATGTCCTCACATGTGGATCCGCTATTATAGATGCCCTGGAGCCTGAACCTCACTAAATGGAATTTAAATGGGCACTGTCACCAAACTTTTTTTTGATATGTTGTAGTACTACATATACTACAACATATCTCTAATATAAACCTATAAAAAAAAATTTCATTAAAATAGTTTATTTTACTGTTGAAAACCGGCCACTAGGGTTCTCCCTCCTAATTCATTCTGCCTCCGCTCGCTCCCAGACAGGGGGAAGCAAGCGCTGAGAGCTCATTGGCTCCCTGGCTTGACACGCCGCCGCTGCTGCTCTGCACTAGAGGTATGGGGGGGGGGGGTTTCGGGGGAGCGCTGCTGTGAGGTGTTTCAGCTCACGCCGCCGCTGCTTGACATGCCGGCCCCGCCTTCCAGCATCTACACACCGCCGCTGCCACTTTGCACTAGAGGTATGGGGGGGGGTTTCGGGGGAGCGCCGCTGTGAGGTGTTTCACCTCACGCCGCCACTGCTTGACATGCCGGCCCCGTCTACCCGCCGCCGCTCTGCACTAGAGTAATGGGGGGGGGGGGGGCTGCTGCTGCTCTGCATTAAGTTATTGTTTTCACCACAGGGTGCCTCCAGCTGTTTCACCACTACAGCTCCCAGCATGCCCTGACAGCCAGTAGATGCCAGGGCAAGCTGGGAGTTGTAGTGGTGAAACAGCTGGAGGCACCCTGTATAGTGAACTAAGGGCGGAAGTGTCGGCGCCAGCAGGCATCAGTGACGTAGTGCCTGCTGGGGAAGTCTGCCTGGTAGTGAGCACACTACCAGGCAGACAAAAAGACCTTTTAATATAGTTAACAAAAAATGTAAAGCCAGGGAGGGGGTTAGGGATAGATGGGCTATAGGCAGGGACAGAAAAAAACAAAAACGGATGGTGGGAGCTACCCTTTAATGAAGCGATCAAATTTCTCCTGAAATTCGTAACGAATTTGGATTAGTCATATTCGATTCGCTCATCCCTAGTAATAAGCTCATTGCTCGGTGGGTTTTCATTTTAACCCCTTAATGATCACGGACGTAAATGTTAGTCCTGGTTTGGCAATACTTTGCTCACGAAGATGTACATTTATGTCCTGTGTATGACCGTGACTATCGTCATACACCGCAGGTTCGTCATACACCGCAGGTTCCGGCTGCTATCAGCAGCCGTGGACCATCCGGTAATGACCAACATCCGCGATCGCGCAGATGTCCACCATTAACCCCTCAGATGCCATGATCAGTACAGTGCATAGCACTGAACAGTATTAACAATCAAATGATTGCTATAGATAGTCCCCTGGGGCACATAAAAAGTGTAAAAAAAAACATATTTGGTATCGCTGCGTGCGTAAATGTCTGAACTATTAAAATATAATGTTAATGATCGCGTACGGTGAATAGCGTAAATGTAAAAAATAATAAAAGTCCAAAAATGCTGCTTTTTTGTCCCATTTTATTCCCCAAAATTTTTATAAAAAATAATCTAAAAGTTTTATATAGGCAAATGTGGTATCAATAAAAAGTACAGATGACGACGCAAAAAAATGAGCCCTCATACTGCCCTATATCCGAAAAAATGAAAGAGTTATAGGTGGTCAAAATAAGGCGATTTTAGATTGCTGATTTTGTACAAAAAGATTCAGATTTTTTTTAAGCGGTACAAAAATATAAAATGATCTAGTCATGGGTATCATTTTAATCATATTGACCCACAGAATAAAGAACACATGTAATTTTTACTGTAAAGTGTTTTTTTACAGTGTGAAAACGAAACCCTCCAAAATGTGCAAAATTGTGGTTTTCATTTAAATTCACTCCCTAAAAAAATTATGGGGTTTGCTGTACATTTATGGTAAAATGAGAGGTTTCATTACAAATTTTGTCACGCAAAAAACAAGCCCTTATAAGGGTCTGTAGATGGAAATATAAAAGAGTTATGGATTTTAGAACGCGAGAAGGAAAAAACGTAAACACAAAATAAAATTGGCCTGATCCTTGAAGGAAATCTGTCATCAGAATCACCCGCACTAAACCTGCTATACGGGCTTGTAGTGCGGGTGATCCTGATTAAAACGCTTCTTACCTGGTTAAAAATGGTTCAGCTGTTCTTCAGATATCTTTATCTTTAGTTTTCTGTTATTCCCTGGCTTGGGACTCAGTGGGAGGTCTTATCAGCTCGGACTCGGCTATACGTCATTCTAGCTGGGGGAACGGCTGCCCGGTCCATGAATATTCATGAACTTATCATCGTAGTCTAACTCCTTTTTATAGGTCATGTGGGGAGGGCCGCGCATGCGCCGCGTTCCGTACACCCGGAAGTGGGGGGGAGAATGCTACGTTCCCCTGTCCGGTGCCCTCCGCAATGTCCAACCATCCAGCGTCAAAATTGAGACGCTGGATGATTGTGAACTGTCCCATTCAAATGAATGGGATCAGTTCTAGCATCAGTTTCCCTCCGATGCACGCTGGAGGGAAACTGTGCCGGACGACTGATATATGTGAACCCAGCCTTATCAGTCATCTTCTGCTCTGGTCTGCGTGAAGGCAGATCAGGTCAGAAGACTCCCGGAAGGCAGCGGAGGCAGGTGTGGGGACCTCCGTTTCCCGTGCTGGATGATCGGATGGACACAGCAGCGCTGCGGATGATCCGATCATCCATTTAAGTGTCTGCAATGCTACAGATGCCGTGATCTGTATTGATCACGGCATCTGAGGGGTTAATGGCGGACATCCGTGGGATCGTGGATGTCCGCCATTACCGGCGGGTCCCTGGCTGCGACCAACAGCCGGGACCTGCCGCGCATGATCCGGGCATCGCTCCGATGCCCGCGGTTATGCTTAGGACATAAATGTATGTCCTGGTGTGTTAAGTACCACCTCACCAGGACGTACATTTTCGTCCTTCGTCGTTAAGGGGTTAAAGGGGTACTCCGGTGGAAAACTTTTTTTTTTTAAGAACTGGTGCCAGAAAGTTAAACAGATTTGTAAATTACTTCTATTAAAAAAATCTTAATCCTTTTAGTACTTTTTAGCAGCTGTATGCTACAGAGGAAATTCTTTACTTTTTAATTTCTTTTTTGTGTTGTCCACAGTGCTCTCTGCTGACACCTCTGTCCGTGTCAGGAACTTTCCAGAGTAGCATAGGCATTCTATGGGGACTTTCTCCTGCTCTTAACAGTTCCTGATACAGGCATCAGGTGTCAGCACTGAACACTGTGGAAAACACAAAAAAGAAATTCCTCTGTAGCAAACAGCTTCTAAAAAGTACTGAAAGGATTAAGACTTTTTTTTATAGAAGTAATTTACAAATCTGTTTAACTTTCTGGCACCAGTTCATTTAAAAAAAAAAAGCTTTTCCACTGGAGTACCCCTTTAAGTGGGCATTGGAACATCACTAGTGCACACTGTATGTTCTGTTAGAGCATGTAGATTTTGTAGAGAGAATTGCTGCAAAAAGTACCTTACACTCTAAAGGACTCACCATGACTATGTGTTTTATTGCAATAAAAATAAACATGCAATGTATCCATTTTATTCTTCAATGGGCACTGGAGTAGAAATGTGCGACAATCTGCAGGTGTACCCTGAAACCACAACTTTTAGCCAATGGGTAATTATTCAGAAAAGGGGTTGCCCGGATATTTTAATAAAACAACTAAATAAATGTTCAAAAATATATGTGAACATACCAAAAGTGCATTGGACCACTAATTTTAAAACTGTTGTGATTAACACCATGCCCAATATTTTTTAGCCGAAGAAAGTATCCAGCAAGGTTGCCCTTTTGTTATTAATAGGGCTTAAATGGGCACTATCAGATACAAAAACTTTTTATATGTTGTACATCTTAGCAAAACATTAACCTTTCTAATATACTTCATAAGAAAATGTTATTTCCTTTTTATAGAAATTATAGCTCATAAAATCATGGCTTTGTCCAAGCTGAAGCACAGGCATGGACATAGTCCAGTAAGGCAGGGTGGGCTAGCACCCCTATGTGCTCTCTCCTGTCTGATAGTACTCCTCTGTGCTCTCTCCTGTCTGATAGTACTCCTCTATGCTCTCTCCTGTCTGATAGTAGTCCTCTGTGCTCTCTCCTGTCTGATAGCACCCCTATGTGCTCTCTCCTGTCTGATAGTACTCCTCTGTGCTCTCTCCTGTCTGATAGTACACCTCTGTGCCCTCTTCCCTTTCTGATAGGACTCCTCTGTTCTCTCTCCTGTCCTATCAGACAGGAGAGAGCACATAGGAGTGCTAGCACACCCTCACTTATTGGACTTTGTTCATGCCTGTGCTTCAGCTTAGCCAGGATTTTATAAGCCATGATTTCTATAGAAAGGAAATAAATTTTTATTAGGAAGTATATTGGAAATTTTTTGCCAAGATTTTAAACATATAAAAAGTTTTTGAATCTGACAGTGCCTATTTAAAGTAGTTCTCCAGTCTTACTTAAATAAATTTAAGTAACTTAAAGAGTACCTGCCATCAAACCATATTTTCTAAACTAACTCAGATTATATTCTCTAACTACTCCTAACACCTCTCCTGCCCTTACAAAAAAATTCTGAGCTTTAAAAAGCTCTGTATCATACCTTTCCCTTGCTCACATTGTGTGAGCTCCCGGCATGAGAAAATGGGCATTCCCCAGCAGGCGCAACGTCACTGGAGCCTGCGAGAGCTCTGCTCTGCTCTCACTTCCTGAGTTTGGCCTCCTGCCAGGTCGGGAGGAGACCAAACTAACTGTTTGACTTGTGCAGGGAACAGAACAGAGCCGCCAAGTGGACGTTTTTTCAATCACATTAAAAACATAAAGGTTGAGAATTTTAACAACAAGTAAAAAGTAAGTGTCTTAAAATTACATAAGGAACAATATATAAAAAATGTAGCTTGGTGACAGGTACTCTTTAAATCTTTTATAGCCTCTGTAGCTATCAGTTTGCACTGATGATACCTGTCAATGATGCAGTGGGAGAATAAACAAAAACGCAGAATTTTTTACCAAGCTCTCACTTCCTGTTGACGTGAGAGCTGTGCGTCTTGAGAGCGCTCTGTTTAATGTAACTGCGCATGCGCTGGTCCCTAACTACACCCGGACGTACCTCTTTCTGAAGTCTGCATATTTGTATTCTATTAGTCTATTTGATACTTCTTTAGATCATTATACCTACACAAATTCACCAACATTTACTCTGAGTTATAAAAAAAAGGAATAATTACAAATACAATGAAAAGTACCAAGTACCAGTGTCTTCCCCATCCAATCACTGCGGTTGCTATGTAATCCCCTTCTCTCTGTTTTCAGACAGGAGTCTTATAGACAGGACTGGAGTGAGCACAGAAGAGATCTTATCCCCCCCCCTCACTGGACTTTTTCTCTGCATGTGCTTCAGCTGGGACAAAGATGATGCTGCAGCCAGACAGGATTATGTTCTGGATGCTATGGAGACCCCTAGTGGTCTTTTTTTTATAAGCCATCATTTTTATAAAAAGGAGATTTTTTATGAAGTAAATCAGAAAGGATGATGTTTTCCCAATATGTACAACATATAAAAAGCTTTGATTTTCTGACAGTGCCCATTTATTGTCTAAAAATTATCCCTTTTTGGACACAGATGATCTGTCAGTGTTCACATCTACACACAGGTATCAAAAGAAGCAATGGCCATTTCCACGTGTTCCAAAAATTATTACTTTTTGGAAATAGCAACAGGTTTTGTGTCTGAAAAGTGAAGAACCAGTGGCTTTTTACAACCTGAAAATTATTCCAATTTTGGGGCATAGCAACAGGATTGATATCCTAGAAGGTGCACAAAACGACTATTCACAATTAGTGTAAGACACAAAAAAACTAAACTTTGACAGAACAAATGCAGAATGTGCTGCTTTTCTATAATTATCATATATGTGTGGTCCTACTCGTATCTGTGTTGTTCACTACTTAGTGTCCCTTACAGAGATCTTCACCTAACACTTGGCTGGTAAAACTATGTGCATAGGCTTTTATAAGATATCCCCACCATACTGCCTCCTGATTGGCTTGTAGAAGCTTTTAAAAGACATTATGGAATTTGTTGAGTACTTGTGATCCCTCCTGCTTCTCCTTACTGCCATGTGGCCAATGTTATTTTAGCTGGTTCTGCCAAACTGAACCCCCCCCCCCCCCCCCCGAAGTTTAAATTCTAGCTGAGTAAAGTTCTGACCAAACTAGGTTTCTATTGGTTTGGTTCACTCATCTGCAATACATTGCTCAAGAAAATAAAGAAAACTTTAAACAACACAATGTAACTCCAAGTCAATGACACTTCTGTGAAATCACACTGTCCACCCAGGAAGTAACATTGATTGACAATCAATTTCACGTGCTGTTTGTTAAATGGAACAGACAACAGGTAGAAATTATAGGCAATTAGCCAGACACACCCAATAAAGGAGTGGTTCTGCAGGTGGTGACCACAGACCACTTCTTAGTTCCTATGCTTCCTGGCTGATATTTTGGTCACTTTTAAATTCTGGCGACGCTTTCACTCTAGTGACACAAAGTACACAACCCACATAAGTGGCTCAGGTAGTGCAGCTCATCCAGGATGGAACATGAATGCAAGATGTGGCAAGAAGGTTTGCTGTGTCTGTCAGCGTAGTGTCCAAAGCATGGAGGCATTCCCAGGAGACAGGCCAGTACATCAGGAGACATGGAGGAAGCCGTAGGAGGGCAACAACTCAGCATCAGGACCGCTACCTCTGCCTTTGTGCAAGGAGGAGCACTGCCAGAGCCCTGCAAAATGACCTCCAGCAGGTATGCATGTGTCCACTCAAATGGTCAGACTCCATGAGGGTGGAATAAGGGTCCAACATCCACAGGTGGGGGTTGTGTTTACAGCCCAACACTGTCCAGGACATTTAGCATTTTCCAGAGAACACCAAGATTGGCAAATTTGCCACTGGCGCCCTGTGCTCTTCACAGATGAAAGCAGGTTCACACTGAGCACATCCTCCAGCATGACTGGTTTGGCAGTGGGTCAGTAATGGTGTGGGGGGGGGAGATTTCTTTGGGGGCTACACAGTCCTTCATATTTTTGCCGGAGGTAGCCTGACTGCCATTAGGTACCAAGATGAGATCCTCAGACCCCTTGTGAGACCATATGCTGGTGCAGTTGGCCCTGGGTTCCTCCTAATGGCAGACAATGCTAGACCTCATTTGGCTGGAGTGTGTCAGCAGTTCCTGCAAGAGGAAGGCATTGATGTTATGGACTGGCCCGCCCGTTCCCCAGACCTGAATCCTATTGAGCACATCTGGGACATCATGTCTCGCTCCATTGCCCCTCAGACCTCATCAGGAGCATGCTCAGGCATTGTACGGAGGTCATATGGGCACGTGGAGGCCACACACACTACTGAGCCACATTTTGACTTGTTTTAAGGACATTACATCAAAGTTGGATCAGCCTGTAGTGTAGTTTTCCACTTTGATTTTGAGTGTGACTCCATATCCAGACCTCCATGGGTTGATAAATTTGATTTCCATTGATAGTTTTTGTAGGATTTTGTTGTCAGCACATTCAACTATGTAAAGACGAAATTATTTAATACGATTAGTTCATTCTTTCAGATCTAGGATGTGTTATCTTAGTGTTCCCTTTATTTGTTTGAACAGTGTAAATAAATCTATGATTTGCTCCGAATTTACATATGTAAACAACATTAGTATGGAATAGTAGATGTGTCTTTGACTCAAAAGGTCCAAGCATTTAGATTTCCTTAGAGCGGCAGCATAAAATGTTTAACAATATATGCTGAGACAGAAAAAAGGAAACAAAATTTGAAACAGAACTGATGGGACAGCACCTTTAAAGAGAACAAAGACATAGCAGCATTGTTGTATTTTGCCTTTTATTTTTGGAACTGCAGGCTCACTGATAAAATGGTCAAAGTCTATAGGCTTGGAGACAAACAAAAGCAAAAGCGGCCTTTGCCTTTCAGGAAACAAACAACACTTGCTGCTTTTCTATTTAACTTTCAGTGTTTCTGGCCGAATCCTGTTATTTATGAGAAACATATTTCTTTTATAGGCACTTGATAGTAAGATTATTTTTTGATGTTCTCTGTACAATAATCCCCATTACACCTTAAAATGTTGAGATCCTATCTTCTTGCCAGAAAAAAACATGCTTAAAGCTACATCCAACTTTAAGTATAGCAGGTCATTTTAAAACCTTAGGGATGCCTAAGCTTGAAAAATATGAATGCTAAGTTAAAAAGAAAAAACAGTTATGAATATTTATATTATATTGTTAGAGAACAATCTTATTATAGCATTAATGTTGGAGCTGGAATTTCATTCTAAGCCACAATTTTTATGACTTAATAACTTTGAAAGAAATTAAACAATACATCTGAAATTTCACTTCAGCCGATTAGAAATCAGGTTGGAAAATAAAAACAGCTAAAAATATTGAGTAACTTATTAACATAAAAAAATGGTTGAAAGAAAAGTGTCTAACAGATTTTTTTTTGTAATAAAATCCAGACACATATTCAATTATTGTTTCTTTTTATTTTTTGTACATGATTATGGAGACTGGGGCAGCCATTTTGGCTGAGCTACTGCTCTGTAAACAAAAGCTTAAATATTTGCTTTATAGCAGATAAATGGATATAGGAAATTGCTATCTGGATGTGCCTCGTTGAATTTAATGGGAGAGTGTTCTTGGCATGCTCTGTGACCTGTGTAGAGGTCAGTGTGCATGGAGAGGAGGAGGAGAACTGTGTCCATTATCTTTTTACAATGACAGATCCTGTGTTATCCCTATATATAGACTTGGGCAGCATTGACTTGGACAGCATTGTTGGTCCCCTTCTTTTAAAGACAGCAAAAACCCACAATGCTCCTTGAAATAACTTGAAACTGACAAAAGTAATAATGAATAACAATTTATCGAAAATTAACCAATGAAAATCAGACATTGCTTTTGAATTGTGGTTCAAGAGAATGTTTTGAAAAACAAAATGATGAAACTGTCCTGGAAAAAAATGATGGTCCCTGGACCTTATATTTTGTGACATGTACAGATTCAAGACTGTTGTGCAAGATGCAGCAAAACAACTTAGAGCTTAGAGCTAATGTCAAAAAGCTCTAGTTTTGTCTGAACTGTCCAAATTACATTCTCCCAGAAGTTTTGTGGCTTGTCCTTTGAAAATCACAATAGCTCTATTAGCCATGAGGAGGAGTTGTGTGAGGACAGTCAATCTTTGGAGTGTGCTGCAGGGGAAGTGGAAGCCGTGACCAAACATACCACTAGTGGGATTGGTGGTGGTAAGTGTACTGGGGATGCTTAGTCCATGTTCAGACATCAGAGATTCAAGTAGAAAGGAGTGATAGGAATGATGATGAGGATGATGATGAGTGTTGCACAAGATGTGGGAACCAGGTGAGGAGGAGGTGACATGCTCAGAGACGGAGGGTAATGGTACTTTCAGAACAGAAGATCGTAGCTGAGGTAGAGCCAGGACACTTGTCAAACATAACAGATGTAGGCCTGCTGGTCTGATCAGCTTAGGTGATGGCGACACTGCTGAATCTGTAGGCTTGAGAAAAAAAACTTTCCAGAGGAGGGGCTCAGTCAGGTGGTGGTGTACCTGTCTAGTATTCTTTTGTGTGGAAATTCTTTTCTACCATACCAGATACATGGCACTGTGCTGTCTTTGCAAACATGAAGTTAGCTGTGGACAGGGCATGTGTATAGAAACTAGTTCTCTTTGTAGGCACATGGAGCGACATCACAAGGCCACATGGGTTAGCTGAGATAACACACAATGTGAGGAAAACCCTACTGTTGCTCCTCTAGATCCTGCTCAGCTGTCTAGTAGCCAAGCCTTGTTCCCAGGCAGTGCATTCTCTGTCTTGTCATCAGTCTCATCAGTGTTGTGTCCTCCTCTGCTGTCCTGTCAGTGTAGTCCTCCTCCTCTATCTCATCATACTTGTGAATTTATGTCATACAGACAACCTTGCCAAGGTGTTGGGGGTATAGGCGCTTCCATATCATATTGTTGACTTCATGGCCTTTAGGCAACTAATGGGGCAGTGCATACCTGGTAAGAATTAGTTTGACAAAAAAAAGACATTCCTGCTTTTCACAATCATGTAATGGAGAGGGTGGGCCATTCCATGCAGTTGTCAGTTTGAGGCACAGTGCATGCCATGGTAGATACCTGTACCCATGGCCAGGGCTAATACACGTCTTTTGCGGCCCAATGGGTCAGCATCCTGAAAACAAAAGGCTCCACCACTACAAGGCCAGGAAATTGTAGTAGTTGTGCCAATCTGGTTCAACTTTTGACAACTGACACAATACTCCTTACTCCTCCTTCACCTCATCCAGGTCTTCCTCCATGGACATCCTGCATCCCCCCACAAGGAAGAGCATAGCTAATCCTCCTCCTCCCTCCTTTAATCAATCAAGCATTGTCATACTGTATTACATTTGCTTAGCTTGGGCAAGAAAAGCCACACAGCGGAGAAGATTGAGATGTATTAGGTTTGTATGAAGTTTACATTTTTACAGAAACCCTTTATATTACCGTATAAAAAGTAAAAAAAAATATTGTAAGGAAAGATTGGAAAAAAGATGGAATTCAGCAATTTCTTTTTCGGAGTTCACCATATGGTAAAAGGGTCAACTATCAATGAGTTTTGTTTCTATAAAATAAATAAAAAAATAACAATCTTCCAATATTGAAAATGCTTAAGCTTTTCTTTTAAAAGTGGAGTGCACTGACAGCCACTTTGACATTGACTTTCATTGAGCACATTATTAGATTAAAAACATTAATGTATTGTATCACTATGTTACAGAATAAGGATATGTGTGGTACCACAGGTAGTGTAGGGAAATACTTTATCACTTTGTGATGCCAGGGCACCGTTAGCTTATACACTGTCCGAGGTAGGAGACAGCTTTTCCTGGTCCAGACAAGGGGAGTAGAGAAACACACCGACGTCAGGTTACGGATAACTGTCTTTACCGAGCACGGTGCAGATGGTATTACACTGACAGTATGGTAGCTAGGGTTCTGTCAAGGTCCTGTAGCTTCCTCCGCCAGGGTATGAACTTCTACCGTGCGGTTGATCCTTGCAGAATGACCGGTTAAAGTAGATTTGATTTGGACCTTCCCCACACACCTCAATCCTTTACCACACTTGTGCTCAGACACAACACTAGAGCTAGACCAGGGCGATTCCTCCCCTCACTACACTATATGGACAAAAAAAGATTACAACTAAAAACCAAGGAGTGGGGTGGAAAAAAAATATGTACACAAATAAATGATGCTGTGAGCGGGAGATGAAAAAAGGAAAGAAAATACAGAACACATAGATGCATGCATGTAATTATCTCCAAGGGGAAGATATAATATACCATTGTGTCTCATTCAGAGACAACCTAAGGTAGATGATCAATACTCAAAGAACATCATGAAGAAATGTCATTATTAATGGGTGTGTGAAAGGCTTTGATCCTTTCTCCCCTTTTGCTTCTTTCCTTAAATTTTAGCTCTTCCAGTCTTTCCTGGCAAGTTTCTGGTAAGAAATCTGTCACTGTTTATGAGGGCAATAAAAACTGGAGACATGGACCCTGAACAAAATGATGTTTCCCTCACATCTTTCTGTGCAGTCATTCTCTTCTCCTATCATGCATGAGGACGATTTATCAAGGGATTTAGAGGGTTTATTTTGCTTACAAAAGTCGCACAAAAACTCACACTTGTGCCTAAGCAATTTACCAATCAGCCCTACCTAAGCAATTTTCTGTTTTCACTTTGCAGTTGTCAAGAATTTATCAAGTGCAAAAGTTGTACGTAGGCAAAAAAAAAAAGTAACAAACCCCCTTAAAATGGTCACAAGTGTGAGCCAGGTCAGACCTAGCTTACAAACTTGCATTTGACAGCATTTAAAAAAAAGTCACACCAAAAGTCGCAACTGCGACTTTTGTGTGACTTTTTACGCAGCTCCGCTCCCCGGCCACCCACCCGCATTTACCCCGAACCATGCACTTACAATTAGGTTCAAAACCAGCTAGTGCTAACCCCCAATTATTACCCCGGTACCCACCACTGCAGGGGTGCCTGGAAGAGCTGATATCAACTGGCCCGGAGCATCAAAAATGGCACTCCTGGGTCTAGGCAGTAACAGGCTGGCATTATTTAGGCTGGGTTGGGCCACTAACAATGGTCCTTGTGCACCCTGGTAATGTCAGGCTGTTGCTGCTTGGTTGGTATCTGGCTGAGAATAAAAATAGGGGGAACCCTATACGTTCTTTTTTTAATTATTATTTAATAGTTTATGCAAAATGGGTGGGTTTCCCCCTATTTTCTTTCTCAGCCAGATACCAACCAAAAAGCAACAGCCTGATGTTACCAGGGTGGGCGAGGATCATTTTTACTGGCCCTCCCGAACCTAAATGATGCCAGCCTGTTGCCACCTAGGCCCAGGACCGCCATTGTTGACACTCCGGGCCTGTTGGTACCGCCTCTTCCCAGTACCACTCTGGCGGTGGGTGCCAGGGGGAATAATTGGGGGTTAGCGCTAGCTGTTTTTGCGGCTGACGCTAAGCCTTAGCTTAGTAATGGACTCCGTCTATTAGACAGTTTTCACTACTAAGCCTTTAAAGTAAATTTTTTAAAAACACAACACGTTTAAAAACTTTTATTAAAAAAAAAAAACACTCCCCCACAAGCCTTCGATAACAATTTTATTAACATTAAACCAAAAAATTGCTGGTCATCGTAGTCCACTGAATCCAAAGTAGTCCTCTGCATACATGGATCTGAAATGAGAAAAAAGTTTAGGGAGAAAAAAGTGGTAAAAAAGACTGTTTTTAACCCCTTAAGGACTCAGCCCATTTTGGCCTTAAGGACTCAGACAATTTAATTTTTACGTTTTCATTTTTTCCTCCTCGCCTTCTAAAAATCATAACTCTTTTATATTTTCATCGACAAACTAGTATGAGGGCTTGTTTTTTGCGCGACTAGTTGTCCTTTGTAATGACATAACTCATTATATCATAAAATGTATGGTGCAACCAAAAAACACTATTTTTGTGGGGAAATTAAAACGAAAAACGCAATTCTGCTAATTTTGGAAGGTTTCGTTTTCACGCCGTACAATTTATGGTAAAAATGACGTGTGTTCTTTATTATGAGGGTCAATACGATTAAAATGATACCCATTATTACATACTTTTATATTATTGTTGCGCTTAAAAAAATCACAAACTTTTTAATCAAATTAGTACGTTTATAATCCCTTTATTTTGATGACCTCTAACTTTTTTATTTTTCCGTATAAGCGGCGGTATGGGGCTCATTTTTTGCGCCATGATCTGTACTTTTTTTGATACCACATTTGCATATAAAAAACTTTTAATACATTTTTTATAATTTTTTTTTAATAAAATGTATTAAAAAAGTAGGAATTTTGGACTTTTTAAATTTTTTTCCGTTCACGCCGTTCACCGTACAGGATCATTAACATTTTATTTTAATAGTTTGGACATTTACGCACGCGGCGATACCAAATATGTCTATAAAAAATTTTTTTACGCTTTTTGGGGGTAAAATAGGAAAAAACGGACGTTTTACTTTTTTATTGGGGGAGGGGAATTTTCCCTTTTTTTTTACTTTTACTTTTACATTTTTTTAAATTTTTTTTTACACTTGAATAGTCCCCATAGGGGACTATTCATAGCAATACCATGATTGCTAATACTGATCTGTTCTATGTATAGGACATAGAACAGATCAGTATTATCGAACATCTTCTGCTCTGGTCTGCTCGATCACAGACCAGAGTAGGAGACGCCGGGAGCCGGACGGAGGAAGGAGAGGGGACCTCCGTGCGGCGTTATGAATGATCGGATCCCAGCAGCAGCGCTGCGGGCGATCCGATCATTCATTCAAATCGCGCACTTCCGCAGATGCCGGGATCTGTATTGATCCCGGCACCTGAGGGGTTAATGGCGGACGCCCGCGAGATTGCGGGCGTCGACCATTGCCGGCGGGTCCCTGGCTGCGATCAGCAGCCGGGATCAGCCGCGCATGACACGGGCATCGCTCCGATGCCCGCGGTTATGCATAGGACGTAAATGTACGTACTGGTGCGTTAAGTACCACCTCACCAGGACGTACATTTACGTCCTGCGTCCTTAAGGGGTTAAAAAGTATGTGTGGTCTGGTCTAAAAAGGGGCATGGCCTAACTCTACATCTAATTTATTACGATACTTGCAAGTGGGTGTGGCTTATTGACTGTGTATTAAAATAAAATGCACATAAAATGTAAAGCAATTGATGAAAAGTAACATAAGCTGAAAGTACTGGCAGAAATGAACTCTGGCTAAATAAGACAAAACGGTCATAAAAAAATACTAATGTTATTTTACAAAATGTCACGATTATTTTAAGCCAGGAAAAAACGCTGTGTAAACATATCCTTATAACAGCAATTCCAAGCTTTATTACTGTGGTAGGCAGGAGTGAGATTTAGAGAGTTAGTATTGATCCTTGGCTGGCAGGTTGTGAGGTTTGTGACACCAGAAGTAGTAGGGTTGCAATTAGTATGTGGGACTGATGATGAGGGTTGTAGTGGCTGAAGTGGTTGTACAGTGGCTGAAGTGTAACAGCCCTGTAGATTTATTTTATTTATATAGCACCTACAGATTCCGCAGCGCTTACAATTATGGGGTACACACAAAGACAAGTATCAGACATAAAATTACACAATAACTATTCAAACAAGAGGTGTAGGGATATGTTGAGAATATGTTGAGGCCAATTAAAGAATGTTATAGGCCTGTCTGAAGAGATGTGTTTTTAGGCCACGTTTGAAACTATGGATGTTGATAAAGGATATCGCCAAGGGTATCCTAATGTTATAGGATGCCAATGATAAAAGGAATATAAGGAGTGTATATAATACTAATATAGGATATATAAATATTGTATACTATTCCTCCTGCCTTCCTTCCTTTTCCAAGTGTTAACAACCTTCTCTAGTTTCCCTATGTAAATTGTACAGTTTAAGTAATTCCCAACACAGGGTTAAAAATACAATGGTTTATTCACTAATACACTATATAACTTTAGCTAACATATATACATACAATTTAACCCAATACAATATCTTACCCACCCACCTAATTACACACCAATACACAAGCACACAAGCGCTTAATCCAGAACAGCTTTCTGTCCCTAAGGCTATAGGAGTTAGTGATAGTAATGAGAGAGTCAGTGCTTGATACAGTTAACAGGGATGGAAATGGTTAATGCAGGGCCTTGGTAGAGAGGAGTGGAAAGGAATTAGTGAGTCTTGGGATGGGAAGGATAGGATTAGAGTGGAGATTATTAAGAGATAGAAGTTGGGGGCAAAGGTATAGATTGCAGGGAGGAAAGAGGGTGATACTTAGCAGATTTTCAGCCTTGGTGCAGGAGATGAGGCAGGGCAGCAGTTTGATGATGGATCCTCACTGCCTGCTATGGTGGCTGCTAGAGATGAGCGAATCGAAGTTGACGAACCCGAATTAGTTAAGATTTTTATGAAAAATTCGATTTGCAACGAATACGAATGCCGCCGCAATTCTATCGCACGAATCGCTTCATTAAACTCCATTTTACAGCGTTCCAGGCTATTGGGGACCTAAGATGGCGGATCCACATGTGAGTACATGGGGCAGGGGATTATGGGAGGGCGGTAGGCGAGCTGACCCTGAATCACATGTGAGATGCAGCCTATCAGTGTTCACTGACCCCTGTGATGTCACAGCCCCTATATAATCGGCGGCCATCTTGCCTCTCTTCATTTCATCTATGCACTCAGATGGAGAGGACGGGACTGCATGTGTGTGAATAGCTCATACCACAGCGTTACACTGCAACTGCTACTCACATCAGCATTAGGGAAAGGCAGGAGTGCAGAGTGCTGTGCTGTTACACTGAGAAGGATCATTGATTGCTAAACCTCCTATTCACGTTATTGAGCATTGCAGCAGAGAGGGGCTGTCAGCTGCCTCATACAGATCAACAAGCTGCCTGAACTTTCTGAAGCGTCTTATCTCCTCATTCTTCAGCCCAATTGAGTTTACTTTTATTTGCTCCACAAAAACTTCTGCTGCTCAGAATTGTGTGACAGAGTGCAATTTAGGGTTTAATCCCTGGATTTTTTTTTTGTGGTGCTGCACTGTTGGGTCCTGCTGCTGTTCAGAAATATGTGATTGTTCAGTGGACTGTAGTGCATTTGTACCATTTTGTACCCGTTAATCTGTCAAGGGGCTACATATAGTGTTGCTAGCGAATCTTCGCAATGCGAATTTTATTCGCGAATATCGCATATTCGTGAATTCGCGAATATTTGCGAATATAGCACTATATATTCGTAATTACGAATATTCATTTTTTTTTTGTTTTTTTTCACAGTACACATCACAGTGATCGTCCCTCTCTGCTTCCAGCTTGTGTGGTGTAAAGAAGCCTCTAATACTACTGTGTGAGACAGGTGCGCGAATTTTCACATATGCGAAAATTTGTATATACTAATTTTCTCATATGCGAATTTTAGCATATGTTAATTTTCGCATACACGAATTTTTTCATATGCAAAAATAAAATGTGAATATTACGAATATGCGAATATTCGCGAATATTCGTCCATATATTCGCGAATATTTGCGAATTCGAATATGGCCTATGCCGCTCAACACTAGCTACATACTTTTCAAGTCCAAAAAATACTATTCACCGGCTGTTTTATTTTTTTAAAACAGTTTTTTCTGCGTATAGTTACGCATATATAACTGCCCTCATCAGTGCATACCGCATAGGTACATCCAAGTATTGTACCATTTAGTACCTGTTAAGCTGTCAAGGTGCTCCATACCGTCACAGTCCAAACAATAGTATCCACCGGCTGGTGTATTACAAAAATACAGAGTTTTTTCTGCTAATAGGCCCTCGTCAGTGCATACCGCATAGGTACATCCAAGTATTGTACCATTTAGTACTTGTTAAGCTGTCAAGGTGCTCCATACCGTCAAAGTCCAAACAATAGTATTCACCGGCTGGTGTTTTACAAAAATGCAGAGTTTTTTCTGCTAATAGGTAGCGTTGCTCGCGAATATTCGCAATTCAAATTTTATTCACGAATATCGCATATTCGCGAACTCGCGAATATTCGCGAATATAGAGCTATATATTCGTAATTACGAATATTCGTTTTTTTTTTTTTTTTTTTCACAGTACACATCACAGTGATCATCCTTCTCTGCTTCCAGCTTATGTGGTGCAAGAAGGCTCTAATACTACTGTGTGAGACTGGTGTGCGAATTTTCGCATATGTTAATTTTTATATATACAAATTTTCGCATATGTTAATTTCCGCATGCGCGAATATTCGCATATGCAAAAATAAAACTAGACTATTACGAATATGCGAATATTCGCGAATATGACGAATGCCGCTCAACACTACTAATAGGCATATTACTGCCCTCATCAGTGCATACCACATAGGTACATCAAAGTATTGTACCATTTAGTACCTGTTAAGCTGTCAAGGGGCTCCATACCGTCAAAGTTCAAACAATAGTATCCACCGACTGGTGTATTCCAAAAATACAGAGTTTTTTCCGCTAATAGGCCCTCATCAGTGCATACCGCATAGGTACATCCAAGTATTGTACCATTTAGTACCTGCTAAGCTGTCAAGGTGCTCCATACCGTCAAAGTCCAAACAATAGTATCCACCGGCTGGTGTTTTACAAAAATACAGATTTTTTTTCTGCTAATAGTTAGGCATATTACTGCCCTCATCAGTGCATACCGCATAGGTACATCCAAGTATTGTACCATTTAGTAGCTGTCAAGGTGCTCCAAACCGTCAAAGTCCAAAGAACAGTATCCACCGGCTGGTGTGTTACAAAAATACAGATTTTTTTTCTGCTAATAGTTAGGCATATTACTGCCCTAATCAGTGCATACCGCATAGGTACATCCAAGTATTGTACCATTTAGTACCTGTTAAGCTGTCAAGGTGCTCCATACCGTCAAAGTCCAAACAATAGTATCCACCGGCTGGTGTTTTACAAAAATACAGAGTTTTTTCTGCTAATAGGCCCTCATCAGTGCATACTGCATAGGTACATCCGAGTATTGTACCATTTAGTACCTGTTAAGCTGTCAAGGTGCTCCATACCGTCAAAGTCCAAACAATAGTATCCACCGGCTGGTGTTTTACAAAAATACAGATTTTTTTTCTGCTAATAGTTAGGCATATTACTGCCCTCATCAGTGCATACCGCATAGGTACATCCAAGTATTGTGCCATTTAGTAGCTGTCAAGGTGCTCCAAACCGTCAAAGTCCAAACAATAGTATCCACCGGCTGGTGTTTTACAAAAATGCAGATTTTTTTCTGCTAATAGTTTGGCATATTACTTCACCCCATTTGATCTTTAAATGTAAGGGGTTATGAAACCCTCTTGGGTACTGCGAAAGACTGCTCCAGAATCATTCTGTGTCTTTCAGGAACTACTTGCCTCCCTGGCACCTCAGGCCTTGGGCCTATAATTTTTTGAAGTTTAGCAGTAGATAAATACATGCTTAATGCAAATATCAACATTGATCTTTAAATGTAAGGGGTAATGAAACCCTCTTGGGTACTGTGAATGACTGCTCCAGAATCATTCTGTGTCTTTCAGGAACTACTTGCCTCCCTGGCGCCTCAGGCCTTGGATCTATAATTTTTTGAAGTTTAGCAGTAGCTAAATACATGCTTAATGCAAATTTGAACAATGATCGTTAAATTCTCGGCGCTTTGCCTGGGCCTTCTCCTACCCCGCCGGGGCCGATCCGAGGACCTCACTAAACCATTCAATTGTTATTAGAGACATGCGGTGTGTACAAGGGGCAGGGACTTAATGAACCCTAGCTTATGACCCGCACTTAGTTGTGATTCTTCTTTCCTGGCAAAAATGATCCCTATCGCAAACGGGAGCCGGGTGCAGAAGGGGCTTAATCATCATCAGGAGAAGAGAGTTGCAGGTTGCCCTTGAGTCAGCAAGGCGGTAGCACGGTTGGCAGTCAGCGTGGTGTGGCAGTAGTGGAAATTCAGGAGACAAACGTGCCCGGGGGAGACCACTTGCTTCAAGGCAGCTTACCTTATAGAGAGGTAGTGGGTTACCCGCACCTGTCGGTGAAAGATAGAGACACGCTAATCCATTCAGTGGAGCGCTAGTGCGGGCCAGACATCTGAGGCCATAACACACCTGTTATTGCTCGATCTCGCAATTGATTGTGCAATGTAAGGGGTTATTAAAGCCTCTTGGGTACTGCTGAGGTCTACTCCTAACTGTTCCTGGTGCAATGTATGGGATAATTAAACACTCTTGGGTAGTGTTATTTTTAAATTTACTGATAACTTTATCAGTACTAAAATTGAATTTTACAGAATGCTAACCGTTACACAACGGAACGCTTGTTGCGTGTGATTTTTTAATGAAAATAAATTTTAAAAAATACGGAGAGGGATCAACTCTGCTTAATCATTTTTGGCCAAAAACTCCTTTGGTGATCTGATCTTTTGGAGACAGATGCGCTTACACACATAATATAATATATATAATTTTTTTGAAAAAATTTAAAACATTGTGTGGTTTATTATTTTTGAGAAGAAAGTCTTTGGGTGGTCCATCGTCCTGCATTATAGAGTCTTCTGAACTGTTGGATATGCGCTTGTTTTTACACAAAGGTATACATTTTTGTTTTAAAATTATACAATTTTTTGATTTTGGGGGGGATTGTGAAGCCCTGTGTGTACTGGTGCATCAGCCAACTCCAGGCTGTGTCCTTGAGCCAACATATGGGTTACTGATGCCGCTGTGGTGGGGCCTGGGTCTGGCAATTTCAAATTTTCTCATAGGTAGCACCCGCTATCCAAATTCTTTTTCAAAAATTTCTAAAATTGTGGTGCTTTTTGGGGGGGATTGTGAAGCCCTAGCGTGTACTCGTGCATCAAGCAACTCCAGGCTGTGTCATTCAGGCAATATATGGGTTACTGTTGCCGCTGTTGGTCTTGGGTCTGGGAATTTCAAATTTTCTCATAGGTAGCACCCGCTATCCAAAATCTTTTTCAAAAATTTCTAAAATTGTGGTTTTTTGGGGGGGGATTGTGAAGCCCTGCTGTGTACTCGTGCACCCCAGACATGTGGGGCGGAGGCTCGTGATGTCACAGTTACTTCCCGCTCGTTATGTCATCATGCCCCCTCTCCTAGACTTGCCTTGATGGGTTGTGACTGTGATATCACGAGCCTCCGACGCTGCATCTGATGCTCTAAACGAATGCCGAGTGCAGCAGGGAGATCCCCTTTGGATAGGGGACAAGAGTACCCCTTTAAAGCTACTTGATCCCAAGGTAAACTCGGTAACATTCGCCAAATGTAATATTTGTGTCTGGATCGTTAGGTCGCCCTAAGCACCAAGACTACCACCTTCAACCCCCTACCTATGCCCTTGTAAACATCTAACATACAAATTTGTGTTTCCTCAATATTTGTTGTCAGACAACAGACGGTAGGCAACCTAAATGTTACATTACTCTTATATGTATCTTTAGCCTGCGATGGATTTAGATTTGAGGCAGCCAGCATCATACTTTTACATTTACAAAACAGTCATGGTGTTTTGCAACCACAATACGAGGAGGTCCATTTTGCAGCTGAGAATATTTTCTTTTTCTCCTCTTATCACCCTAGTCCCTCTATCACGGCACATTAAGCATAGTATACGCAGCATGCTTCATATTTACACAGCCACACTAGAGATTCTGCAGGAGGTCAGTAAAAAATGTTCCTGGTTCTTGCACAGATCAGCTCTACAGCCCCGCTTGCCTGCAAATTATTCTTACAGCTATGTGCATTTTTCCGAAGAGTCTTTATTCTACACTTTTGATATTTCCACATTGAAATATTTTGTTTCTTTTTTTTTTGTGTATTTTTTTTTCCATCCAATGATTCAATCACGGCATTCATGTTCAATTGGTCCTTGAGTGTGCATTAGGGATGCATAAGAGCAAAATCTGGAAGTTGATTGGTTCTTAGTTGAACATTTTACATTCTGCTAGAGAAAAGCTAGAAAACAAAAGTAGGTTATAAAAGAATGTGCAAAATGAAAAGATTTATGGGTGTAATAAGACCAGGATGAGCCACTTCATAAGCAAAGTAATCTACTCAGGGATGTGCATTAGACACCTAATGCCTACTTATACCATCTTGCTGAGCATTAGGACAGTCTTACACACAAGCTTTTGTGCCTTATCAATTGTGTACAGCGCTGCTAGCTTATGCCATTGTTCCCTGAAATGCACACACACATTACACAGGCTTGAAATATGATGCTGGCTTACAAGGAATTAAAACTCATTCCCAGTTTAGTGAGAAACTTTTTACTTTTAGTATCTGGTACATTGAGACTAGACATGAAAAAAGTGAACAGATACTATATATCTAAACAATAAAATGTATGTAATGTACTTTAATTTACAGATAAATGGCCACTTAACTACTGAGCAATGATGTTTAAAGGAGTAATGTAGTGAAAGGTAACTTATCCCCGATCCAAAGGATAAGGGATAAGTTATAGATCGTGGGGAGTTCGCACCGATCTCATGAACAGGGCCCTGGCAGTCTGTTGGAAGGGGGTGTGCGGACCCCTGCACAGAGCGGTGGCCGACACACCCCCTCCATGTATCACATAGAGATACATGGAGGGGGCATGTCAGCCGCGGCTTCCTGCAACAGTTGGAATGGCCACTTCTAGCAGACTGCCAGGGGCCCGTTCAGGAGATCGCAGGGGGTCTTAGCGGTCAGACCCCCCCCACGATCTATAACTTATCCCCTATCTGGTTCATTTTCCGTTTTTTCCATGTTCTCCCCGTATATATTGAATATATGTAACATAACAGTTTGTTTAATTCTTTAAAGTTTTATTAGACATTATAAAAGATTTTTTTTCTATCCTTTTTACCTTTTATGTAAATTTTAACACAAACTCTTTCATTTCCGTCGTGGATGCTTCCCATTTCAATCACCACATTATATTATATTTTGTGGTTCATATTTGGTGAAAGATCAATCCCCATCTTTGATCATCTGAGACCAAAGACAATCTAAGACAAATTTGCATTACAGAGTAAGAAAACATAGTTCTTTTGAATTAGCGACTGACACTTCAGCCTAATTTTCATGGTCCAAAATTCCTGTTGGATCCGTGTAATGTTTTGTCTTGTGTTAGATGAAACGGTGGTCAAGACAGATAATTGCACTTGTTTACACATAATTCTCTCACTAAAGAGAAATGTCTTTTTAGTTACTGCATATTTGAGTTTTTGGAGTTTGTAATAAAAATAGACAGTTCCTAGTATACATCTTAAAAGTAGCCTGTTTGCATAGTTTTGACAATTACAAAGTCCACAAAAAGTATTCACTCACAAAAAGTAATCAGAATTGTCTGGATTGCACATAAAATATTATTATTTTAAAGCCTCATAAGTTTCAGGACCAATATAAATATTGATAAAAGTTTTAAAATACATAACATAAGGCAAAACATGAATAATAAACATGAAATAAATCTATAACAAATTGGTACAGATGAAAGAAGACCCTGCCCTTGAGGACTTACAATTTACACATACAGTGTATTCATTCTTCATATCCTTCCACTTTTTGCATTTTGGGGATGATGTCACAAAATCTGGATTCAAGTAAGGGCTGTGTCTGGGCCAGACAAGGACATTCACAGAGTTATCCCTAAGCTTATTCTATGTTTTCTTAGCTGTGTGCTTAGGATCATTTTCTTGTTGAAAGGTGAACCTACGTCCCAGTCTTATGCTCAGAGCACTCTCGGGTTTTCATTAAGAATATCTCTGTACACAGCTCCATTCAGCTTTCCCTCAACCCTGACCAATCTCCCTGCCCTAGTTGCTGAAAAACACCCTCACAACAGGATGCTGGTACCACCACCATGCTTCATTGTAGGGATGGTATTGGGTAGATGATGAGTAGTAGTGTTGAACAGCATAGGCCATATTCAAATTTGCGATATTTCGCGAATATATGGATGAATATTCATGATATATTCGCTAAATTTGCATATTCCTTATATTCGCGTTTTATTTTTGCATATTCGAAAATTTGCATATACAAAAATTAGCAGATGCGGAAATTTGCATATGCAAATTTTTGCATATGCAAAAATTTGCACGCCAGTCTCACACAGTAGTATTAGAGCCTTCTTTACACCACACAAGCTGGAAGCAGAGAGGAATGATCATTGTGATGTGTACTGTGAAAATATATATATATATATGAATATTCGTAATTGTGAATATATAGTGCTATATTTGTGAATATTCGTGAATTCGCAAATATGCGATATTCGCGATTGCGAATATTCGCGAGCAACACTTATGAGTAGTGCCTCCAGACATTACACTCAGAATTGAGGCCAAAAAGTTTCATTTTGGTTTCATCAGACCACATAGTCTCCAAGGGAGCCTTCATTTGTCTTTTTCTGGGGAAAGGCTTCTTTCTGGCTACTCTGCCATAAAGCCCAGATTGGTGGAGTTCTCTAGGGATGGATAAACCTCCTGGAAGTTTCTCCCATCTGCAAAAAGGGTCATTGGAGTTGAGAAGAAGTGACTTTTGAGTTCTTTAATCACCTCCCTCCCCCGATTGCTTAGTTTGGTGGAGTGGACAACTCTTGTTGATCCAACAATTTCATTTGCATTGTGTCTGAGCTCTAAAATAAGTTCTTTGCGCCTCATGATTTGGTTTTAGCTCTAATATGCATTGTCAGCTGTGGGACCTTCTATAGACAGGATTGTTTCTTTCCAAATCAGCCCAAAGGAAAAGAGTTTACCACAGATGATGACTCAAATAACTATGGTGCAGACCAAGCAACTCAAAATAAACGGAAGCCCCCCCCCCCCCCCCCCCCCCCCGAGTTAAATTTCAGGTGCCATAGTAAAGAATCTGAATACTTTTGTGCATTAAACAATGTTCGTTTTTCCTTTTACACAAATTTGTAAACGATTCTAAAATTCTATTTTCACATTCTCCTTTTGGATGTTGAGTGCAGAATGATGGGTGGGCTGGCATTTTTCATTTGCACAAGGCCTCAACATAGCAAAATGTGAAAAACGTGAAAGGATCTGAAGACTATCTGAATGCATTTACACTGTACATTCATAAATGTATACATATCCAGACAGTATTTCTATAGTAAGCCAATATATTCTTAAAGTAAATTTTAAACAGAATTCTAAGGAAACTAATAGATAGCTAACTTAACTTGTGACAACATATATTAGTTATAGGTCTCCTAAAATTCTTATAAATGCAGAAAAAAATTTCCAGCAACAAAAATACACATCAGATAAGAAGGCTTGGTGATGATAAAGCAATATTTAAATATTACAAAATCACACATCAGATAAGAAGGGCTTTGGGGAAAGAAATATGGCACTTGTCTGGGCCAACGCATTTCAACTGCAAAGTATCTTCAGGGGATTATGCCTGCTGTAGAATGTAAAATGCAAGTGGATGTTAAGATGTCTGGTCACATTTTTAAATAATGTAGGTTGCCATAAGCCTACTTAGCTTTGCCCAGTTCCCAGCAGGTTTATAGCCCCTAGGGTGGTTCCCCTTAGACAGCAGGGCCATTTAAAGAGGGTATGGTTCCGGAGCAGGGCCAACCTTATCAGGGCTTGCATTCACCTAGGACTAGGGAATAATAAAATTGGAATATTCCTATAACAGGTTAGGCCATAGTTGGTATAATCCCTGCGCTGAGTATTCCAGTTTGGTTAGTGACCCTTTAACAGCCACAGGGCTTATTTATCACCCAGTGGTGATGAATAAAAGGTTTTGGACTGGCCAACCTTAGGCTCTTGCTATACCACGGATCACCCCTGGGCATTTGAGCCTTATTTACATATTGAAAAGACTTACATCTCAGTGCTTAAAAAGTGTGCCCAGAATCATGTTGAGAAGCCCAATCTAGCCATGGGTTCATTTTTACCCCTGCTTTACTGGCGATAGGACCACTTAAAATGTTTATGAAATCTAACTTATAATTAGAGTTGAGTGAACTAGGATAGGATAGAAAATAAGTATCTGACTGTGGGGAAGATCACCAGATTGGGCTCTGGCTCTCAGAGAGAGAACACTCGGGCACCTCTGACACCATACATATGAATGGAGTGTAAGCCATCTACAGCATGCACTCTCTCTGAGAGCCAGGGCCACATTTTGAAGATCACAAGGGGGCCCTGGGGTCAAAATTCTCATGATCAGATACCTCAGATACTTTGTCCCATCCTATGGATAGGGATACATTAATTTACAATGGGCAACCCCTTCAACTTTCTACTTGGTCACACTTAGGCCATGCTCATACTACGGAATGTCTGCACAGGGAATCTCTACGCGGACACTTGGCAAACTGTGGGTGCCGGCATAAACATATCAGCGCTAGGACCGCACAGGAATGCGCCGTCTCATATGAATGTGTTCATTTTTTTCTGCGGACAGGGAAAATTGAATTTCCATGCCGTAAACATCTGTGTGCACAGTGCAGCAGAATCCTATTAAACTTAATGGGACCCTGCTGCAACAAAATCTCCATGCCGAATTACGCATTGGAAATACCGACATGTGAACATGGCCTAAGCCACAAAACTGTATGCATTTTTTTTTTTTAACTGCAGTTGGACAAAAAAGTGTATGAAGGTGTCTGTGTTTAGAAAGTGATATTTGGAGAAGTGTCTACATCCGCAAAATATAAAGGTTTGCAGTGCGGTAATAACTCAATTATGAATTATGGTAATAAAAATTATTAATTATGAAAAATTAAAAATTATGAAAATTATGAAAATTATCAAAATTATGACCTAGTGAATTGTAGACGAAGCTAATCAATACAATTCACATCTGAGACCGACTATTTCCTCCGATATCAACAAGTTCTTTTTATGACGGGAAGACATTAACGCTTAAGGATGTAATTTTGCAATATACAATAATACATAGGTATTAGAAAGTATGCAGGTTTATTGGTTATAAGATTATGAATATAAATGAGAAATAAATACAATGATTTATGCAAATGAATATCAATTAGATATTAGTAAACAGTACAAGATTGTTAAATTGACTGCATATAAGTAGAACAATACATGTGAGTAGTAAGTAACCTGTTAAGATAAAACAAAAGCTCCTAGGTTAGAATATCATATAAGCAAAAGGTTACATATCACTCTATTCAGAGGAACCTCATGATATTAAAATGGGCAATATCTAATCAAATCCATATCAATATGGAATGCTAAATACACTCCACCCTCTTCTAACCAACTACAAATCACATGATTCCATGAATGGGGAAATCCATCTAAGAATATATATATGGAAGAATTATGATATACTTCCCCCCATTCTGGACTATTTTCTATACATGACTTTGGTAAGACATTAAGACTGATACCAGAGATATATGATCTTGCTCTATATTTTAGGAGGAAGAACTTGAAACAAGTTTCCTGTGTGGGAAATATATTTATAACAATTAGCTTGGCGAGTAGGAATTCTATCAATATGGATGAGCAATTATTTAATGCTTTGATAGATTATGAGTCTTAATTATTCTGCAGGAAGAATGAAGGCTCACAATATCCTAAAACTATAATCTCAATATCGAGATAATTAATTATTTAATTTAATTAATTTATTCGCCAATCTAAATGGTATAATCCCATCCACATTATCCCAATTAGTCTTAATTAAATGGAATACCATTGTTGTGTCTCTTACCAAAACTCTGTAAGAACTTTACTTCTGCTCTGAGGAACACTGAACGGTCCATCTCATCGTCAGGGACAGACATTGGGTCGGTACCGTGTAATCAGTCTGGCTTGCAGGGACCTACATGGCTTTCATGGCTTCCATCTTGTGGACCTCTTTCCTTTGTCTTTGTGTGCTCTAGAATACAGCCTACAGTTCAGAGTACAGCAGTCTCCAGTTCCCAGTTAGAGCCGTTCAGACCTCAGTATCTCTAACATCTGGTTTACCAGACTTTTTAATTAGTTAGACACACCCTCCTAAATTGGAATTCCCCAATGAATGTAGGTTGGGCGTGTACTTATGGTAATGTCTATGACATCACTATACTACCCAGAATGCATTGAGCACATTACCCATAATGCCTTTGCTTTGGTGTAATGTCACCTAGGGGGTGCTATTGCATAAGCAATTAGCATCATTACCATTAAGGGTTAACTGTCAATAATTGGTCTTAAACCCAAATTCCACACTTGAAATATGGAGCACTAGATTATCAAACAGGGATTACTTTTGACATCTATAAGTAATCAAAAAATCTAAATATTGAAGAGATAAGAGTTTGATGTAGGTCTCTTTCACAGATGTGTGAATGTTTATGTCCAGTCAAATGGATAATTAACTGTTAAACAGAATAACATTTACAAAGTCCTATACAAAGACTCATTCTCATTCTCTAAACATTGAGCAATGCTCCATCATATATAAGATAATAGATACCGTATATACTCGAGTATAAGCCGAGTTTTTCAGCACGATTTTTCGTGCTGAAAACACCCCCCTCGGCTTATACTCGAGTGAACTCTCCACCCGCAGTGGTCTTCAACTTGCGGACCTCCAGAGGTTTCAAAACTACAACTCCCAGCAAGCCCGGGCAGCCATCGGCTGTCCGGGCTTGCTGGGAGTTGTAGTTTTGAAACCTCCGGAGGTCCGCAGGTTGAAGACCACTGCGGCCTTCGACATCATCCAGCCCCCTCTCACCCCCCTTTAGTTCTGTACAGTACTCACCTCCGCTCGGCGCTGGTCCGGTGCTGCAGGACTGTCCGGAGAGGAGGTGGTCCGGTGGGATAGTGGTTCCGGGCTGCTATCTTCACTGGGGAGGCCTCTTCTAAGCGCTTCGGGCCCGGCCCCAGAATAGTCACGTTGCCTTGACAACGACGCAGAGGTACGTTCATTGCCAACGTACTTCTGCGTCATTGTCAAGGCAACGCCTCTATTCCGGGCCGGAACCACTATCCCACCGGACGACCTCCTCACCGGACAGTCCTGCAGCACCGGACCAGCGCCGAGCGGAGGTGAGTACTGTACAGAACTAAAGGGGGGTGAGAGGGGGCTGGATGATGTCGAAGGCCGCAGTGGTCTTCAACCTGCGGACCTCCGGAGGTTTCAAAACTACAACTCCCAGCAAGCCCGGACAGCCGATGGCTGCCCGGGCTTGCTGGGAGTTGTAGTTTTGAAACCTCTGGAGGTCCGCAGGTTGAAGACCACTGAGGGCGGATGATGAGAAGAGGATGATGAAGGGGGGGGGGGTGGGATGATGAAGGGGGGTGGGGATGATGACAAGGGGATGATGAAGGGGGGGTGGGGATGATGACAAGGGGATGATGAAGGGGGGGTGGGGATGATGACAAGGGGATGATGAAGGGGGGGTGTGGAATGATTACAAGGGGATGATGAAGGGGGGTGGGGATGATGACAAGGGGATGATGAAGGGGGGTGGGGATGATGATGGGGGGTGGGGATGATGACAAGGGGATGATGAAGGGGGGATGTGTGGGATGATGACAAGGGGATGATGAAGGGGGGATGTGTGGGATGATAAGGGGATGATGACAGGTGATGATGATGAGGGTCTGGATGATGACAGGCGGTGATGATGATGAGGATGTTAATGACGGGTCTGGATGATGACAGGGGGGGGGATGATGTATTTCCCACCCTAGGCTTATACTCGAGTCAATAACTTTTCCTGGGATTTTGGGTTGAAATTAGGGGCCTCGGCTTATACTCGGGTCGGCTTATACTCGAGTATATACGGTATGTACTGATGTCATTTACAATACTAACAGTATATGACAATACCATATGTCCTACTGATTACCATATATATATATATATATATATATATATATATATATATATATATATATATATATAAAGAACTAATGTTCATTCGGATGAGACACAGTTATACTTATCTCATCCCCTTCTTCTCTCCATTCACCCCCCTTTACCTTGGTAGTAATGTCTAGAGATGAGCGAACTTTTGAAAAATTTTCAGAAAGTTTGTTTCGATCCGAATTTTTTCGCGGCAAATCTATATTTAAAAAGGCTATTTCTAGCCTATATACAGCCTCTATAGGGGAATAGAACACTTTGCTGTGTTCTAAAACGCATATGGAGTGTGCTGGGGTAGTGAAATAATACTGTTATTCAGAATAACATGCAGATTACCGCCATCGCTTTTAGAATCACTGCCGCACAGCAGCACAATGACAGAGCCTGGTGGAGGCATCAGTGTCAGGAGACCATATAGTGACTGAATGACACAGCGTGGAGGAGTTGGCAGCATGAGGAGACCATATAGTGGCTGAATGGCACAGCGTGGAGGTGTAGGCAGCATGAGGATACCATATAGTGGCTGAATGACACAGCTTGGATTAGGCTGAAGCATGAGGACACCATATAGTGGCTGAAAGACACAGCGTGGAGGTGTTGGCAGCATGAGGAGACCATATAGTGGATGAATGGCACAGCCCGGAGTTGCCAGCAGCATGAGTAGGCACTAGGCCTTCACAATCCCTAAGATTAAAAAATGAATTAAGAAATTTAAACCGAAGATTTTGGATAGAGGGTGCTACCTATGAGAAAATTTGAAATTCCCAGACCCAGGCCCCACAGCGGCATCAGTAAACCATATATTGCCTGAATGAAACCACCTGGAGTTGGCTGATGCATGAGTACACACCAGGGCTTCACAATCCCCCCCAAAAAACACAACAATTTTAGAAATTTATGAAGAAGATTTTGGATAGCAATAGCTATCTAAGAGAAAATGTTTAATTCCCAGAGCCAGGCCCAGTAGCGGCATCAGTAAACCATATATTGCCTGAATGACACAGCCTGTAGTTGGCTGATGCACGAGTACACAGCAGGGCTTCACAATCCCCCCCAAAAAACACAACAATTTGAGAAATTTTTGAAAAAGATTTTGGCTAGCGGGTGCTACCTATAAGAAAATTTGAAATTCCAAGATCCAGGCCCCACAGTGGCATCAGTAAACCATATATTGCCTGAATGACATAGCCTGGAGTTGGCTGATGCATGGGGAGACCATTGAAATGTCTGATTTGTTAATTTGAAATTTAAATCAAGCTTTGAGTGTCCCGGACCCCAGCGTGTGGGTACGAAGGACCAAATCCAACAAGCCCCCACAGGGCTCATGTGGCCATGAGATGTAGGCGCAACGTCTCCATTGCCCTGACTGGCCCTTTTTCCTGCTCCTCCTCTCCTGTCCGATGACTAGAAACACCGGCCATCTCATCCAACCTAAACTGTGCTCTGCTCTGCCCCTCATCCTCCTCCTCCAGTTCAGCCCCCACAGGGCTCATGTAGTCTTGAGATGAAGGCGCAACGTCTCCATTGCCGTGACCAGCCATGGTTTCAATAATTTGTTGTAGGAAATGTAAGAGTGGAATTACGTAGTTCATGGCGTAATCCAAGCGACTTACAAATAATGTGGCTTCCTCAAAGGGCATCAGCAAACGGCAGGTGTCACGTATGAGCTGTCACTGGTTCACATTGAAGTTACACAGGGGAGTAGTCCTATCTGCTTGGATCATCAAGAAATCGGTGATGGCTTTTCTTTGTTCGTATAGTCTGTCCAACATATGGATGGTGGAATTCCAACGAGTGGCTACGTCACAAATAAGACTATGTTGTGGGATACCGTTCTGACGCTGTAGCTCAAGGAAGGTGTGCTTGGCGGTGTACGAGTGGCTGAAGTGCATGCACAGATTCCTTGCCATTTTCAGGATGTTTTGCAAATGGGGTGAAGACTTGAGGAAGTGCTTGACAACCAGATTCAACACGTGTGCCATGCAGGGAGCATGTTTCACACTTCCTTGTCGCAGCGCGGACATGATGTTCTTCCCATTGTCGGTCACCATGGTTCCCATTTCCAGATTTCGTGGAGTAAGCCATACTCGGATTGCTTTAACCCCTTAAGGACCGGGGTTTTTTCCGTTTTTGCATTTTCGTTTTTTGCTCCTTGCCTTTAAAAAATCATAACTCTTTCAATTTTGCACCTAAAAATCCATATGATGGCTTATTTTTTCCGCCACCAATTCTACTTTGTAATGACATCAGTCATTATGCCCAAAAATCTACGGTGAAACGGAAAAAAAAATCATTGTGCGACAAAATTGAAAAAAAAAAAACCATTTTGTAACTTTTGGGGGCTTCCGTTTCTACATAGTACATTTTTCGGTAAAAATGACACCTTATCTTTATTCTGTAGGTCCATACAATTAAAATGATACCCTATTTATATAGGTTTGATTTTGTCGGACTTCTGGAAAAAATCATAACTACATGCAGGAAAATTAATGCGTTTAAAATTGTCATTTTCTGACCCCTATAACTTTTTTATTTTTCCGTGTATGGGGCGGTATGAGGGCTCATTTTTTGCGCCGTGATCTGAAGTTTTTAACGGTATCCTTTTTGCATTGATAGAACTTATTGATTGCTTTTTATTCATTTTTAAATGATATAAAAAGTGACCAAAAATGCACTATTTTGGACTTTGGAATTTTTTTGCGCGCACGCCATTGACCGAGCGGTTTAATTAATGATATATTTTTTATAATTCGGACATTTATGCACGCGGTGATACCATATATGTTTATTTTTATTTACACTGTGTTTTTTTTTATTGGAAAAGGGGGGTGATTCAAACTTTTAATAGGGGAGGAGTTAAATGATCTTTATTCACTTTTTTTTTTTCACTTTTTTTTTGCAGTGTTATAGATCCCATAGGGACCTATAACACTGCACACACTGATCTCCTATGCTGATCACTGGTTTCTCATATAAAACCAGTGATCAACGATTTTGCCGCATGACTGCTCATGCCTGGATCTCAGGCACTGAGCAGTCATTCAGCGATCGGACAGCGAGGAGGCAGGTAGGGGCCCTCCCGCTGTCCTGTCAGCTGTTCGGGATGCCGCGATTAGCCGCGGCTATCCCGAACAGCCCGACTGAGCTAGCCGGACACTTTTGGTTTCGCTTTTAGCCGCGCGGCTCAGCTCTGAGTGCGCGGCTAAAGGGTTAATTAGAGGCAGGTCCCGTCTTCACTATGACGCCGGGCCCGCCGTGATATGACGCGGGGTTACTGTGTAACCCCGCGTTATATCAGGAGAGCAGGACCAAGGACGTACCGGTACGTCCTTGGTCCTTAAGGGGTTAAGAATGAATTTTAGCAGTTCCTCCCCTTGTGACTCCGTTCGCCAAGGCAAACCATGTGAAGAACAGCTTGACATTGCCGTGCCCTACACACATGGTACGATGAAGGGCCACCGAGATTTGGACGTGAAGTGGAGGCCGAGGACACGGTGGAGGATGAGGAGGCGGCGTCACACACTGTCACAGGCCCAACTGCCTGAGAGCGAGAGCGTGGAGGAGGAAGCAGTGTCATCTGTCCAAGTTGCTGTTGTGGCTGTGCAGGAACCACATTTACCCAGTGGGCCGTAAAAGACAAGTATTGTCCCTGCCCGTTGTTACAGCTCCACACGTCGGCGGTGCCGTGCACTTTTGAACACATCAACAGGCTCAAGGACTGGCCCACCTTCTCTTGTACAAACGTATGCAGGGCTGGTACTGCCTTCTTCGCAAAGAAATGACGGCTTGGGACTCTCCACCTCGGCTCGGCACAAGCCATCAATTCTCTGAAAGGTGCAGAGTCCACCACTTGAAAAGGGAGGGACTGCAGCACCAGCAACTTGGACAGGAGCACATTCAACTTCTGCGCCGTTGGATGAGTGGGCGCATACTGTTGTCTCTTGGACATAGCTTCGCCGATGGATTGTTGGCGGAAGGCTGACTAAAAGCGGGAGAAGCAGGAGCATCTGGAGCGACAGAAGGAGGGTTTGACACACAGCTCCCTTCGGCTGAGGTGGTGGAGCCTTGGCTGGATGAAGGAGGGAGCGGATGGCCACTGGATGATGCAGCAGGCTGGACCACTACATCGGAGCCACGGTTCTCCCAGGCCGCTTTATGGTGGCGACATTGGGACCCTGGCCACGCTTCACCTTCTGCCGACAGATCTTGCATGTGGCTACGTGAACCTCCTCCGGATGCCTGCTGAAAAACTTCCACATCACCGAGTAGCTGATTTTCCCACCCACAGTCTGCAGTAATTGAATTCTACTGGCGCCGTCTCCAGGAACCCCTGTTCCACTACTTCCCGGAAAGGTAGGCTGCCGCGCAGAAGGTGGTCACCCCAGGGCACGTTTGGCTCCTGAATTTCCACTCCTGCCACCACGCTGACTGCCAACCGTGCTACCGCCTTGCTGCCTCAAGAGCAACCTGCAACTCTCTTCTTCTGATGATGATGAAGCTCCTTCTGCACCCAGCTCCCAATTGCAATCGGCTTCATCATCATCAACAAGTGTGTGCACGTCACTGATGTCCTCCTCAGGTTCCCCAACAGTGTCTGCTTCAGGACCCTGAACCCTTGCAACACCGCCTCCCACGTCACTCTCCGCATCATTATGACTGGGGGTGTCAGATGTCACTTGTGATGATGTGGATGAGCATGTTAACCAATCGACGACCACTGGCTGATAACGAGAGCTCAGGCCTCTCGCTGTGACTCCTGCTGCCACTCGCCCCTAGTCTGCTGCCAACTCTGCCTGAAGTATTTAGGACTCTGCCACTCCTCTGTGCACGTCCTGGCACTTCTCTGCCTGACAACATGCTACACTACTCTTTAAACAGTATTTGTCTAGAACAGCAGCAGGTGATTACTTATGACTGTCCTTTCACAGTATGTAGGACCTTGACAGATTAACAGGTAAAAAATGGTACAATACTTGGATGTACGTATGCGGTATGCACTGATGAGGCCAGTAATATGCGCAACTATACGCAGAAAAAACTCTGTATTTTTGTAAAACACCAGCCGGTGAATACTATTGTTTGGACTTTGATAGTATGTAGCCCCTTGACAGATTAACAGGTAAAAAATGGTACAATACTTGGATGTACCTATGCGGTATGCACTGATGAGGGCAGTAATATGCGCAACTATATGCAGAAAAAACTTTGTATTTTTTTAAAGACACCAGCCGGTGAATACTAATGTTTGGACTTTGACAGTATGTAGCCCCTTGACAGATTAACAGGTAAAAAATGGTACAATACTTGGATGTACGTATGCGGTATGCACTGATGAGGGCAGTAATATGCACAACTATACGCAGAAAAAATAAGTATTTTTTAAAAACACCAGCAGGTGATTACTTTTGCAAGGAGTCAGGACTTTCCCTGTATCTAGACTTGTTACAGATACAGAATAGTAGACTGCTTTGATGTAGGTATGTATTATGCACGTATGAGGGCAGAAAAATGCACTACAGGCCGCTGAAAAATAACATATTTGTGAACAGCAGCAGGACCCAACAGTGGAGCATCACAATAAAAAAAAAAATACAGGGATTTACCCCTAAATTGCACTCTGTTACACAATTCTGAGCAGCAGATGGTTTGTGAAGCAAAAAAAATACAGAATTGTGCTGAAAAATTAGGAGATAAGATGGTTCATAAAGTTCAGGCAGCTTGTTGATCTGTATGAGGCAGCTGACAGCTATCTGCCCCTCTCTGCTGCAATGCTCAATAACGTGAATAGGAGGTTTAGCTATCAATGATCCTTCTCAGTGACAACAGCAAAGCACTCTGCACTCCTGTCTTTCCCTAATGCTGATGTGACTAGCAGTTGCAGTGTAACGCTGTGGTATGAGCTATTCACACACACGCAGTCCTGTCCTCTCTATCTGAGTGCATAGATGAAAAGAAGAGAGGCAAGATGGCCGCCGATTATATAGGGCTGTGACATCACAGGGGTCAGTGAACACTGATAGGCTGCATCTCACATGTGATTCAGGGTCATCCCGCCTTCCCTCATTCCCGCCGCTGTTTCCCGCCCTCCCATAATCCCCTGCCCCATGTACTCACACGTGGATCTGCCATTTTAGGTCTCCAATAGCCTGGAACGCTGTAAAATGAAGTTTAATGAAGCGATTTGCGCGATCGAATTGCGGCGATATTCGCATTCATCTCTAGTAATGTCGTCTAGAGAGTGTAACCAGACCTTATCAGTCTTATCCCAAACAGCCATAAATACTAAGTAGACATCTAAGTATTCTACTCCCAGACTGGCATCTGAATAGGAGAACTTAGAATTATTGTGGTCTTCTTTAGAACATACACAAAATGGCTGACATCATGCTATTATGCTAGGAAACATATTAAAACATAGTGATTCATTTTTGGGGTGTAATTAGCACGACAGGTTTAGGTATAAGTTACATTTTAAAGTTTGTTAATGTATAATTTTTTGTTAAGTAATTTGAGTTTATTTTGTACATGGAGAAAAAATTATTTTAAAAAATGGTCATAAAATGTTCAAAACTATTAAACAGCAACGCTTAATGTGTCATAGGTGACTCCCAGGAAAACCATATGAGTGGACTGGTCTCGTTTTTTTTGGAATTAATCAACAATGGGTTAATTGCAATTCCTGACAATGAGGTAACACAACAGCCCTTCAGAGTGTAGTGTTCTTTAATGGTTTTATAATTAGGTTTAGCATTTTTATGAGGGGGAAAAAAATGTAATATACAGATGGCGATGTAATTTATTTTTATCTGTGTTTATTTTTACAAGCCGAGAAAGTGCAACAAAAAGCAGAGCAGAAACAAAAGCATTAGCAGTCATGCCCACTTCTGCAACACAGATATGTGCGCCTAAGTGTAGTACCGAGGAACAATCCTAGTCTGTGTGCAAATTCATTTACTAACACATAACCAGCCGTGGTGCATAAAATTGTAGAAGAAAGTGCAATAAAAATAAACATTTCAAGCATTTTCTATTATCCTCACTACTGTAATCTATGCCCATTTTTATAGGAGTTTGTTCAGTATGAAGAACATTGAATGCATGTGAAGAAAGGACAGTCAAACATAAATATAGGAGAGGGTTCTTTACAGTTCAAGTAGTCAAACTAAGAAGTGCCCTTTCCTAAGAAGTAGTAATGGCAGATACAATGGCAAAATTCTAAATGTGCAAGATGCCCGCTTAATAATGAATGGCATTGAACTTATGAGGGTGATGTCCCAGTACAGGAATTTGTCCTGTACTACACTTAGGGCCTGACAGGTTGAGTCCCTCAGTGATCTGGGGGCTCTCCTGCAGTGTCTCTCCTGCTGTTATTATAGTGTTATTTAATGTAATAGGATTATAGTCAGTCTGTCAATGTATAGTCAGTATAAAGGACCTTTGGAGGACTCCAGTAAATGTCCAAAGACCTATGAAATGTCACATGTTATGTTTATGTTATCACATGTTACCCAGAGGGTATCAGTTTAACACATGTCCTGCAGCTTGAACAATGGGCTTTGGCTCAGCCCCCCTCTATATAAGGGGGCAGACATTAAAATTCTCTCTCTTGTACCATCACCACTTTACTGAGACCAGCAAACACCAGAGATCTCAATGCTAGTGTCCAGTACCTGGAAGGCCTCAAATCTACAATCATTCCAGTAAGTCAAGTCTATGTCTGCTGTCACTATCTACAGTCTAGTCAAGCCTCAAGTCAATTATCTAAAGTCTATTACAAGTATAATTGGTCCCAGCAAGCTGCGAGGTCCTTCTATGTTCCTGGCCACCTCTCTGGGATTCTGGCCCAGCTGCGAAGATAATAACACCCATCTGACCTGACCATTTGGGTGGTTCCGGAATCCAAAAACCACTCTGGCGTCATGAACATTAGGGGTTAAATAACACCTTGCCCCTGGGGTTAATACCATCTTGCCCCATCTATCTACACCGCTACACCCCGTGGTTCCGCCATCACCTTGGGGCACCACAATCTTGGCGTCACAAACAGGATACGGGTGTGTGCCTTAACCACTTAACCACTAAGTCAAGTCACCGTTATCAAGATACGAATGTGTGCCATAAGCAAAGTGCCACAAGTCCTCCACCCCAGTCTGAACTGTGTCCAAGTGAAAAATCGCATGCAGTCGTGAAAAAGTGTGTGGCACGAAAGTGTACGGGACTGTGTTACTAATGTGTGTTTTTGCCGTGGTGTGGATAAAGTAGTGGGGGAGGTGAAGTAGAGACTGTTAATTGTTATTGCCCAGTGTTTGAAGTCAGTACCTGAAGGGGTTAAACAGAGTCCGGTGTTTCCCACGCGTGAGAGAGGTCGCAGCTCTGCCCAGTCAGTCCCCTGCAGTGACGCTTCTTCAGTGTGCGAGCTGGACCTAAAGATCCGCCCTTTGTTGCACGGGGGGAAGACTTTACCAACCGGACCAAACAGGAAGTTCCCTGGGCGCAGGCATATTGAAGGTTCCGGCGACTGCGTCCGGCTCAGTAAAATACCGACAAGCACCTCCTGCAGCACAGACTCTGCACAAACCAACAATCCTTCACAACAAGTCTCCAGCTCAGGTAACTGTCAGTGTTAACCCCTCACTGCCCAATGAAGTCCACGGGTACTTGCTGAATAGTAGGGGGGACGCTACCCGGAGGGTTCCTGCAGTCTATTGCCAAACATCTTAAAGAGACAGCGCACTCAAGTGACGGCACGCTCAAATCCTCTTAAAGCGACAGCACACTCAAATTTTTTTAAAGTGACAGCACACTCAAATCGTCTTAAAGCGACAGCACACTCAAATCATCTTAAAGTGACAGCGCACTCAATTCATCTTAAAGTGATGGTGTACTCAAAAAGTCTACAAGATGTCAGCACCAGTATTCTTGGGGAATCCTGTCCTACCTATCTACAATGGAGACCCCTTCAACCTGAGGGATTTCAAGGAGAAGATCCAGAGCTTGTTTGTCTTTTACTCTCTCCCTCCTAATCAACAGGTGCAGCTGCCCACAGGACAACTTCAGGGACCAGCACTTGAGGAAGCCGCACCTGGCCCACCTCTGAGAAGGCTACTGTAGAGCAGATCTTCGAGGGGTTGTACTAGGTATTTGAGTCACATTCTCCGTCAGACGTACGCCTCCGGTTGTATGAGGGACGGCAGAAGCCAGGTGAGACTGTCAGGCCTATACTGCCCCGTTCAAATGTCCCGACTACAGTCCAAGCAACCATGTCAGTCACTACAGATTCAGACCTCCAATGTATTAAACAAGACCTTGCACAATTGACTTAGGTCTGGCCTGCTCCACTCTCCCGTGAGCAATCCTTGCTTAGAGAAACCCCCTCTACTCCTGCCCCATATAATCCCAGTTACTGTGATCCTTCACCCGCTAGGTATTCTGGGAGTAAAAGACCCTTCTATACTCACTGTAACAAGTCTGGAAACTGGCCAATGCACTGCTGGGGTTTAAGCGGAATTCCCCCTGGGGTCAAGGACTGGTCCTCAGGAAAACAGCCAGCAGTAACAACTCCAGAATGCCCTAAGTCAGAACTATCCCTTTATGTCGCCTCCTGCCCCTATGTAAAAGTCATTGTAGAAGGTATCCAGTTGGAGGCGTTAATAGATACAGGGTCACAAGTGTCCACTATAACCAAAGATGTTTTTTTTTTTACAAGTACTGGAATGCTAATTTGTTGTTTGAACCTGACGATGTTGATTTCAGGGTAGTGGCAGGTAATGGGAAACCAATACCCAGACATGGATATTGGGACCCACAATTCAGTTGGGGAAACATGTACTCAGGGGACAGGGAGTGATTGTAACTGATGTGTCTGATACGGGGTCTGCAGAATTCATATTGGGGATGAATATCACATTTGAAAATGTTGCATTTTTCTGAATTTGAAGCACTCTGCTTGTAAGGAAAAGGGACATGTCAAATAAATTACATATTGATTCACATATACAATATGTCTACTTTATGATTGCATCATAAAGTTGACATGTTTCAACTTTTTGAAGACATCAGAGGGCTTCAAAGTATAGCAGCAATTTTCCAATTTTTCCCGAAAATCTCAAAAATCAGGGACCAGTTACGTTTAGAAATGAATTTGAGGGTCAATGGTACAAAACACCTGAGGTCCTACATAGGTTTGGCCTCACAAACTCTAATATATGTTGAAGGTGCGGGGGAGAAGTGGGGACACTGACCCACATCTGATGGTCCTGCCTGATTATTCAACCCTTCTGAAAGGAAGTGGAAGATGTTATTAATGTAGTTTGCAGAAGCTCTATCCGTTTGTCTATGGCGCTCATCGCCTTAGCATTGCCCACCCTTCCTTTAAACCCTCTGCCAAATCCTTGCCCACTCATATGTTAGTGGCAGTGAAATCACTTATGGTGTCAAACGATACCCCCCACCAAAAATCAATAGATTGATAAAGTTAACCAAATTTGCAGAATGGAGGAAATGTCTGGCTGGCAAACATTATCTCATGAAAAATTTGAAGTCTTTTGGGGCCCCTGGCTCAAATACAAACACCTCGATGCGACCCGACGTATTACTCATATCCTACCCTAGATAACTGACATAACCTACCTGGTCCTGTTGACATAGTCTGCTTAAACCGTAGGAGGGGTGACAACCACGCCCTTCTGCCCCCCCCCACCACGCTCCTCACCTCCCCTCAGCACCCAGTTGTCCGCCTTTAGATCTCATATGCTCCTCAGGTGCAATCTATCCACCCCCCCTCACCCCTCCCCCCCCCTCCCCTACCTAGACTATCGTGAACGACCTGTGTTTACCCTAATTCGGCCCGACTCAGACAAAGCATTTTATGTTTTTATCTTTTTTATATTGTGTTCCTGTTATTGTTTATAGACTTATGCCTTCGTGTATTAGACTTCATTGACTATATATCTCGTGACGTATGTGATTATACGCACAAGTTGAAGGCAAGTTATGTAACGCTGTTTGTAGTCTGTGATACTGTCTTGTCTGTTTGAAATGTTATGTGATAAAATCAATAAAAACAGATTTGATAAAAAAAATTATGAATTTGAGGATCTTTATGTTGGAAATCCCCTAAAATGGACCACATTATGAAAATTGCACCCCTCAAAGTATTCAAAATGACATTCAAAAAGTTTGTTAACCCTTTAGGTGTTTCACAGGAATAGCAGCAAAATGGAGGAGAAAAATTTAAATCTCCAAATTTTGGGGGTCTTTTTCTCCTTTTATCTTTTGTGAAAATGAAAACTATGGGGATACACCAGCATGTTAGTCAAAAATGTTACATTTTTTACACTAACATGCTGGTGTAGCCCTCAACTTTACCTTTTAATAAGGGGTAAAAGGAGAAAAATCCCCCCAAAATTTGTAACGCAATTGCCCCATATGTGGCCCTAAACTGTTGCCTTGAAATACCACAGGGCTCTGAAGTGAGAAAGCTCCATGCGCCTTTGAGGCCTAAATTAGGAATTTGCAATAGGGGCGGACCCAGATACAAGGATGGGGCTTGTCTCCACCAAAACCCTTCAGCAGTGTTTCCCAAACAGGGTGCCTCGTGCTTTTGCAAGACTCCCAGCCTCTCAGGACAGTCTATGGCTGACCATCAATACTGGGAGTTGTTGTTTTGCAACAGCTGGAGGCTCCGTTTAGGAAACACTGCCGTATGAGACATTTTTCACTTTTATTGGGGGGGGGGGGGGGTGTAGTGTTTTTAGGGTACATTCACATGGGCAGGGGTTCACAGTGAGTTTTCCGCTGGAAGTTTGAGCTGTGGCGGAAAATTTGCCGCAGCTCAAATTTGTAGAAGGAACGCCACTGTAAACCGCCCGTGTGAATGTACCCTGTGCATTCACATGGGAGAGGGGGAACCCCAAACCTTCAGCTATGGCAAAACTACAACTCCCAGAATGCACTGACAGACCATACATGCTGGGAGTTGTAGTTTTGCAACAGTTGTAGTCGCATTGGTGGAGAACCACTGAGTTAAGAAACAGACTCTAGCTCAGTGATTCCAACCCGTGTACCTCCAGCTGTTGCAAAACTACAACTCCCAGCATGCCCAGACAGTCAGGGATGCTGGGCGTGTAGTTCTGCAATATCTGGCCCTTCAGATGTTGCAGAACTACAACTCCCAGCATGTCTGGACAGTCTGGGCATGCTAAAAGTTGTAGTTATGGAACAACTGGGGAAGAACAGTTTGGAGACCGCTAAGTAGTGGTCTCCAAGCTGTAGCCCTCCAGATGTTGCAAAACCACAACTCCAAGCATGCCCAGACTGTCCAGGCATGCTTGGAGTTGTAGTTCTGCAACATAGGAAGTGCCAGATATTGCAGAACTACACGCCCAGCATTCCTGACTGTCTGGGAATGATGGGAATTGTAGTTTTGCAATATCTGGAGGGCTACAGTTTGGAGACCACCGTATAGTGGTCTCCAAACTGTGCCACTTCAGATGTTGCAAAACTACAACTCCCAGCATGCCCAGACAGTCAGTGCATGCTGAAAGTTGTAGTTTTGCAACATCTGGAGGACCACAGATTAGAGACCCCTACACAGCGGTCTCCAAACTGTGGCCCTCCAGATGTTGCAAAACTACAACTCCCAGCATGCCCAGACAGCCTTTGGCTGGCTGGGCATGCTAGGAGTTGTAGTTTTGCAACTTTTAGAAGGCCACAGTGAAGATTACTTACCGGCAATCTTCACTGCAGCCTCCTCCACCGCTGCACTTTCCGGCCGCACTCCTCCTGCTGCCGCCGATGCCGCTGCTGTTCCAGGATGCCGCTGTCGGTCCGGGTAAGCTGGCCATGCTAACCCCCCCCCCCTCGCCACTCGCGTTCCTCCCCGCTCTGCCCGGACGGTGGGCAGAGCGGTGGGCAGATCGGGAGGAAATGAACTCTCGCCCCCAACTGCCGTTGGTGATCGTACTGAACGACCAATGGCAGGGGATAGGAGGACATGGCAACACTGCCACCTCGCTCCTATACTTTAGGATGGTTGGATCTTTCTCTGACAGCTTCGATCATTCTTATTTTCTGGGCGATTGGCCACAAATCGCCGGTCTGAATTGACCGACATGGGGGGGGGGGGTTTACTCAGGACCCCCCTAGGCATAGCCACGGGATGCCTGCTGATAGATATCAGCAGTCATCCCGGTCCGATCACCGTCCTCCGTCCTTAAGTACCGGGACACGAGGGCGTATCCATATGCCCTCCGTCCCCAACAGGTTAAAGGTTCTCCAAGCGGAGCAGAAGTTTGCCAACCAGCAAGGTGAAGTTTGCAAAGTGCAGATTTAAGACATCAGGTCGGTGACCTTGCAACCCAACACAGAGACAGTCCTCTGGTGCCATGCACGTCCTGGAGTGAGAAGCCAGGAATACCAAGCCCTGCTAGAGCCTATATAGTTAGAAGCAGTTTGAGCAGCAAGAAGACTCCTGGTTCTACTGAAAGTCCCCGTGAGCCCTGGTGGGCACAACTTCAAGTGGGAGATGAAACTACTCCGAGGGATCAAGGTGAGGGAGTCATCAATGTCGCCAAGAGGTACCAAGAAGCTTTCAGTAAGCATTCTACAGACTTTGGACGTACGTCCATAATACAGCATCGGATTCAGATGTACCAAACTGTCAAGAAGATGCTGGTCGACATGAAGGACGCAAATGTCATCCATGAAAGTCAGAGTTCCTGGGTGGCACCCGTTGTCTTAGTCAAAAAGAAGGATGATTCCTTTCTGTGTTGACTACAGGAAGCTGAACGATGTCACACATAAGGACGCTTATCCCCTCCCAAGAATCGAAGAGTCACTCACTGCCCTTGGATCAGCCGCTTACTTCTCCACCTTGGACTTAACCAGTGGGTATTGGCAGGTGCCCATGGCTGTGGAAGACTGAGAGAAGACAGCCTTCGTGACACCCATGGGGTAGATTAAGTTCAATAGTATGCCGTTTGGACTGTGCAATGCCCCTGCTACTTTCCACCTGCTGATGGAGCGATGCTTGGGCCATCTAAACTTCCAGAGTGTCCAATTGTACCTCGATGATGTCATCGTGTACTCCAAGTCTACCAGGAGCACCTTGGTCATCTGGCGGATGTCTTCCAAGTTCTCATTAAACATGGATTGAAGATCAAGCCGTCCAAGTGCCATTTGCTGAAACCTCAGCTACACCACCTAGGTCATGTTGTTAGTTCCGAGGGAGTACAGCCTAATCCAGAGAAGGTGGAGGTTGTCAAGAACTGGCCTGCTACGCCATTCACTGTCTACACAGATAATAATCCATTAGCCCACTTGAAACCGCCAAACTGGGTACCATTGAGCAACGTTGGGCTTCCAGATTAGCCAATTATGATTTTGCCATCAAGTACAGAAGCGGCAAGTCGAATGCCAACGCCGATGTAATATCCCGAATGGCCCCTGGCAAAGAACACCTGTCGAAGACGAGTGGGAAGATGTGGAGATGCCCCTGTTCCACCAGAGATTTGTAAGTCAGAGTACTGCGACCACCGTTGAAGAGGGTGGATCCAGGTCTGAGAAGGTCCAGGAAGACCTAAATACCTGGAAGACTCTGCAGGACAAAAGTTGAGTCATGAGGGATCTGTTGGACTACTTTGTGTTAAAAAAAGGTACCAACCTGTCTACGCCGGGCCCAGAGCGACTACGAGTGTAAGCGTCTGTGGCAACAAAGGAAGCGACTATTCGTACAAAAGGGACTGTTGTACCGAAACTCTTTGTATCGGGTTTCCGGTGATCGACTTCATCAGATCCTGGTACTCCGAAGAGACGCATCAATGGTCCTTAAATGGGCACTGTCAGATACAAAAACTTTTGATATGTTGTAAAGCATGCAAAACCAATGGGTTTTGCAATTGCTTTCTTTAGAAAATTTTCAGTATTTCATACTGAAAAAGCCAGTCAAACAATTGCCCCCTGTCTGCTTGGACACATACACCTGCTGTGTCCATGCATCATCACCTATGTCATGGACACACTTCCTTGATTGACAGCTGTGAGCGCAGGGCTCACAGCTGGAGGAAAAATCCTCCCACTGTCAGCTCGTGTCCCGCTACTGTCAGTGAGGACAAGCTGGGAGTTGTAGTTTTGCTAATGCTAGGGGAGATGAGAGCAGACAGCATACTGAGGGAGGGGGCGGAGAGCTGCACAGTGAGGCCACGCCCCCTCCATATGAGAGGAATTCAGACTAGGGAGCTAAATTAAAAGTGTAATAAAAAAACATAAATAAAGGTGCTAGACACATGAAAATTAGATGTACATGGTCAGGATTAGGTACTGAGTGAGATATTGGGGAAAAAAACATTTTTGTTGGATCTGACGGGTACGCTTTAATGCCTACCATGATCAGTCGGGACACTTTGGAGTCCACAAGATCAAAGCTACTGTCAGGCGAAAATTTTACTGGATTGGGATGCGAAGCGACATTGAGAAATGGTGCAGTAAGTGTGCCGTCTGCAACGTCATCAAGAAGGGGCGCAAGGACACCAGAGTACCTCTCCAGTTGGTCACGCTAGACCATGTCAAGTTGTCCCCTACCCGGTCCAGGTACATTTATGCTGTCACCATGGTGGATCACTTCTCCAAGTGGGTTGTCATAGTCCCAGTTAAAGTCCCATAGTCACTGCAAAAACCACGGCCCAGATGTTCTACTCCCATTGGGTGCAGATCCTGGGATGTCCAGAGTCTGTCCTAACGAACCGAGGAACTGCCTTCGAGGCCCAACTCTTCAAGAAGCTGTGTCAATTCCATTCCTGCAAGAAACTCCGGACGGCTGCTTATCACCCTCAAGGGAACGGGCTCTGTGAGTGTATTAATCAAGTTGTTATCCACATGCTGTGAGCAGCGTCTGTGTCCAAACACAAAGAGTGGCCCTGGTTGTTATCAGAGTTGTTAGAGATCTAAAATAACACAGTCCACTGTTCTACTGGATACACACCGTTCTACTTGATGATGGGCCGACACGGCAGGCTGCCAAAGGATCGGACGTTTGGACTTCAAGCTCCATTCAATAACTCTCCGCAAGCTTCCATGGAATGGGTCTCCGACCACCAGAGAAGGTTCCAGGAAGCAAAAGAGATTGTCAACAGAAAGATGGGTGAGGCCCAACAGAGGCAACAGCAAGATTACAACCGTCATGCCTCCGCCAAACCTCTCCAGATAGGTGACAAGCTCTGGCTGCGGAAGCTCCAGAGGACCCACAAACTGGACTACATCTGGGAAATGGAGCCCGCCGTACCCTATCCAGACTCAGACATGTATGCAATCCAGAAGTCAGGGTACGAACCGCAAGTCGTTCATTGTAACCAAATCAACCATGTCACAAAGAAGATCTGCATGTGCTCCCCATGCCTTCCTCATCAACAATCAAACCTGTGAGGGAGTATGTGCACGGAGAGGGAATTCACCCATTCATAGAAGTCCCCATGTTCCCTCCTGGCCGAGCTGCTATCTTCGGTCTCATGCCAACTTGTGGGACCGTACAACCAACTCTAGTCACCCCACCAGCTCAAGTCTTGTCACCGTTGGCACCAGAATATACTCCAGTCTCTAGACCACCTGCCTCACCGATGTCTATGTCCTCAAGTCCAAGCCTTTCCAGTCCAGAGTTACAACCTATTTTGGTTGCTGAAAGGGAGGAACCTGTCGTAAGTACAGTTGAGTCAAGATCTCCTGAAGAAGTTGATGTTCCCCGGTCCCAAGAGATGGTACTGCGTTGGTCCCAACGGTCTAACCAAGGGCAGATACCGGCCAGATATAAAGACTAAGCATCATATATCATAAACAGTAGTGTACTACACATAATGTACACTTGAAAGTACACATAGTCATGTACACACAATGTAAACGTACAAGTAATGCACACCTCAAGTCACATGCAGTAGTACTGTAGAACTCAAAATTACACAGTCTACTTTAATGTCATATGTCAAATGTCTAATGTCATATGTTCTTGTGGACATGCACAGGATACTTTCCTGGCCAGAAGGTATTCCTGATACTAAGTAATGCACGTAATCATGCCTAAGGTAACAGAAATGTCAACTGTTATCAACATAAAATGTCTAGCAAAAATATTTCTAGAATAAACTTAAATATAGTGTTCTGTGGAGAAGTGTTTTAAATGCCAAGGGACCCCAGCAGCCAAGGCAACTGTTATGCATAGTGAAGTCATCAAATGCATAATTATAGGTCCCTAAAACCAAGTTGTCTGTAATAGTCATAGTCCTTATTAATCCTGTTCTAAGTTGAGCAACCAAAAATATGAGCATGTATGGACAATTATACAGAGACTCTTATGTTCTCAGTTTTTTCCAAAGCAAATTACCATCATGGAAATGGATGTTTGTTTGCAAAAATGCCCCAGGATTGCATCTGGCCCCAAGGCTGCTTCGACCCTCAATCCTGACAGAACTTGCATTGAGGGCAACTTTCATTGAGTAGGGGGGTTTGTGATGTCCCTGTTCAGGACATGGTCCTGTACTACACTTAGGCCCTGTCAGGTTGAGTCCCTCTGTGACCTGGGGGCTCTCCTGCAGTGTACCCCCTGCTGTTTTTATATTGTTATTTAATGTAATAGGATTATAGTCAGTATATCAATGTATAGTCAGTATAAAGGATCTTTGGAGGACTCCAGTAAATGTCCAAAGGACCTGTGAAATGTCACATGTTATGTTTATGTTATCACATGTTACCCAGAGGGCACCAGATTAACACATGACCAGCAATGGGCTTTGGCTCAGCCCCCCTCTATATAAGGGGGCAGCCATTACAATTCTCTCTCTTGTACCATCATCACTTTACTGAGACCAGCAAACACCAGAGATCTCAGTGCTAGTGTCCAGTACCTGTAAGGCCTCAAATCTACAGTCATTCCAGTAAGTCAAGCCTATGTCTGCTGTCATTATCTACAGTCTTATCAAGCCTCAAGTCAATTACCTAACATCTATTACAAGTATAATTGGTCCCAGCAAGCTGCGAGGTCCTTCTATGTTCCTGGCCACCTCTCTGGGATTCTGGCCTAGCTGTGAAGATAATAACACCTATCTGAGCTCAGTAAAACCTCCGTTAAACCATAACCTGGTTGTGGACTCTCATTTTCATTGCCTAGCTATTGAAATAGTGGAGATACCGTTTGGGTGGTTCCGGTACCCAAACACCACTCTGGCGTCATGAACATTAGGGGTTAATAACACCTTGCCCCTGGGGTTAATACCATCTTGCCCCATCCACCTACACCGCTACACCCCGTGGTCCCACCATCACTGTGGGTCACCACATGAGTAATTTAGCATTCAATAATGTATAATACATTTGAGAAAGGTTGAACTTGATGGACATGTCTTTTCAACTAATATAAAAGGTGCTGCAGAGTAGTGCTGTTTCCGAAAAAAAAAAAAAAATGTTTTACTTTTGCTATTCTTGGCATAAATTCACCTGCCATGTCATCATCTCCTGTCTCTTCTGAAGTCTGTTGCTATGCAGCAGTCCCTTTGTTGATGCCAATGCTGTTTATAGTCTGAGTAGCCTGCCCATGTAATCTGATTTTCGTCATGTTTCATGTTCATGCATTTCAGTATTTGCTATTGGGAAGTGATTTACTTTCAGGATATGTTCACACATAGCGAAGCCACTGTGGATTTTATACAGAGGATTTAGACGCATGAAATCTGTACTGGACTTGCTACCCATTGATACCCATTGGTTTTAGACTCCATGACCCAGGATGCATAGCAACACCACTCACCTCCATGGGCACTATGCATAATTGTTTACTGTACAGGAGCCCAAACTCCTATCTGGACAAACAAATGGCCTGGACAGTCTAAATGAGGGGAGTTCCTGCTCTGAATGGAGTTGCCTATTCAATAACAGAAGGCTCTTTGTCCTGAGCTTGACCAGGAGGTATAAATTAAAGGGGTACTCCTCCTCTATACATCTTATCCCCTATCCAAAGGATAGGGGATAAGATGTCTGTTCGCAAGGGTCCCGCCGCTGGGACCCCCGTGATCTCTCTACAGCACCCAACGTTCCTTTAGAACGCTGGCTGCAGCTCCAGAGTCTCATGACATCATGTTCACGCCCCCTCATGATGTCACACACGCCCCCTCAATGGGAGGAGACGTGGCAGAGACATCAAGAGCCTCTGGCGCCGCATCGCTAGTTATCTGGCATAGAGCGAAGTTCACTCCGTGCACCGGATGACTGTGGTGCTGCAGCAGAGATCGTGGGGGGTCCCAGTGATAGGGGATGGAGGATAAAATGTCTAGGGGCGGAATACCCCTTTAATGTTGTCATGGCCGGCTTTAGGGCGGGGCAAACCAGGCAACTGCCTAGGGCCCCCATCCCCCTGGGGGCCCCCTGCCGGCTGCTAAGCATAGGCCTAATCAAGCCCAGGGGGATCCGAGGTCATGGACCGGAGTAGTCAGGGCCGGCGTTAGGGCGGGGCAAACCAGGCAATTGCCTAGGGCCCCCATCCCCCTGAGGGCACCCTGCCGGCTGCTCAGCATTGGTCTAATCAAGCCCAGGGGGATCCGCGGCTGCCACTGAGCAGCCCGCAGGGGCCCCGTCACATTCTGGACATCCCTGTGTCCCGAAAAAGCTTTTCAGTACACAAGGATGTCCCTGTTACCTTTCTGCGGCGGCCCCCGCGTTAACTTTAAAAACGGAGCTAGCACACGCAGGGACATCACTGACATTCCGTGCGTGCGCCCATAGCAACGAAGGAGAGGAGCGGAGCTGTGAGGAGGACGTGCACCGGCCGGAATGGTAAGTCACCAGGGGCACGTCATCTTCGGTGCTCCAACCACCGGTCCTCCATCCAGGGACCTACTGCTATCGGCTATAGGCCATAGTAGTAGATCGTGACCCTGGACTGGAGGACCGGTGGTCGGAACACTGAAGTGGGGCAGTACACAGACATAGAGCCTCCAGCCATACACTGTATATGGTTGAAGGCTGTATGTCTCTGGGGGAACTATAATGCCCCTAATGTGGGGAACTATACTGCACCTAATGTGGGGGAAGTGTACTGCACTTAATGTGGGGGAACTATACTGCACCTAATGTGGGGGAACTGTACTGCACCTAAAGTGGGGGAACTATACAGCACCTAATGTGGGGGATCTATACTGCACCTAATGTGGGGGAACTATACTGCAACTAATATGGGGAACTATACTGCCAACCTAATGTGGGGGAACTATACTGCCAACCTAATGTGGGGAACTATACTGCACCTAATGTGGGGGAACTATACTGCACCTAATATAGGGAACTAAACTGCACCTAATGTGAGGGAACTATACTGCACCTAATGTGAGGAAACTATACTGCACCTAATGTGAGGAAACTATACTGCACCTAATGTGGGGAACTATACTGCTCCTAATATGGGGAACTATACTGCACCTAATGTGGGGAACTATACTGCACCTAATGTGAGGGAACTATACTGAACCTAATGTGGAGAGCTATACTGCAACTTATGTGGGGAACTGTGCTACACTTAATGTGGGGGAACAGTACTGCACCTAATGTGGGGAACTGTACTGCACCTAATGTGGGGGGAACTGTACTGTACCTAATGTGGGGGGAACTATACTGCACCTAATGTGGGATGAACTGTACTGCACCTAATGTGTGGGGAACTGTACCACACCTAATGTTGGGGGAACTGTACTGCACCTAATGTGGGGGGAACTATACTGCCCCTAATGTGGGGGAACTGTACTGCACACCTAATGCGGGGGAACAGTACTGCACACCTAATGCGGGGGAACTATACTGCACCTAATGTGGGGGGAACTGTACTGCACACCTAATGTGGGGGGAACTGTACTGCACACCTAATTACGGGGGAACTGTACTGCACACCTAATGTGGGGGGAACTGTACTGCACACCTAATGTGGGGGGAACTGTACTGCACACCTAATGTGGGGGAACTGTACTGCCAACCTAATGTGGGGGAACTATACTGCCAACCTGATGTGGGGGAACTATACTGCCAACCTAATGTGGGGGGAACTATACTGCCAACCTAGTGTGGAACTACTGTATGCTGCCAACCTAATGTGGGGGAACTATATAAAAATATAAACTTGTACTATTCTGATCCCTATAACTCTTTTATTTTTCTGTATATGGGGATGTATGAGTGTCATTTTTTTGCGCTTTGATTTGTAGTTTTTATCGGTACCATTTTTGTTTTAATGGGACTTTTCAATTGCTTTTTAGATAGTTTTTATGGTATTTGAAGTGACAAAAAATGTGCAAATATGTTTAGTGCACCATTACGACTTTTGGGGCCCCACTTTTGATTTTGCCTAGGGCCCTGCTAAGCCTAAAACCAGCCCTGAATGTTGTGCATCGCTACTTAACTCTTGTAGGGCCAGACACTAAGCAGCTATCTACTGTATATAGATAACTACTTGCCCCTATTTGTTGGACTATATGAATAATCATTAAAAAAAAAAAAAAATCTTTCATAACCAGTTAGGTAAAAAAACAAGCAACAGGCAGCCTGGGCCACTACCAGGGTGAAAGACATAATTTATTTTAGTACTTCACAGCCTAATGATGCCAGTCAGAAAATCTGCTGCAGATTTCACACAGCTAAATCCATGGCAGACTTGCTATGTGTGAACATACTCTTTCTTACCTGGAGTTTTTTCTGGATAGCGTTACCCTCTGTCTCTGTTGTCTTTGTTGTCTTTCACCACGTGTCTGTCGTTTATACTTCTGAAACATCCTGGAAACCACTAACATCTAAATATAATGAGTTGCTAATTTGCATTTTTTGTTTACGGCATTGATGTGCTTGTATAATTTCCTCATGTGACTGGTCACATAAGTCCTGATGGTATCTAAGTGCTGGAAACCATTGTTAGGGCTCAGGAAATGTGACTGCTATAGGTAAACTCTGGCTCTGCAGTCAAATACCGTATTTTTCGCCGTATAAGACGCACTTTTTCTTCCCCAAAACTGGGGGGGAAAAGTCGGTGCGTCTTATACGGCGAATACACTCCTATCGCGGCGGTCCCTGCGGCCATCAACGGCCGGGACCCACGGCTAATACAGGACATCACCGATCGCGGTGATGCCCTGTATTAACCCTTCAGACGCGGCGATCAAAGCTGACCGCCGCGTCTGAAGGGAAAGTGACACTAACCCGGCTGATCAGTCTGACTGAATAGCCGGGTTAGTGCTTACAGGACACCGGGAGGGACCTTACCTGCCTCCTCGGTGTCTTCTCCGTTCAGGGATCCCCTGTATGGCCGGCGCTCTCCTTCCTCATAATCACGTCGTCACGTACGTGCGTCGGCGTGCGTAACGACGTGATGGCGGCGACGGAGAGCGATACCCGACCGGCAGCAGAGACGTTCCAGAGCGACGGGGACACGGCAACAGCGATGGAGCGACATCCAGGGCAGCGGTGACGGGACCGGAGCGGCGGGGACACGTGAGTATTACCTCCTCCGGCAGTGGTCTTCAATCTGAGGACCTCCAGATGTTGCAAATCTACAACTCCCAGCATGCCCGGACAGCCAACGGCTGTCCGGGCATGCTCGGAGTTGTAGTTTTGCAACATCTGGAGGTCCGCAGGTTGAAGACCACTATTGGGTTCAAAATCTTTATTTTTTTAGATTTTGCCCCTAAAAATTGGGTGCGTCTTATACGCCGGTGCGTCCTATAGGACAAAAAATATGGTAACTGGGATTCAAATAATCTGAAATAAAAACTAGAAATGTATTATTTTGTGTAGCAGTTGTTTACAAACTTTAGTTCTCTATCTTTCCTGAAAAAAATCTGAAATACCAGGGCAGTCGGCAGACTGTAGCATAGACAAAAGAGTCAATGAATGGTAGGATCACTCAAACACTTGTTTAAAAAATTACTGAATGTACTTTTGAAAGTAAAATAAATACGTGAAGTAATGTTAGATGATTGAGAAAATATTCCAGGTGCATTTATAGCTCCTGTATTTGTTTGAAAACCCTTTATTAAAGGGGTTATCTAGGAGAAAACTTTTATATAAATATATATATATATATATATATATATATATATATATATATCAACTGGCTCCAGAAAGTTAAACAGAATTGTAAATTACTCCTATTAAAAAATCTTAATCCTTTCAGTACTCATGAGCTACTGAAGTTGAGTTGTTCTTTTCTGTCTAAGTGAACTCTCATGACATCTGTCTCGGGAACTGTCCAGAGTAGAAGCAAATCCCCATAGCAAACCTCTTCTACTCTGGGCAGTTCCCGAGACAAGCAGAGATGTCAGCAGAGAGCACTGTTGCCAGACAGAAAAGAACAACTCAACTTCAGCAGTTGATAATTATTGGAAGAATTAAGATTTTGTAATTTTTTTGTAATTTACAAATCTGTTTAACTTTTTGGAGCCAGTTGATATATCAAAAAAAAGTTTTTTTTTCCTGGAATACCCCTTTAAGGACCTCCATGAACTGCAAATACACTTTATTTTTACAATAAAAAAGACTGAATTGGCTGCAGTGAGGACCATGTACAGAGAAGGAGAGACATTTACAACCAAAGCATCAGAGTGGATAATACATATTACTGTGAAGACTGACATCCACTGCTGTGTGGCCATTTACTGAACAATAGCACATTGTCAATAGTCCATCAAAATTCAGACAGGTGTGCACCATGAAAAGTTGGGAAATCTGTTGGAGTAAGTAAGGACATCAGAAACTAAAAGTGGAAGATAGGCTAAAACTAAAACTCTCAAGTGTAAAATAAGCTAATGTCTCTAATGGGAATTAACCCCTTAAAGACCAGTCCCATTTTGGCCTTAAGGACCAGACCAATTTTATTTTTGCATTTTCGTTTTTTCTTCCTCGCCTTCTAAAAATCATAACTCTCTTATATTTCCATCCACAGACCCATATGAGGGCTTGTTTTTTGCGTCACCAATTGTACTTTGTGATTACATGACGTATTTTTCCATAAAATGTACGGCACAACCAAACACATATTATTTATGTGGGAAAATTGAAAAGAAAACCACAATTTAGCAAATTTTGGAAGGTTTTATTTTCACACTGTACACTTTCTGGTAAAAATGACATGTTTTCTTTATTCTGTGGGTCAATATGAATAAAAGGTTACCTATGTTATATGCTTTTCTATAATTGTACTGCTTTAAAAAAAATCTCAAACCATTTTAACAAAATTAGTATGTGTGAAATTGCCTTATTTTGACTACCTATAACTTTCTAATTTTTCTGTATATGGGGCGGTATGAGGGCTAATTTTTTGCGCCATGATCTGTAGTTTTTATCAGTACCACTTTGCTTAGGTTTTACTTTTTATACATTTTTTATTATCTTTTTGGGAATAAAATGTGACAAAAAAGCTGAAATTTTGGACTTTTAATTTTTTTTTACGTTTACGCCGTTCACCGCACGGGATAATTAACCCCTTGGGGACGGAGCCCATTATGACCCTAAGGACGGGAGCATTTTTTGCAAATCTAACCACTGTTACTTTAAGCATTAATAACTCTGGGATGCTTTTACTTATAAATTTGATTCTGAGATTGCTTTTTCGTGACATATTCTACTTTAGGTAGTGGTACATTTTCATCCATACTTGCATCATTTCTTGGTGAGAAATTCAAAAATTTGATGAAAAATTTGAAAATTTAGCATTTTGAAGCTCTCTGCTTGTAAGGAAAATAGACATCCCAAATAAATGTTATATTGATTCACATGTACAATATATCTACTTTATGTTTGCATCATAAAGTTGACATGTTTTTACTTTTGGAAGAGATCAGAGGGCTTCAAAGTTCAGTAGCAATTTTCCAATATTTCACAAAATTTTCAAAATCGGAATTTTTCAGGGACCAGTTCAGTTTTGAAGTGTATTTGAAGGGCCTTCAAATTAGAAATACCCCACAAATGACCCAATTATGAAAACTGCACCCCTCAAAGTATCCAAAATTACATTCAGTAATTTGTTGATCCTTTAGGTGATTCACAGGAATAGCAGCAAAGTGAAGGAGAAAATTCAAAATCTTCATTTTTTACACTCGCATGTTCTTGTAGACCCAGTTTTTGAATTTTTACAAGTGGTAATAGGAGAGAAAGCCCCCCCAAATTTGTACCCAATTTCTCTTGATTAAGGAAATACCTCATATGTGTATGTCAAGTGTTCGGCGGGCGCAGTAGAGGGCACAGAAGGGAAGGAGCAACAATGGGATTTTGGAGAGTGAATTTTGCTGAAATGGTTTTTGGGGGGCATGTCACATTTAGAAAGCCCCTATGGTGCCAGAACAGCTGAAAACCCCACATGGCATACCATTTTGGAAACGACACCCCTCAAGGCACGTAATAAGGGGTCCAGTTAGCCTTAACAACTCACAGGTGTTTGGGGACTTTTGGTTGAAATCGGATGTGTAAATGAAAAAAAATTTTTTTCACTAAAGTGCAGTTTTTCCCCAAATTTACCATTTTTACAAAAGGTAATGGGAGAAAATGCCCCCCAAAATTTGTAACCCCATCTCTTCTGAGTATGGAAATACCCCATGTTAGGATGTAAAATGCTCTGCTAGCGAACTACAATGCTCAGAAGAGAAGGAGCGCCATTGAACTTTTGGAAAGAGAATTTGTTTGGAATGGAAGTCAGGGGCCATGTGCTTTTACAAAGCCCCCCATGGTGCCAGAACAGTGGACCCCCCATATGTGACCCCATTTTGGAAACTACACCCCTCACAGAATTTAATAAGGGGTGCAGTGACTATTTACACCCCACTGGCGTTTGACAGATCTTTGGAACAGTGGGCTGTGCAAATGAAAAATTTATTTTTTCATTTTCACGGACCACTGTTCCAAAAATCTGTCAGACATCTGTGGGGCGTAAATGCTCACTGCACCCCTTAATACATTACGTGAGGGGTGTAGTTTCCAAAATGGGGTCACATGTGGGGGGGTCCATTGTTCTGGCACTATGGGGGCTTTGTAATCACACGTGGCCTTCAATTCTGGACAAATTTTCTCTTCAAAATCCCACTGGCTCTCCTTCTCTTCTGAGCATTGTAGTTCACCCGCAGAACACTTTACATCCACATATGGGGTATTTTCTTACACAAATTTTTGGGGTCTTTTTTCCTATTTTCCCTTGTGATAATGAAAAATTTAGGGTAACATCAGCATTTTAGTGAAAACATTTTTTTTTTTTCATTTTCCCATCCAATTATAATGAAAATTTGTCAAACATCTCTGGGGTGTTAAGGCGCACTATACCCCTTGTCATGTTCCGTGAGGGGTGTAGTTTCCAAAATGGGGTCACATGTGGGTATTTATGTTTTTGCGTTTGTCAGATCCGCTGTAAATTCAGCCACCCCTGTGCATTTGAGGACTAAATTAGGGATTGCATAGGGGTATTCTACGCCAGTGATTCCCAAACAGGGTGCCTCCAGCTGTTGCTAAACTCCCAGTCAGTGGCTGTCCAGAAATGCTGGGAGTTGTTGTTTTGCAACAGCTGGAGGCTCCGTTTTGGAAACACTGCCGTACAATCCATTTTTCATTTTTATTGGGGGGGGGGGGGGGGGGGGACAAAGGGGTATATGTAGTGTCTTTATTATGTGTTAGTGTATTGTAGTGTTTTTAGGGTACATTTGCACTGGTGTGTTACGATGAGTTTCTCGCTAGGAGTTTGCGCTTCGGCAAAAAATTTGCCGCAGGCAAAACTTCAAGCAGGAAACTTACTGTAAATCTGCCTGTGTGAATGTACATTCACATGGGGGGGTGGGGGGGGGGGCAAACCTTCATCTGTTTCAAAACTACAACTCCCAGCATGTACTGACAGAACGTGCATGCTGGGAGTTGTACTTTTGCAACAGCTGGAAGCACACTGGTTGGAAAACCTTCATTTAGGTTCTGTTACCTAACTCAGTATTTTCCAACCAGTGTGCCTCCAGCTGTTGCAAAACTACAACTCCCAGCATGTACTGATCGCCGAAGGGCATGCTGGGAAATGTAATTATGCAACAGCTGGCGGTACGCAACTAAAACTTCCAGCATGCCGAGACAGCTGTTTGCTGTTTGGGCATGCTGGGATTTGCAGTTTTGCAACATCTGGAGGGCTACAGTTCATGGACCACTGCACAGTGATCTCCAAACTGTGAACCTCCAGATGTTGCAAAACTACAAATCCCAGCATGCCCAGACAGCAAAGAGTTGTTGGGCATGCTAGGAGTTGTAGTTTTGCAAGATCTGGAGGGATACAGTTTAGAGACCACTGTATAGTGGTCTCAAACTGCAGTCCTCCAGCTGTTGCAAAACTACATATTCCAGCATGCCCAAACAGCTGTCTGGGCATGCTGGGAGATGTAGTTTTGCAACATCTGTAGGGCTACAGGTTAGAGACCACTGTAGCCCTCCAGATGTTGCTAGGCAACTTACCGGCTTCCATAGGATCCAGGGAGCCGTCCTCTTCTGCGGCACGACGTCGCCGCCCGCCGATCACCGTCGCCCGCTGCCTCAGGACTGGTGAGTGGACTTCGGTGCCAGTCCTCTGTCGTTTCCCCGTTCTGCCCCGCCTATTGTGGGTGGGCAGGATGGGGAAAACGAAAGTTAACCCCCCACCCCCGATCTGCTATTGGTGGTCGCGTCTAGATCACCAATAGCAGGAATAGGAGGGGTGGCGAGCGGCGGGGACCGAAATTCCCACGGGCGGATGGATACGCCCTTCGTCCTTAAGTACCAGGACCCAAGGGCGTATGCATACGCCCTTTGTCCCCAACAGGTTAACAATATATTTTAATAGTTAAGACTTTTACGCACACGGTGATACCAAATATGTGTATTAATTATTTTTTTACTTTTTTTTTGGGGGGGGGGGTAAAATGTGAAAAACGGACGTTTTACTTTTTATTGGGGGAGGGGATTTTTCAAATTTTTTTACTTTTAAATTTTTAAATTTTTGTACTTTTTTATTTTACACTTTTTATGTGCTCGCTATCATGGCGGCGCGTAAACGTAAGTTATGGTGCATTGAGTACCACGTCACCATGACGTACATTTACGTCCATTGTCATTAAGGGGTTAAAAATGAAGGGGGCATGGATCAAGGTCTGTGAGCCTGGTTAATTGGTGCACTTTTTGATTTAGGGAGTTGCACTATATGTAAGAAGCAGATTTTACTAGCACAGATGCCTTCCTGAATAAGGCAGGGGCGGATTCAGCATCTAGTCTCGGGAGAGGCACTATCAGAGTATTGTGCGGTGGTCGACTCAACCCCTCCCATAGACTTGCATTTAGGGGCGCGGTGTGATGTCACGAGGGGGGTGGCCATGACGTTACGACCCCCTCAACCAGCACCCAGCATTCATAACAAAATGTTTAGAAAGCTGGGGCAGTGGAGTACCCCTTTAAGTACGCAGCATAAGTTCCCCACATTTAGTACGCAGCATAGTTTCTCCACATTATTTATGCAGCATTGTTCCCCCACATTAGATAGGCAGCATAGTTCCCCCACATTAGGTAGGCAGTATAGTTCTCCCACATTAAGTAGGCAGCATAGTTCCCCCACATTAGGTTGGCAGTATAGTTCCCCCACATTAGGTTGGCAGTATTCTTCCCCCACATTTGGTAGGCAGTATAGTTCCCACACATTAGATTGACAGCATAGTTTCCCCACAATATGTTGGCAGCATAGTTCACCCACATTTGGTAGGCAATATAGTTCCCCCACATTCGGTTGGCAGCATAATTCCCCCAAATAAGGCAGTGGCCCCCACAGACATACAGCCTCCCACCATATTCGGTATATGGCTGGAGGCTGTATGTCTGTGTCCTGCCCTCTTCAGTGCTTCGACCATCGCTCCTCCGGTCCAGGGTCATAGGTCCCGGGATCGAGAAGCGGTAGTTGGAGCATAGAGCTGACATGTCACTGGTAACTTATCATGCGCACGTCCTCCTGCTCCCTGCTTCTCTCCTATGGGCGCATGTCAGTGACGTCCCTGTGTGTGCTACCTCCCGGCAGCCCCTGCATTTTTTAAAGTTAACACGGGGCCGCACATAGATAACCGGGACATCCTTGTGTCTCGAAAACATCTTTCAGGACACAGGGACGTCCTAAATATTGACTGGGGAAATTAATATCGGGTTGGGGCAATTGCGCTATTCCCCCCCCCCCCCCCCCCGAGCCACCACTGGCATAAGGTGCGACAGTGGGTGCCTTTTCGGCGTGGTTTCATTGGCACACAGAAGTTCGCCTCATGTCTATTATGCAGTGTCTGCAAAAGTCACAAACTCACAGTCACAGCTGAGTTCATCTCAGTTAATCTCTACATGATGGCTTTAAAGGACTTCAGTGCTCAAAGCTGATCCAGTAATTGAGTCCCTGAATAACATCTAGAATAGGTGGAACCAGAAAACAAGGGGAACAATTGCTGGAGGATAGGTCACTGAACCACAGTAATTTGGGTAAGGTCAGCCAAAAAAAGGATATCATGGAGTAGTCAGTCACCTAGCCAGGAAAATAGGTCTGGACAGGTCAACAAAGTCAAAAGAGAGGAAGTCGAATTGCTGGAGTCCGTGTTTTGTTTACATTTAAAAAAAAAAAATATTTAACCAATTCAATATCTACTGTACTTCTTGTTGTATATCCATAATTTCCAGTGCATGCCTGGGCTTTTTTGTTAACATCAGTTTTACTTCCTTTATCTTAAAATGTGAACAAATACTCATGAGAATCTACAATATCCACTAAGAGTTTATTCCATTCTTCTGAGGAAAATGTCTGGTTAGCAAACAAGTGCATCTTGTAAAGTACTGATAGATTTTTATATGGCCAAACATATTCCAAAAGAGACCTTGTATGGGTATTGTTTCTTGACAGTACTGAACATTGTTTAACATGCTAAGATATACTCTTATTTATCGTTGTATATTTTATTTTTTACAATTAAAGTAAGGGAGAAAGATGAGTAGATCTTTTGGCGTACCTCAACTATATGACCCAAAACGTGGCCTCAAAGAAACCTACAATGAGATTTCACTTCTCAATGAGAGCCATAGCCTGGATAAGCCCTCTGGCTAAATACTTGAATAAAAGGAGTTTTCTCACCACAGATATCTTCTTCTATTAGCTTCCTCAATTAATTAATAATATATTAATGTGCTTAAAGAGGACCTGTCACCAACCCCGCAGTGTAATCTGAGCCCTGAGCCACTGGAGAACTAGAGGAGCGGGAGCTTCTGTCTTCTGTCCTGCTCTTATCTAATAAGATGAGAGTCAGACTGGTGCCCTGAACTGCCATATAGTATGTGTTTAATTCATAGCCAGCTCCCAAGATCTGCAGGATCATATATGTACAGTATGCAGGATCATTAAGTCTGAGGATACTTTGAGATGCCTTTGAAGTGAAAAACACTTATTACATTCTAAGATGAAATGTATTGCTAGAAGTAGTATGGGTATGCTGTATAGGAGACTTTAGGACAGGGCTTTACTTGCCACTTGGCACTGGAGGTCTAGGGTTTAGGGAAGTACTGGAGGTCAAGGTGTCATAATATTCTCTGCACCTAGACATCTCATCCCCTATCCAAAGGATATGGGATAAGATGTCTGAACACCACTGGGGACCCCCGCGATCTCCCTGCTGCATCCGTTGTTCATTTAGAGCATTGGGTGCAGCGTCGGAGGCTCATGATGTCACAGTTGCACCCTGCTCGTAAATTCACGGTCGCACCCTCTCAATGCAAGTCTATGGGAGGGGGCGTGATGACCTTGACCATGACATCACAAGCCTCCGCCCCACATTGCACAGAGCGAAGTTCGCTCTGTGCACCGGATGTCTGGGGTGCCGCAGTCGAGATCACGGGGGTCCCCTGTGGCCAGAACCCCGCAATGAGACATTTTATCCCCTATCCTTTGGATAGGGGATAAGATGTCCAGGGTCTGAGTACCCCTTTAATATAAATAATGCTAGTGGCAGTATACAGTTTGTATATTTAAAACTGTTACAGCTCACTACTATGTTGACTCTTTTGACAGGATACTTTTAATATATTTCAGTATCTATTGTGTATTATACCCAGATAGACAGTGTTAACATTGTTCAGATCCTTCTGAGTCAGTTCCTGAGATCAGGGGAAAGATTGTTTTTGATACTCAACCTTTATTGTATTGAAGCAGAATCAATGGAAGATCTAAAAGTGTTTTTCCCATCTAGTACAGAATGTAAAGTTTAGAGATGTAATTGGATTTCAAGACAAAAACACAAAATAAAATGGAAAATGAAAAAGCCTAAAAATATTTCACATCACGTATGTATTGGTGGTATCCAATTGTTAGTTCTAACAGAGAATGATCAAAAATGTTGTGATGTATTTCTACCGGTATATGGGAAAAATAGATAACTTAATTTGTATCAAATGCAATATACATATTATTTTTTTATTTTGTAAATAAATCAGATTCACGGGGTTATCCAGGAATAGAAAAAAATTGCTAGTTTCTTTCAAAAAACCACTCCCCGTCTGTCTCCAGGTTGGGTGTAGGAATTGCAGCTTAGTTCCATTAAAGTGAATAAAGCCAAGTTGTAATGGGGACAGACTTGGAGCTGTTCTTGAAAGAACTGTGCTCTGTTTTTCCGTGATTGGGGTTAATACTCTTTATTCCCTGTGCCTTTTCCCTGGTGTTCTGACCTAATGTTAACTGACATTTTGCCTGTGTTTTGACTTCCCTTTAGCCTGCTGATTTTCTACTTCACTACCCTCCTCATTTGACCCTTGCTGGATTCTTATTCTGGTTCTGTTTTTTGTGTTTTACTGCCCTCTAGATTTCTGACTTGTCCCTGATTAACCTCTTTTCTGATGATTTTGTACCTATTCTGCCTGTGTGCTGCTTATACCTCTGATATCCCATTTGCTTAGCAAGTATAGAAACAATAATTACTGTTAATTTGTAGAGACTGAATAAAAGCACTTCTTTATTTTCTCTAGTAAATAGTTTTAAAAATGCATTTATTCTTTTTTCTTATACAGTACAGTAAACAGTAAAAGCATAAGCACCAGCTTACTCGGTCACCGTAATTCTAGTTTTTCACATAAATGTCCATACATAAATATATCAGTCATTTAAACAAAGAATGTATAAATACTCAGAGGTGTAAATTTAGGTTTTACATACATCAGTGCATCATGACCCTGATACACCTACAAAAAGTTTCTCATATAGTGGTGGTTATATATGACAGTTCAACATATACAGATGCTCCAATTATCAAAAGTGCCTTTGGATATTATGACCCACGCCCTGCATCACAGTACTCAGGCTCTTTCCAGTATAGTAACACTAACTACGAAAGTCCACGCTCTCCATTGATGCACTCCATATATACCACTAGTCATGTGTATCACAGAACAGAAAATCTTTATGTTATTACCTGCTTTCAAAAAAGAAAAAAGAAAAAGACGGCAGCACCTCGCTCCAAATAGCGATTAGAGACGGACTACTCCGGCTCCCTGCATGAATGCAGGTTGTTGCTCTGCCCATTCTACATCAGCATGAACCGTGGACTCGGACGCTATTATCTTGTGGCATACTACACTATTTCCTGGCAGTACTATTTTTTCCCACAGGACTGGATGGCTATTGAACACAAGCCAATACTTTTTTCCTCCACACAGGTGGTATAGGGAAAATATTTCTCTCCACAGCAAATACATGCCATCATATATCTGCCGGAATTATATGTCTCTTTGTATCCATGTAATGTGGTTTAATATCAAACTATGGAAATGTCTGGTATAACTACTTGCTTGTATTACTCTACCTACCTGATGACGCCACTAATTAGTGGCAGAAACGCGTCAGCGGTTACCACTTTGATCTCATCCTAGCACCACCTGGCTATTGCCAGGTGTGTGCTGCATTGTGAAATCTATTTAGTTTGACCACACACTATATATATTTATTTTGCTTTGGTGTTGGATTATCACAGGCACATATTAGTGGTACAATATCTAAATATTAAAAGCTGTGTTTTAGGCAAACCCTGAGCAACTATTGGTTGTTCTATGTATTTATATTTATCAAATAACAAGAAAGAGAAAAACGGAGTCACTTATAAAATGTATATCATTTTATTAATTCCGTGGAATGTAAGTACATAAAAATTGTATATATATTAGTTAAAAAATATTATTTTTCAAGGAGGAATGAGGCTAAAAGGTGGTGTCACCGGCTCTGCAATGAAGGCTGGGTATGGTGTATATATTACTGGATCCACCACAATGAGATAGGAAAGATGCAATAATCTTGTACACAAATTTGCAAAAACAGGATGTTTAGCAGCATGTAGGAAACATGTATATGAATCTCACAGTGAGAGCGAAAAAATTATTATATATATATAACATGCAAAATAAAGTGCAGTGTGCATGTAAACAAGCATAACATTGTGGGGATACAAATCAGTATAGCGATATACCAGAGTACAGCAGCAATCAGCAGAGACCGGGACAGCACCACTCCAACGTACGTTTCGGTACGCAACCTTCGTCTGGGAGTGGCTCTATCCCAGTCCGACTGTCTATTTATATCCAAGAACACCAATCAAATTGTATTAGGAGATTAATAATATAATCCTCACCTGTGGCTGTTACAATGCACGCGAACGCCGGCCCCGTCGCCGCCCGGAAACCGGAAGGAGCCGCGTCACATGACACGGCACTGCGAAGAATCACATGACCGTGCCATGACGTAGACGCGACTCACCCGGAACCCCAGCAGCGCAGAGACGGCGCACGCGCACCAGCGACAGGAGCAGTGTCTGTGATCAGCAGAACACTGATAGGTTAAACATATGCATAAATATATACAATAACATAACATGATATAAAATGCGGGATTACAATGAATGATTATGAGTATACTGGATGCCATATAATAAGTTTAGATTTGAATAAAAATAAATATAAATGGTATGTGGTTCAGTGTGCATATAAAGAGAAAAAAATGTTAGTGACCTATATGTAGGGAGTATATATAATTTAATTTAATTTGTAAAGGGCAAAAAAGGAGATCTCCTGAGGTCAAATGGAATTCTATATGAAATGAGGATATCTGAGTGTAATACAATATGTGCAAACCAGGGAAGAGTGAAATGTAAATAAGGTGACAGTGAAAAGGGAATGATATAAAAATGTAAAATACAGTGAAAGGAAGATGATAAGTGAAGTGGAGAGAAAAGGTGTTTGAAAAAATATATGTTATATATATATGAAAAAATATAAAAATATATGGGAAATGAAAAACATAAAAATAATAATATATTACAAAATTATTAAATTATTATTATTAATATAATGTAAATAGCATAATAATATTTACTAAAAAAGAGAGAAATAGTGTGAAGTGTCAAAAAATTCAAATAAAATACAACCGTGAAAAAAGTGAAAAAGAGGGGGGGGGGAAAAGAGGGGGGGGGGAAAGGGGGGGGGGAGAAGAGACGATGAGAAAAAGTGATAAGTGCTGGTTGGGTGAAAAGTGTACATAGTGCACATAATCCCCATATAGCTCACCTAACTACAGTATATAAAAATAATATATCATATATTGTGCCCAACCCCTACATGCTAGAGATATAAACTAATAAAGAAACCAAAATATTTTATCAAAATATATAATTTGTAAAACACCAACCCATATCCAAAATTACAAAAAGGGGGGAATTAACATAGTAAAATGGCATCTATGAGTCCCAAGTCCAAAATCTTGAGTATGTAGACATCAATATAGGGAGCAATCTCCTATTGGCATTCGTGTCCTCTTAGATCGTCGGATTGATGGCATTCAATTGGAACCAGACACTCTTCTTGTTACATGTGATGTGGAATCGCTGTATACTAGCATCAACCATACGGACGGATTGTCGGCATCAAGTTTCTTTTTAGGTACGAGTAACTACTCTCCTGAAATGTCATCATTTATTTTGCAGTTATTGGAATTTACTTTGGTTCACAACTTTTTTACGTTCAACGGGTCCCTCTACCTGCAGACCCGGGGGACAGCTATGGGGGCGGCTTGCGCGCCCTCGTATGCTTGTCTTTTCTTGGGTCTCTGGGAGAGGGACCTGTTCCTGTCAGATCGTGGGGATGTCGCGATTGGTCGCATCCTCTTTTGGGTGCGGTACATCGACGACATCCTCATGATCTGGCAGGGAGACTCCACACAACTTTCACAGTTTATTTCCCGTTTGAATAACAATAGTTATAATATCAAACTTACCTATTCATGTGATGCTAATCAAGTGGATTTTCTTGATGTTCTTCTACAGCGTGACCCAATGGGATATTTGCATTCGGATGTATTTCGCAAAAGGACCTCAGTTAATTCTTATTTACATGCCACATCATCTCATCCGACACATACTGTGAGAGCTATACCATATGGCCAGTACCTACGTGCTCGACGTATTTGCTCCTCGGAACAAGCCTTCAAGAGACAAGCCGACGATCTAAGAGGTAGGTTTCTACAAAGGGGGTACAGTCATAGATCGCTGAGAAAAGCCTACAACAGGGCAAAACAACAATCTCGTGTCCAACTATTATGTCCAAAACCTAAAAACCATGGTGATGATACAGTACGGTTCATTACGAACTACCACTCCCACTGGGACAACATGAAATCCTGCATGACTAAATATTGGTCGATTCTGACCACGGACCCGGTCTTGAAACAGTACATTCCATCTAAACCCCAAATTACAGCTCGACGAGCGAAAAACTTAGGAGATCTCCTAGTTAAGAGTGAATACCGACCTGAACCACCCAAAAATATTTTTGGCTCAAGAGGGCCCAGATGGGGATCATCAGCTTGTGGACAGTGTGTTGCCTGCCCTAACATGAAGCAGTCCACCACTTTCACGAACTCCCAGACTACAATCACATACAGGATTAAACATCAGATTACATGCACTACACGCTATGTAGTCTACTATGCAGTGTGTCCCTGCCCAAAAATTTATGTGGGCCTTACCACACGCCCCCTCAAAATTCGCATTCGTGAACACATGAGAGACATCCGATTGGCGCAGACAATAGGAAGTACTGAGGATTTGAAGACAATACCCAAACACTTTAAGTTGTTCCATGATTGTGATGATAGGCTCCTCCAATTCTGTGGTATTGATAGATTGTATCCTGGGATGCGTGGGGGTGATCTGGGGAAACGATTGGCCCAACGCGAGAGCTATTGGATTTGGCGCTTGGATACGGTGCAACCCCACGGTTTAAATGAACTGTTGCCATTTGGACCATTTTTATAGTTACAACATATAGACATTTTTTGACCATTGAAGCCATCTATGTATTCCTCGTCTGTTCTGTCTGTTTTTAACCCCCCTTTTAATTAATTTTCTTACCTACTTTTAACAGTTATTTTTTATTTTTTGGTTTTTTCCAGGACACGAATGCCAATAGGAGATTGCTCCCTATATTGATGTCTACATACTCAAGATTTTGGACTTGGGACTCATAGATGCCATTTTACTATGTTAATTCCCCCCTTTTTGTAATTTTGGATATGGGTTGGTGTTTTACAAATTATATATTTTGATAAAATATTTTGGTTTCTTTATTAGTTTATATCTCTAGCATGTAGGGGTTGGGCACAATATATGATATATTATTTTTATATACTGTAGTTAGGTGAGCTATATGGGGATTATGTGCACTATGTACACTTTTCACCCAACCAGCACTTATCACTTTTTCTCATCGTCTCTTCTCCCCCCCCCCTTTCCCCCCCCCCCTCTTTTTCCCCCCCCTCTTTTTCACTTTTTTCACGGTTGTATTTTATTTGAATTTTTTGACACTTCACACTATTTCTCTCTTTTTTAGTAAATATTATTATGCTATTTACATTATATTAATAATAATAATTTAATAATTTTTTAATATATTATTATTTTTATGTTTTTCATTTCCCATATATTTTTATATTTTTTCATATATATATAACATATATTTTTTCAAACACCTTTTCTCTCCACTTCACTTATCATCTTCCTTTCACTGTATTTTACATTTTTATATCATTCCCTTTTCACTGTCACCTTATTTACATTTCACTCTTCCCTGGTTTGCACATATTGTATTACACTCAGATATCCTCATTTCATATAGAATTCCATTTGACCTCAGGAGATCTCCTTTTTTGCCCTTTACAAATTAAATTAAATTATATATACTCCCTACATATAGGTCACTAACATTTTTTTCTCTTTATATGCACACTGAACCACATACCATTTATATTTATTTTTATTCAAATCTAAACTTATTATATGGCATCCAGTATACTCATAATCATTCATTGTAATCCCGCATTTTATATCATGTTATGTTATTGTATATATGTATGCATATGTTTAACCTATCAGTGTTCTGCTGATCACAGACACTGCTCCTGTCGCTGGTGCGCGTGCGCCGTCTCTGCGCTGCTGGGGTTCCGGGTGAGTCGCGTCTACGTCATGGCACGGTCATGTGATTCTTCGCAGTGCCGTGTCATGTGACGCGGCTCCTTCCGGTTTCCGGGCGGCGACGGGGCCGGCGTTCGCGTGCATTGTAACAGCCACAGGTGAGGATTATATTATTAATCTCCTAATACAATTTGATTGGTGTTCTTGGATATAAATAGACAGTCGGACTGGGATAGAGCCACTCCCAGACGAAGGTTGCGTACCGAAACGTACGTTGGAGTGGTGCTGTCCCGGTCTCTGCTGATTGCTGCTGTACTCTGGTATATCGCTATACTGATTTGTATCCCCACAATGTTATGCTTGTTTACATGCACACTGCACTTTATTTTGCATGTTATATATATATAATAATTTTTTCGCTCTCACTGTGAGATTCATATACATGTTTCCTACATGCTGCTAAACATCCTGTTTTTGCAAATTTGTGTACAAGATTATTGCATCTTTCCTATCTCATTGTGGTGGATCCAGTAATATATACACCAGACCCAGCCTTCATTGCAGAGCCGGTGACACCACCTTTTAGCCTCATTCCTCCTTGAAAAATAATATTTTTTAACTAATATATATACAATTTTTATGTACTTACATTCCACGGAATTAATAAAATGATATACATTTTATAAGTGACTCCGTTTTTCTCTTTCTTGTTATTTGCTAATTCTGTTTGGAGTTCACATACCTATAGCCAACACCAGTACCTGGATTAATCGATAGTGCTTGGTCACTTACATACTGCTTAGTCATAATAATAATTTTTTACTTCCAGGTTTTAGTTGTCCGTTTGGGTATTTTTGGTATTTATATTTATGCTGTGTGATACTCTATGCTTAGTGTGGTCCAATGCAGAACCATTACCTTTTATTGCGTTCCTTGTTGTTATGTACATGCTTTCCCAAACTTTCTTCTTCTCCTTCACTGGTTTTGAAACTTGACTCAATGAATTTCCTGCTGTCATCGCATCAGGAATCAGTAGATCATGCAAGGATAAATTCAGAAGCTAGTTAAGAAAGAACACAAACACATGGAAGGAGTAACAAATCTTTGAATATATATATATATATATATATATATATATATATATATATATCTATATATCCCACCTGAGAAGGGTGCAAATGCTCAGGCCAGATGTAATTAGCCTGACGGACAAGCCCCCTGATTGACCAGGGCATCATCACAGCAACACTGGATGCATCAATCAAACTCAGAAGAAATTAACCCTTTTGCCAGAACAAGATCCACTCATGACAAAAATTTTACATATATACAGATATTTATTAGCATGCAACTCTAAACCTAGAGAAACTCTAAACCTATTAAAACTAAAAGATTACATAAAAAAATCAGTTAATCTTCCATACTAGCTAGTATGAATGATCCTGTCTATGGACCATCTCCTCACTGATGAATTTCCATTGAATTCAGTAGGAGTCAAGAAAAATAATGGGACAATGAACACCTTATATAGTTTACATTTAGTTTGCAGATACAACCAGTCCCTATGCAAAATGTATAACAAGATCCCACCTAAAAAAAATATATATTTATAATATTTTTATCTTTTTATTTGGCAGAGGTGCTTTTAAATTGGGTGATCGAATAAACTAGCAGTGTCTTTAGTTGAAGGTAGTGGACTTGCCATTTGAAATTGTGTCTCAAAAGTTAGAAAATATTTGCAAATAAAGGTATAGCTTTTCCCATAAGTGAGTCCACCCCTCATATTTTTGTAAATTTTTGAGTATATCTTTTCATGTGAAAACACTGAAGAATTGACACTCTGTTAAAATGTAAAGTAGTGAGTGCACATCCTGTATAACAGTGTTTAATGTTGTGTCCCCTCAAAATAACTCAACACACAACCTTTTAATGTCTTAAAGGGGTTATCCACCTGGCAGACAGTAATGGACATGCTTAGGAAGGATCTGCGCTTGTCTTGGGGCTAAATGGCCATGTTGTGAGATCACCATAACATTGTGGCTAGCTTTTTGTGAACTGATATTTCCTTTTTGAGTTTTCTTCTTTGACTACAAATCCCATAATTCCCTTTTCTCCCTCCGACACATCAGCCACCCAACCCATTGAAACATAAATGAGCTGCATCCATTCAAAAAATCTGTGGTTTTCAATCAAGGTGCCTACAGCTGTTGCATTAGTTGCAGATTGATCTCTCTCCCACCAAGCGATCCCTCCACCCATTGAAGCAGACAGGTTCCCTGTCATCAGCTGACTAGTGAGTCAGGTCTCAGCCGCATTGCAACCTGGGAAAAATCTGAGACAACAGTAATTTTATATGCTGTTAAAAATAAATATTGGGATGAAAATCACATAAGAATTGTGAGAAAACCGTCACATACAGGTACAGACACTATATTATGGACTACACTAACTTTATAGCCCCTGTAGCATAGGCAACTAAAAAAAAAAATCCTGGAATACCCCTTTAACTTTGAAAACAAAAGTGAATACACTCTTAAGTGGAAATGTCCAATTGGGCCCAAAGTGTCAATATTTTATATGGCCACCATTATTTTCCAGCACTGTGTTAAAACTCTTGGGCATAGAGTTAACCAGAGCTTTACAGGTTACCACTGGAGTCCCCTTCCACTCCTAATGATGACATTATGGAGCTGGTGAATGTTAGAAACTTCATGCTCCCCCCACCTATCATTTGAGGATGTCCCACAGATGCTCACCAAGATTTTGGTCTGGAGACAGAAAAAGGTCATTTTGTGGGCTAAAAAGACATAACATAGCCTTAAAGTGTACATGCTAGATCTACCCCAAAAAAATAAAATTTGTTACTCATTACATAATCCTGACCATGTACATCTATTTGTATGCCTCTAACACCTATATGTATTATAAAAATCCCTCTTTTTATTAGCTCACAGTGTTAGAAATTCTCTCGGGGGAAGGGGGCCTTTCTTTTGGTGGTGGGAGGTGATTGGTATGACTGCTCATGTAGCCATTGTCCATGAGTCATCTCTTATCCATGACTCATGGTCAAGCCTGATGCTGTTGTAGGACTGTTAAGTGTACTAGTAGGTGTGGGGACCCCTAGTGATGGGATTTTCCACAGCCAAAAATATTTAAACATTTTAAACAACCATATTATAAAAGATCTTTAATTTTCATCAGTAACAACACACTAAGTTGGAGTTGGTTATTAGCGTTCATAGTTTCGATTTTAAGTTTCCATTCACTGATAGTAAGCAGATACAATAACAATGTTAAGTAGAATAGAAACAAAGTATATTTTTAAGATTTTTTTTGTCTATTTAAGAGTAGTTAGCCCTTTGTTAGACTGTTTTCAGACACAAAACAAATTATGAATGAAACGTTATATATTGCATCTTTACGTCATTGGGTTTGATTAGATGCTAAATAAAACCTAGATGTTTTTCCAAGAAATCCTATAGCTTATACTGACTACATTATTACTCATGACTATCTACATGGGAGTAACTCAGGCTCCTGGCACAAATAAAGATTCAAAACACTTCGCTGGATCTGGTACAAAAGTGACTCTAGAGCACCCAGTTATTGTGAAGCTGTATTGGTTTGCACATTTATGTGCGTATATATTCTCTTTACAGCGTGTGTATCTATTGAACAGCAATTTTAGAAAGCCAAGACTATATAATTTATAATTTATAGAATGACATTAAATCTATATCTCCAGCTTTATTAATATCATAACATTCAAGCTGTAATTGTTGGATTTCTAATATATTTCTTTTCTGCGAAAATATGATTCCCTTTTGATTTTGACTATTGATGTGGGTATTAGGAGAATCTCATATCCATTATTACCAGCGAAAGTTGTGTTTGACTGACATCTTAAAAAAACAAAAAATTCTCACTTGCCCTGCCAAGAAGCCCATGAAATACTGACCCGCTTAATATCAGCAGTTAGGCAGACGTATGGTCCAGAGCTGTAATCTCTACACCGAGCTGTATAGTAAGCAGTCTGGATAGATAGCTGAAGAAATTCATATATTCTAACCAATAATGTATGAGCCCCCGTAAATAACCACACCTATGAATTCCGGTGACTTTTTATGAACCAATTGACCTTCGCTCTGCCGATATATAAGTCTGCAGAGCACTTTGATGTGATCACAGTCTGGCTATTTATAGTTTTCATTCATTATTCCCCGACATCATTTCTCAAAAGCTTGCCAAGCTTCTTATCACAGTAAAGAGAACAGATTGGTAGGACAGTGACAGGATATCATGTTCTGTAAAGGACTGAAACCTCCGATTTGGCATATTTCAGCTTTATTTATTATCCGACTCTTAAAGGAATTCAACAATTTTAAAGGAGCCAAATATTCCCTGGAATTGTAACTCAGTTATGGTTTTATTGGATACTCAAACATTCTAATACGACTTACAATATGATTGTCTTTATGAAAATATTAACAACTTTGTGAAGACAGAAGAGTTTTTCACAGGTAGCCCGTGTTCAGGCATGGTGGACTGACATGGATTTTTATCTATAGCAGAAAGTTATATATCTATAGCAGGAGGTAATATAAATTCCTACATGTGAATGCTTGACTCAGTGTTTGAAACAAACTTTTCCGAATGTTGGAGCTGGCACCGGGAGCTCGGGACGTCATAGCCCCACCCCCTAATAACGTCACAGCCTACCCCCTCAATGCAAATCTATGGTAGGGGGCGTCACACTGCCTCCCATAGACTTGTAGTGAGGGGGTGGGGCGTTACATCATGAGGAGCTGGGGCTATGACGTCACGAGCTCCCAGCGCTGGCTCCAGCGTTCGGAACAGTTGGTTTCAAATGCTGAGCAGCAGAGTACCCATTTAAGGAAGCCTTAGAACATGACCAGGGATAAATAGGCAAGCCAGAAGCTCTCCTAAAAGGAAGGGTTACCAATCTGTAGGTAGATGTTTGGGATCCTGCCCCAAATTAGTGCAGAGCAGGGTGTAAGCTTGCTAGCGAGAGGCTACGGTCATTTGACTGAGGGAGTAAGGATACTCCATGAGAAGAGTGTCAAAAAGTGGGTAAAAATTCCTGGGCCATTCATGCCCCACAGTTAAGAGAGATATGCAAATTTGCTCCCTCCAATACTCTTTTCACAGTAGAACATGAGAACATGAACAGCCTATAAGTTTCCACGTGTCTGAGAAGGGGGGGGGGGGGGGAATTCACTGGCTGATTAAAGAGTTCTTTGATCAAAGATGAGGGGTAGTGTCTGCAAGCTGAAGAGGAAGTACAAGGAGAAAAGGCTAAGTATCATACTCCCCTTCACTATTCAATAAGTCCCCCATATGTGTTACCTTTGATCCATTTTGGGAAGGTGGATAGTCAAGGTGAGGAAGGGTTTGCTTGTGTGTATTTATGCTAGGCAGCAGGGGTGTATCACTTACTAAATGATGTAGCTCTGTTTCTTTTCGCAGCCACACTTCTCACTACTGTTCTATAATGTCATCCATGCTACTGCATCTGAGTGTGTGCTATAGAGATATAAGAGAACAGCATATGCTCTCATTTCTAAGTGCTGTATATGTAAGAAACAATAGCAGTTAGTCTTCACCATTCAGAAGCTGAGCTTAGAGAAAGCTGTTAGACATGAATGTTATTCAAAACTCTCTGGAATCTGTAAGAAAAAGAAAAAATGCTCATCTACTTTAGATCACCAGTTGTTTATTAGGGCTCAGTGACTTTGCTTTAATCCCTTAAGGACTCAGCCCATTTCTACTTTCAAGACTCAAAAAGTGTTTGGATTCCCAATTTATGTAGGCTTTATTTATTTTATGACTGTAAAAAAAATTATAACTACATGCACCAAAATTAGTATGTTTAACCCCTTAAGGACTCATGAAGTTCTCACATGTCTTCATTTCAGAGTCTTTAAGGACTCATGAGGTATGAGAACATCATGAGCTTTCCCGGCTCCCCGCAGCCAGCTGGAGCGGAGCCGGTGCCCGATGCCTGCTGATATCGAACAGCAGGCATCGCGGCATATCGCCCAGGGAGGTCATGATGACCCCCCCATGTCGGCGATGGCCGCAGATCGCTGGACAATTCAGCCCAGCGATCTCAGCCCAGCGATCTGCAGCGCATTCCGGGTCAATCGGGTCTCCAGTGACCCGGTGACCCGGAATTACTGGCTGATCGGGGTCGTCTCTGACGGCCCCGAACAGCCACAGCCAGCAGGGGTGAGGTGGCACTGGTGCCACCTCACGATTGCCCTAATTCGTCGGCCGGGTGTCACTCCCGCAACCCGCTCTGCCACTCTTCCGGAGGAAGTGAGCAGGTGCGGGAAGTTGACCCCGGCAGCTGGGGACCCCGATCCCCGGCGTCAATGCTGGGATCGGGGCCCCAGGAGCGGCGGCGGCGAGGAGGGACTTATCTGTGTGCCGGCAGCAGTTGGAGGTGAGTGACAGCCTCCTGCTGCTGCTTAGCAACAGCTCCCAGCATGCAAAATGGGCATGCTGGGAGCTGTAGTTATGCAACAGCAGGAGGCAGACCACCACAACTCCCAGCATACCCTTATGGGCATGCTGGGACTCATAGTTTTGCAACAGCTGGAGGCACATTTTTTCTATGGAAAATTGTACCTTCAGCTGTTGTATAACTACAACTCCAAGCTTGCACAATCAGCTAAAGTGCATGCTGGGAGTTGTAGTGGTGCATCTGCTGGTTGCATAACTACAACTCCCAGCATGCCCGTTGGCTGTCGGTGACTGCTGAGAGGTGTAGTTTTTAAACAGCAGAAGGCACACTGGTTGTGAAACACTGAGGTAAGTAGCAAACCAGTGTGTCTCCAGCTGTTGCATAACTACAATCTCCAGCATCCCCAGCCAAAGTAGTATGCCTCCAGCTGCTGCATAACTACAACTCCCAGCATGTACGGTCTATAAGTGCATGCTGGGAGTTGTAGTTTTGCAACAGCTGAAGGCACACTGGTTGCAAAACACTGAGTTTGTTACCAAATTCGGTGATTCACAACCAGTGTGCCTCCAGCTGTTGAAAAACTACAACTCCCAGCATGCACTGATAGACCGTACATGCTGGGAGTTGTAGTTTTGCAACAGCTGGATGTTCCCCCCCCCTCAATGTGAACGTACAGGGTACACTCACATGGGCGGAGGTTTACAATAAGTATCCGACTGCAAGTTTGAGCTGCGGCAAATTTTCTGCCGCAGCTCAAACTGCCAGCGAGAAACTGCTGTGAACCCCAGCCCGTGTGACTGTACCCTAAAAACACTACACTACACTATCACAAAATAAAATAAAAAGTAAAAAACACTATATATACACATACCCCTACACAGGCCCCCTCCCCAATAAAAATGAAAAACGTCTGGAGCACCACTGTTTCCAAAACGGAGCCTCCCGCTGTTGCAAAACAACTACTCCCAGTATTGCCAGACAGCCACTGACTGTCCAAGCATGCTGGGAGTTTTACAACAGCTGGAGGCACCCTGTTTGGGAATCACTGGCGTAGAATACCCCTATGTCCACCCCTATGCAAGTCCCTAATTTAGGCCTCAAATGCACATGGCGCTCTCACTTTTGAGCCCTGTCGTATTTCAAGGCAACAGTTTAGGGTCACATATGTGGTATTGCCGTACTTGGGAGAAATTTTGTTACAAATTTTCTCCTTCCCTTTGCTGCTATTCTTTGGGGGGTGCAGTTTTTATAATGGGGTCATTTGTGGGGTATTTCTAATATGAAGACCCTTCAAATCCACTTCAAACCTGAACTGGTCCCTGAAAAATAGGAAGTTTTAAAATTTTGTAAAAAATTTGAAAATTGCTGCTGAACTTTGAAGCCCTCTCGTGTCTTCCAAAAGTAAAAAATCATAAATTTTATGATGCAAACCTAAAGTGGACATATTGTATATGTGAACCCCCCAAAAAATTATTTTGAATATCCATTTTCCTTACAAGCAGAGAGCTTCAAAGTTAGAAAAATGCAAAATTTTCATTTTTTTCATCAAATTTGGGGATTTTTCACCAAGAAAGGATGCAATTTCCCACAAAAATGTACCACTATGTTAAAGTAGAATATGTCCCGAAAAAACTATCTCAGAATCAGAATGATAAGTAAAAGCATTTTTAGAGTTATTAATGTTTACAGTGACAGTGGTCAGAATTGCAAAAAACGGCCGAGTCCTTAAGGTGAAAAAGGGCTAAGTCCTTAAGGGGTTAAAATTGTCATCTTCTGACCCCTATAATATTTTAATTTTTCGGCGTACGGGGCAATTAGAGGGCTAATTTTTTTGCGCTGTGGTCTGTAGTTTTTATTGGTACCATTTTTGTTTTGATGGGACTTTTTGATTCCTTTTTATTAATATTCTTATGGTATATGAAGTGACAAAAAATGAAATTTTTTTTACATGTATGTCATCACCGTGATGTTTAGCTAACTTTATATTTTAATAGTTCCGACATTTACGCACGTGGCGGTACGACATATGATTATTTTTTTATTACATTATTTTATTTAAAAAATAGGAAAAGGGGGTGTCACGATGCCGGCTGGCAGAAGGTGGATCCTCTGTGCCAGAGAGGGATTGGCGTGGACCGTGCTAGTGGACCGGTTCTAAGTCACTACTGGTGTTCACCAGAGCCCGCCGCAAAGCGGGATGGTCTTGCTGCGGCGGTAGTGACCAGGTCGTATCCACTAGCAACGGCTCAACCTCTCTGACTGCTGAAGATAGGCGCGGTACAAGGGGGTAGACAGAAGCAAGGTCGGACGTAGCAGAAGGTCAGGGCAGGCAGCAAGAATCGTAGTCAATAAGGCAATAGCAGGAGGTCAAGTACACAGTATGGACAAACACAGTAACGCTTTCACTAGGCTCTAAGGCAACAAGATCCGGCAGGGGAGTGCAGGGGCAGAGATCAGATATAGTCTGGGAGCAGGTGGAAGCCAATTAAGCTAATTGGGCCAGGCACCAATCATTGGTGCACTGGCCCTTTAAGTCTCAGGGAGCTGGCGCGCGCGCGCCCTAGAGAGCGGAGCCGCGCGCGCCAGCACATGACAGCAGGGGACCGGGACGGGTAAGTGACCTGGGATGCGATTCGCGAGCGGGCGCGTCCCGCTGTGCGAATCGCATCCCCGACGGCCATGACAGTGCAGCGCTCCCGGTCAGCGGGACCGACCGGGGCGCTGCAGAGAGAGAGACGCCGTAAGCGCTCCGGGGAGGAGCGGGGACCCGGAGCGCTAGGCGTAACAGGAGGGTGATTCAAACTTTTATTAGGGGGGCTTATTCACATTTGTTCTCTTTTGTTTACCCTTTTTACTTTTTTTTTTTAGCCCCAACAGGGGGCTATATCATGCAATCTTTTGATTGCATACACTGATCAATACTATGCCATAGGAGGCAGGTGAGGACCTTCCATTGTCCAATCAGCTGATCGGGACATCGCAATTTTGTCACGATAGTCCGGATCAGCTCCGGTGAGCTGCCGGAATAGATTTACTTTCACTTTAGATGCCGCAATCAACTTTGATCATGGCGTCTAAAGGGTTAATGCCAGCCATCCGAAGCTGATAGCAGTTGGGACCCACAGGGTTTGAAGCGTTCTCCGCTCGTGAGAACGTTTAAAACCCAGTAAAGGGATCAGGGCATACAGGTACGCCCTGCGTCCTTAAGGACTCGGGAATGGGGGTGTACACCTGCGTCTTTAACTGCTGCAGCTATTGGGATAATAACATAAAAACCTATTTAAGTACTCTAAAAATAAAACTGCAGAATTAGTATTGTATTTTGCAGGCATAATGTATTTACACCATTTTACTTTACTGTGATTTACACTGCTTTGGGTGGTGGATACTGTGGCTGTAACTGTACAATAATAGCAGTTGTTGGTAGATGGGCTAGTGTTTTCAAGAGCAATTGTGCTGATATCATATTGGTGTACATGAGTGGCACATCTTCGGCATTGTGGCTGCCACGGCAATACACCTCTCAGCTGCTACATAAGCTTTTTTTTTTTCGTTTTTTGAAGAGGCACTTGGTAATTCAAGTAATTCAATCAGTGACTGACATGAAGCTTCTTCATAGCAGATGAGGAATTTATTATATGCAACAATAAAATTCTGTAAATGATGAAGAATGTTAAAAGTCATTTTGGAATTCTATGGCCTGTATTAAAAGCACTTGGCCCATAAAGCCCAGAGATAATGAAACTAAGAATCAAAGCTGTCAACGCTTTTCTAAAGTTAAAATTGGTCACCTTAGAATTCAATTAAACCAAATTTTTGGAACACTCACAGTGCATCAAGATGCATGGCAGATGGACTACAAAAAGCATTGTACTGTTCTAAATGTTAGCTTCATTAAATCCTATGAGGAACATTTGTCTCTGTGTTAAGCTTATGATAATGGGGAGGGCGTTAAATGCCAGTTCTAGCACCGCCTATTACTTTAACAAAATGTTACATGGAAAGGAAACAATGGAGTCGCTAATGCAATGTTAAAAAATATACTTCAAGGGTATGTTCACATGAGCGGATTCCCAGCACGTATTACGCTGTGGATCTGCTGCTGAAGGACCACTGTATGCTGCCTTTACTGGTGCCTGCTCGGAACGGCAATATGCCGCTAAAAGCAGACACACTGCGATGTGCGAGTTGCCGTGCACATGTGCAATATACTCCCACATCGCGGCCACTCCCCCTGCTCTATGAGCTAGGACGAGAGCTGCCGCGATGTGGGAGTATATTGCATGCGTGTGTGCGAGTACACCGCACATGTGTGTCTGCTTGTAGCGGTGTATTGCCTCTCCGAGCAGGCACCTGTAAAGGCAGCATACAGCGGTCCTTCAGCAGTGGATATGCAGTATAATGAAGGGTAGGGTCACGCGTGACGTATATTGCTGTGTATATTCTGCAGCTGTTTTTGCTACCCATTCCTAATGAGTAGGAAAAAACGCAGCAGCAAAATACGGCATGTGAGATCCTATCCTCATTGATCAGATTTGATACATTACATTAAAAAGAGTTGGGAATCCCACTGTGGTGAGAAAAAAAACAGACACCCCATGCATCCACATTATAATTAAATATATAAGATTACCTCACCCATGACCCCTAGAACAAAGGACTCGCTGAAATGTGCATTTGGGTTGTGTTACTACCATACTCTACATACAAGCACTGGGATTGTATTTTGGTTAATATATTTTAATTTCCCCTGTACATGTGTATCTTCGGATGTAAGGTATACAGAGTATAGGGTTGATTTTGGACACAGAAAGTCAGGCGGCCATTGGAAATGGGAGAAGGGAGAGTGTGCTTATCTTAATGGTATCTATTTATTCGGGCTAAATATTCTATCAGTTATGCTTTCACAAAGGGTCTCCCGAAACGCGTTGATGTTTGTTGCATATTTTAACCTCTTTCTTCTATTTTGTATGACATTTTTACCATGGATTAAATAAAGCTTGAAGTTTTTATACCGTTCACCAAGTATGGAATGGAGTGCTGGTTTCCTCCCTTGGTAAAAGGGATCCCTTTCATCCTTTTCATCGTGCTCACAGCAGCTACACCCTTGCATCTGGCATACTTGGATATTAGAGCTACAACGTGGAGGGGTGAACGGAACTTTTCTCTTTCTCATTCATTAAAATATAATGTTAACTGCACTGTCAATTATGTAAATGTAAAATTAATTTTTGGTTACTTCACATGCTAGAAACAAATAAATAAACTTGGTCAATATGTTGCATCAAAACAAAAATGGTACCAATAAAATCAACATATCCCGGCACAAAAAAAGAGCCCTAAAACTGCTCTATATTCAGAAAAATAAAGGTCAAAAAAGGACAATTTTAAAAATTACATATTTTTTTCAATTTCACCCTGCAAATATTTATTTTCTGTTTCGCTATATGTTTTATGGTAAAATAATAGATGTTGTTACAAAGTAAAATAGGTGACGCAAAATACAAGCCCTCATATGGGTCTTTAGGTCGAACATTGAAAGTTTTATGGCTGTTCGATGGTGAGAAAGAAAAACAAAAATGCTAAAGTAAAAGACTTGCTATATTCTTATGGGGTTAAAGGGAAGTATTAAACACTATTTCCAAAATGAATACATTGATTTTTGGAACTTTCTAATGCTTTAATGGGTAGAACGAAACAACAGTGTTAAAATGATTACGTAGCCCATGGTTTTGTGCTATTCCATGATGCTCCCTAACTAGTACTAGCCCCTTTTCTGAGCATACCACAATAAGCTGCCTTTTGCTTTCTCTGGGCTGGCAAATAAACTCAGGCGGCAAGGTCTACCATGTATTTGCATTTTTCAATACTAATGTTATTGCAGATCACTAGGATCTGCCAAGTTTTCCCCATTTTCCTTAACCATAATATAATGAATACACCACTTTGAAAGGCCCTGTCATTAGACCGGGGAACTCTTTCTTATATTTTGGCATTGCCATGCCACTTCTGCACCTGCGTGAAGGCCGTACTATGATTGGCAAAAGAAGTTGGTTATGATATGGCCTAAACCCTCTGGATACACATCTATTATTCACATCTAGAAGTTTGGATAGGGGACAAGATGTCTTAACGCCGGAGTACCCCTTTAATGAAAAGCACTAAGAAACATCCTGATGAGTATTTTGGCATGAATGTCCCCTGTCAGCTTCAAGCCTTGTCTTCGGAGATAATCCCGGCACTTTCCATATGCATTTTACAAACCATTGCATTACAAAGTAATGGTTACATGAATACAGTAAATCAAATAATTCTCCTTGAGAAAATAATGTTACCATCTCTGACACTAGAGACCATTTTAAGTATGGACCCCATGGATGTATAGGTTCCTGATTCTCAACCTACATTTCTTTGTTGTTTTATAATCCTGGAATTACAACCTTCTCTTACAAATATCCCCCTCTACACCCAGTGTGGAATTTTTTATTGCTCTCTTCCTTACAATATGATCTCATAAAAATATGTTTCATTTCTGTTCTTTTTTCATTTTTTTTCTTTGTGTTCCACAACAGTATTCTCTTTATGACTATTAAGAGGCACTAACCTGTTGCACATTATACCGATTCAGGGGATATATTCCTCTATTTTCAGTTTGATCATCTGACCACATGTAGCTAATTGTATTCTTTTTGTAGAATGTGTCAATTCTGGATGTCTATCAATAAATATCTTTTCAAAGGAAAGGATTGCAAATAACCAAGATGATACTATATTTTCAATTTCTTCCAGCTGTGCTTACATAACTGGATTCAAGAAAGTGTCCAGGTTATGCCACACACATATTAAGTGCATGCTAGTTCTCCAACCTCCTGCAAGATATCCACTCAGGCTGCCTTAGATAATCTATCCTAGATTAAAAAGTGGAGTGGAGTGGAAAATTTATTTTCTTTTCTTGTGGAAACACATGAACCTTCTTTGTAGAAATGCGTGAACCTTCATGTATTTTGGTTCTGGTCTGTTTATATCATTGTAGTTGTATATATTATAATTTTTTTGCCACTGTAAGGCTGGGTTCACACATTGTAAAATTACATAGAAAATACGTCCATTAAACAGTTTATATTTTTAATCTAACAAGTTGCAGCCCAATTTACCTAGACTTTTATAGTGCAAAACATCAGATTACAATGGGGGAGATTTATCAAAACTAGTGCAGCAGAAAAGTTGATTAGTTACCCATGGCAACCAATCAGATTGCTTCTTTTATTTTTCAGAGGCCTTTTCAAAAATAAAAGAAGCAATCTGATTGGTTGCTATGGGCAGATAAGATGTCTAGGGACAGAGATTCCCTTTAACCCCTTAAGAACCAAGGACGTACCGGTACATCCTGAGTCCTCTCCCTTACTTTTTTTTAAACTGTAATGTTTATTAAGGGTTTTCCATAAACATACATCCAAAAATAAGGAAAACAAGAAAATGACATCATAGGAACCGAAGCCCGATACATTCGGCAAAATACAATGAGAACACAGGGGCCAAAGCCCAAGAACCAACACCAGAAAGGAGTCAGAAAACAGGCAAAAGGTATGGCCAAGGCAGGCTAATAGAGGCACTGAAAATCTTGGAGAGGCCTCCGGTACCAAAATATTATACTCCTAAAACCACCACAGTAGTCATAAACTAACCTAATCGAGCATGTTGCCACGCGTCAACAAATTCAAACACAAAGGGGGAGGAGAAGGGGAGAGGAACAGTGGACACACAAAAACAAACAGAGAACAGCCAAACAAGGTGGGGTGGAGAGGAAAAAGAAAGAAGAGAAAGAAGGAGAGAAAAAAGAGAAAGGAGGAAATCAAGGTGGCTGCCTATCAGTGAAACGGTCCCAGGGCTCCCAGACCAGGCTGTCAGGAATACTAAAGAATGGATTTCTCAAATACGGGATAAGAGGACCAAATCGGGTGGGGATATAGTTTGTTTCCAATATTTGGCAACAAGGGTTTTGGCATCCAAGACAATATGCTGGAAGAGTTTAAAGGGTTTTTAGTCCAGTACTCCGTTAAAAGAGGGCATGACCAAAATATATGAAATACTGTACCCAGTCCCACCCCACAACGCCAGCACTGAAGGGGGATGTCAGGGTTCAGCCTATTCAACAATTCCAGAGTGTGATACCAGGGTGATGGTAGTGTTTAGAGCAGTCTCCCAATGTCCCATGTATCGGTGAGAGGGTGGGATCCCTTCAGGAGGTTGAAGAAGCAAGGAGTAAATATCAGAGATAAGCCCCTCGCCTGAGGCCCACCATGGCACAGCCTTTCAAATCCAGTAGGCAGAGAAGCTACTGTGGAGCCATTCGTGGATGACATATAATGCCGCAACTGTAGGTAGTGAAGGCACTCAGATGAGGGGAGATCCCAATGAGTCATTAATTGTTCAAGGCGCAAGAGAGCACGTGAAAGAGGATCCACCACATCTGCCCAATGGAAAAGGCCCTTAGATCTCCACTCCCACACCGTACTAAAAGACAGACCAGAAGGAAAATCAGGGTGATAAAGGAAAGAACGCAGAGGGGAGGAGGGGGAAAACAGTTTGAATTTCACAGAACAGTAACCCCAAACATACTTAGATAAAGTCATGGGGCCCAGCAGGGGGGAAAGAGAGACAGTAGATGCCAGAGGCGACTAGAGAAGAGTATTAGGGTGCACGGGGGCTAACCAAAGTTTTTCCAGCTCCATCCATTGGCTGTACATATAACAAGAACACCACGCTGCAAGATGGCGCAAATGGGCAGCCCAATAGTATTTAGACTCTCTCCCCACTAGCCATGATAACAGATATAGGGAGGCAATGCCTTTTCCCATCCCAGATAAAACGAAAAATAGCCGATTGGAAGAAACGGAGGGCAGATAGCTGCACACGAACTGGCAACGTTTCCAAAAAATAGAGGAGTTTTGGAAGGATTGTAAGTTTAACCGCCGCAATACGCCCAAAAAAGGAAATGTACTGTGTTCGCCACTTCTCCAGGAGGGCACGAAGTGGTGAACGCCGTGTCTAAAGTTAAAGTAAACTAATGCCGGTTAGCTCATGGAGCTGTTTGGGATCGTCGCGATGAAATCGCGGCATCCCGAACAGCTGTAGGACAGCAGGAGGGTCCGCTTACCGGCCTCCTGTTGTTCGATCGCCGAATGACTGCTCAGTGCCTAATGCAGAGGAGGAAAAAGTGACCCTTAGGATGGCGCTGCTAGTTCCAAAATGACGTGGATGCCAGAGCAGAAGTATTGTGAAAACACTGGAATGGTTTATTAATCATAAGAAAACAATAGAATACAGTGCCTGAGATCCAGGTATGAGCAGTAAAGCGGCAGAATCATTGATCAATGGTTTCCTTTGAGAAACCATTGATCAATGTAAAAGATCAGTGTGTGCAGTGTTGTAGCCCCCTATGGGAGCTATAACATTGCAAAAAAAAGTGGGAAAAAAGTGAATAAAGATCATTTAACCCCTTCCCTAATAAAAGTTTGAATCCCCCCCCCTTTTCCCATAAAAAAACTGTAAATAAAAATAAACATATGTGGTATCGCAGCATGTGGAAATGTACGGATTATAAAAATATATCGTTAATTAAACCGCACAGTCAATGGCGTATGCGCAAAAAAATTCAAAGGTCCAAAATAGTGTATTTTTGGTCACTTTTCATATCATGAAAAAATGAATAAAAAACTATCAAAAAGTCCGATCAATACAAAAATGGTACCACTAAAAACTTCAGATCATGGCGCAAAAAATGTGCCCTCATACCGCCCGTACGCAAAAAATAAAAAAGTTATAGGGGTCAGAAGATGATAATTTTAAACTTTCAAGCATGGAACTGTGGGATGTGTAGCTTAAAGAACAAAATCAAGCAGGAAATACCTAGTTCTGGCAGGTAAGTACTAAAATCACCATATGGTGGATGACCCATTTAAAAAGTAAAAAAATAAGTCAAATTTTTTTTTAAATAAATATATTAAACTCTTAAGGATGCAGGGCGTACCGGTACAACCTGCGCCCGGCCACGGTTTTTTAAACGGGGTCATGCCGTGACCCTGCATCATACCGGGTCTGTCCCAGCGGCTTATGATAGCCGGGACCCTGGGCTAATAGAGCGCGACACCGATAGTTGTGCAGTGCGCTATTAACCATTTAGACGCGGCGATCAAAGTTGATCGCCGCATCAAAAACGAAAGTAAAAGCTTCCCGGCAGCTCCGTCGGGCTGATCAGGACTATTGCAATAAAATTGCGATGTCCCAATCAGCTAGGACGCTAGTGGAAGTCCCCTTACCTTGCTCCGTCACGTCCGATCGGCGTTTGATTGCTCCAAGCTTGAGCAATCAACCCCCTATAACGCTGATCCATGCAAAGCTTTGGCTTTGCAGGGATCAGTGTAAAAGATCAGTGTGTGCAGTGTTATAGCATGGTCAATGGCGTATTCACGAAAAAAATCCAAAGTCCAAAATAGTGTATTTTTGGTCACTTTTTATATCATGAAAAAATGAATAAAAAGTGATTAAAAAAAAGTCTGATCAATGCAAATATGGTACCAATAATAGCAAATAAATTAGCTCTCATACCGGCCCGTACGCGGAAAAATAAGAAAGTTATAGGGGTCAGAAGATGACAATTTTTTACGTATAAATTTTCCTGCATGTAATTATGATTTTTTTTCAGAAGTACGACAAAACCAAACCTATATAAGTACGGTATATTTTTAACCGTATGGACCTACAGAATAAACATAAGGTGTCATTGCACTGCGTAGAAACGGAAGCCCCCAAAAGTTACTAAATGACATTTTTTCTTCAATTTTGTCGCACAATGAATTTTGTTTTCGTTTCTCTGTGCATTTTTTGGTAAAATGACTAAGTCACTGCAAAGTGGAATTGGTGTCGCAAAAAATAAGCCATCATATGGAATTTTATTTGCAAAATTGAAAGCGTTATTATTTTTAGAAGGGGATGAGGAAAAAAATACAAAAACAGAAGTCCTTAAGGGGTTAAAAAGCATGATAAAATTAAAATAATCCTCTTTTTCCCATGTTCAAAAACAAAAAAATAAACAAATAAATAAAACACCCCAATAAACATACCTTGTATCATTGCATGGAAAATTGTACAGAAAAAAATTGACGAGAGTGTCATTACAAAGTATTATTGGCATCGCAAAAAAAATGAAAAAAAAATGCGCATACATGGGTCTGTAGAGAGAAAAATAAAAGAGGTAAAGTATGGGACTTAGAAGAGAAGGAAAAAATGAAAATGAAAATCTTATTAGAAATGTAATACTAACTAGCCAAGTGAGTGTTACCAACTGGAGGTGTGACCATACACAATCTGGCACTGTGAGCTGCGATTGGATATTAGTCATATATTTCTAGTAATAATAACAGATGTATGGCTGCTTAAAAATGGAGCAAGCTTTTAGTTTACACTTGGGTTTCCCTTGTATTTCTTAAGAAAATGGTCTCCTGTGGTTTTACTAGAAACAAATGCAAGAAAAATCCACCAGTAATTGAATAGTATAATACTGTATGTAAACCATATGTAAAATAGACTAAAATCTAGGGTGTCAAAATGATTTCAAGGTACAAATAAAATATTCAAAAGCAAATGGTGATACTTTACAAAAAGCTACATTAGGACCGTTCAATGAATTTACTTGAAATCTGACATTTTCCAGGTCTCCAAATTCTCTCCAGGCTAAAGCAGGTGAGAAAACTTCCATGTTAATGCAGACAATTATGCACAGTTCTTCTAAACACAACCTTGATGAATCAGCCCATCTAAACAGGTGCCACTGAGTGATTTTCCTGTGCCAGCTGGGGAAAAGCAAATTGCAATGCAAATGTCAGTGTTAGTATTGTTATTAGGTGAGCATATGGGCTTGATGATCCAATGGCATGCAAAAACAAGGCAATAAGCAATCAATGGGCTGTTGTATTCATTTAATGATAATTCTTAACTGCAACTTTTATTATAAGGCCGCTGAAAGACTGGAACAAAAGCTGTAAAAACATTATAAAGAACAATCATATTTTTCCTTTGAACTCTATTCTGTTTTCTGGGATGGAATTAAGCAAATGTTCCCTACTAGTGATGAGCAAATTCATTCGGAACAAATCAGATTCATTTAGTATTAAAAAAAATAAAAAATAACTAAAAACAGATATCCTCAAATAAAAAGCTTTGGTGATTCGTTTTGGGATTCACTGAGCCACTCAGGTCCTGGAGACAGTTAGCAGTAGTATACATATGTACTTACTGTTTCTGTCTGGAAAGTGATTAAGTAGCAATGCTGAGGATCACCACTGAAACATACTGTAGTAAGCCAGGGGTGCTATATACACCCCTACCTTACAGTTATTAGGTTTCCATGCCCTGCTATTTTAATCTGAATCTCTGCCCTGCAAAAGAGTAGGTCAGTGATGTCTTAAACATTAATGACAGAGTTTCCTGGGCAAAAGTGGAAGGTGTGCCAGATTATTGCACATAATCCCCTGCGCAGGGATCATGCACCACAATCTGGAACAAGTTCTATTCTTGCCTAAGAAACCCTTTAGTGGTAATCAGAGAGGCATAACGGATATTTATTTTATTAACATTTTTTTTACTGATCTTTCTCTTCACAGGTTTCCTGGATCATTTAGGATTACGTTGGATTTGTTAAACTATGTTGATGACCAGCAGAATTATTTTTCTCAATAAAATGTGCATTAGACTGGTTTAGTAGTAGAACCCCCTCATAGATTGTATTTAATTACTAAGTAGGGTCTTAAAATGGGTGCAGGAGTGATATATATATATATATATATATATATATATATATATATATATATATATATATATATACACACACACACACACACATATATATATATATATATATATATATATATATATTTTTTTTTTTTACTGGTGTCTTGTGTTTTTTGTTTCATTTTACAGGCTTAGTAGTGGAGCCGTCTGACAACATCCTATTAATATGTTTGGGCTTAGGCTAATTTTCCACTTTTTGAGCCAAAGCCAGAAATGTATTCAAAAGGAATAAGACATATAAAGGAAGGGCTTAAACTTCTCTTCCCTTAGGGATCCACTTGTGACTTTGGCTAAAAAACTGCAGTGGCATTTTTCCAAAAACTGCCAGAAAAAAAAAAACAAGTGGAAACTTAGTCTTAGTGTTAGGATGTAAAATACTAATACTAACCCCTTTAAATTTGTCACAGTACTCATTACCACCAAGGATACCACAAAGAAATTGCTGCTGCAATTTTTTTTTATGCATCACCACTTAGCATTTTACACTCCATGGACTCGGCACCAAGCACCTGACCTATAAATTAGCCATCAAAATTAATTTAAAGCTGATCCAAAGCAAATTTTAAAGGTCATTACTACTACTTACAAACAGAAAAAAAGTGGTAAATCACATGATATCTAATAAAGGTATCACATTTCTCGCAAAAATTTTTACATGGTAATCACCAGGTCATGGTTCCCAGAAAAGTCACCAATTGGCAGCTAAATGTGGCACCAATGGCAGAAACAGGAGAGTCAAACTGTGGATTGAAGGATCTGGCTGGGTTTAAATAGCAAAGTTTAATAACCTTAAAGGGGTACTCAGCCCCTAGACATCTTATCCCTATCCAAAGGATAGGCAAAATGATGTCAGATCGCCGGGGTCCCGCTGCTGGGGACCCCCGGGATCTCCGCTGCGGCACCCCGCTATCATTACTGCACAGAGCACATTCGCTCTGTGCGTAATGACCGGCAATACAGGGGCCGGAGCATCTGACGTCTCGGCTCCACCTCCTCGGGACATCACGGCCCGCCCCTTAATGCAAGTCTATGGGAGGGGGCGTGATGGCTGCCACGCCCCCTCCCATAGACTTGTATTGAGGGGGCAGGCCGTGATGTCACAAGGGGCCAGAACCGTGACGTAATGATGCTCCGTCCCCTGTATTGCCCGTCATTACGCACAGAGCCGCAGCGGAGATCTGGGGGTTCCCAGCAGTGGGACCCCAGCGATCTGACATCTTATCCCCTATTCTTTGGATAGGGGATAAGATGTCTAGGGGCGGAGTACCCCTTCAATTATTAACCGTACAGCATAATCTTGCCTAGCAACAGAGCTAGAACAAGTTAGGGTATAGTCTCATGATACATTGGCCTTGTGAGCCTGAAAACCACAGTCACATTACCAGCAAAATCCTGAGGCTATTCATCTGTACATGTGAGAATGGAAGGGTTAAGGAAGGTTGAAAAACCTTTACAAGGTTCACAAGAATTAAAGCAAAGTTGAGCTCAAATTAATTTTAAAAACGTTTTCTGTAAATCAAGAGGTATTGTTATAAAGTCGACTTAATATTTAATACTCGAATTGTGCAGTTTTTAGGAATATTCCACGTTTGGCCCTAGTGGGCTGCTGGACACAGAATTTACACTTGTTTTTCACCTTATTGGATTTGCAAAGGAGCTGAGGAGCCACAATATAGGAAACACTCCCCCAAAGATCCAATTTTGGAAACTCTACCCCTCAAAGAATTTATTTTGAGGTGTAGTGTGCCTTTGACCCCCACAGATGTTTCACAAATCTGTAAAGAAAATAAAATAATTAAAAATGTAAATACTGTTGCTCCATTTACAGAGGGGCACTATTTGATCAGCTGGGATCCCTACCAATCACTTATCATCTATCTGTGGCTGTGCCACAAATTGCAAAAAAAGTTTTGTGTTTCCATATTCTGTCAGCCATAACATTTTTATTTTATTTTACAGTCAATGTTGGGGCTTGTGGGACGAGCATTAGTTTTTTTTTTTTGGTACCATTTATTTATTATTGTTTATTACAGTATAAATAATGTTATCTTGAATTTGTTGGTAGTAATAAAGCAATATCCAGCTTTTAAATATTCTTCTTTTTTCGTTATTGTGTCTCCAATTTCTGTATGCCATATCTTTTTTTTTTTTTTTTTTGCGGTACTTTCCACCTTTTGAATATTTTTATTAGATTTTTTGAAGGCAAGATGACCAAAATCATAAATTTTTGCTTACGTTTTTTTTTTTTATAAAAACACCATTTACTCTCAAAAATAAATAGCATTTCCATTATCCAGTAGGGACATTATGAACATGTGATAATAATTATATATGTTTTTTTTTCCATTATTTTATTATTAATAAAGAGGTTTATTTAGAGGTGAACTTTTTGTATGGTACTTACACTACTTCTTTATTGCTGTGTAACTATAGACTGTCAGAACTGCACTGACAGCTACTGTAGCCTGCGAGACCCAGCCTGTGACTTCTGTAGATGAAAGACCAGAGACCATGATTTGGCCTCCAGCTGCCATGGCAGCCATCGCAGCCCTGCTATCGCATTGCAGTGTTGCCAATTGGGATAGAAGACCTCTATCCTTGTCAGCCATGTTGATGCAGTGGTCCCTACTGACCACAGCATCCATAGGGTTACCCATGGAAAGCACAGCTCCACTCTCGACGGGGGACAGCCATAGCCTAGCTCTGTAGGACAGCTGGCTTCCACCACTGATGGGATCAGTGGTGGGGGCCAGCTGTCCTACACGGGGAGGAGTTTGTCTTTATGTAAATTCCAGTCTGAAGGCCGCACTGGGGGAGGATATATGGGAGGGAAACGATAATGTGGAGTCATTATGGGTAGAAATATATGGAAATAAAAATAATAAAATTCTGATGGGGGTTTGCTGTAAGCCACCAAACATAATGGAAGAGGTAGAAGATCAATTACTGAGTTAAATAAACAGGGCAGCAAATCAAAATGATGTCATAATAATGGGGGACTTTAACAATCCTGGGAGATAGAGACCTGTGAATCTCATAAAGGAAACAGGTTTCTGACTATAGCTAAAAACAATTATCTGTCCCAAACGCTGCAGGGCCCGACCAGAGGGGGCACCCTACTGGACTTAACATTAACCAACAGACCTGACAGAGTAACTAATGTGCAGGTAAAAGGACATCTAGGGAATAGTGATCATAACATGATACATTATAACTTATTCTGCAATAAGGCAATTTCTCTAGGGGCCACAAAAACAATAAACTTTAGGAAAGCAAAGTTTGATCAACTCAGAGAAGCCCTTAACAATATAAAATGGGATAATGTACTCAAAAACTAAAATACTGATACTAAATGGGAGACTTTTTAGAATATTTTAAATTCTCACTGTAAGAGATATATACCTTATGGAAATAAAAGGGGGTCAGGAACAAAAGAAAACCAATGTGGATGAATAAAAATGTAAAGGGGGCAATAAATGACAAAAATAAAGCATTTAAACTAATAAAACAGGACAGCAGTGAAGAAGTATTAAAAAGCTATAGAGAAAAATGTGAAATATGATAAAAACAGATAAAAGCTGCAAAAATAGAGACAGAAAGACTCATTGCCAAAGAGAGTAAAACTAACCCCAAAATGTTCTTAAACTACATAAATAGCAGAAAGGTTAAAAAATTTAAGTGTAGATCCTTTAAAAAATGATGAGGAAGAAATAGACGGGGATCAGGAAAAAGCTAATATATTAAACAAATTCTTCTCCACTGTATTCACCGAGGAAAATAAATTGTCAGGTCAAATACAGTGAGATAAGGTAAACTCCCCAGTACAGGTCACCTGACTAACCCAGGAAGAAGCACAGTGCCTACAAAAAATCAAAATAGACAAATCACCAGATCCAGATGTCATTCACCACGTGTTCAAAAGGAATTAAGTAATGCACCCCTATTTTTAATATTCAAGGACTTTATAGTGACAGGGATGGTCCCCCAGGACTGGCGCATAGCAAATGTGGTGCCAATATTTAAAAAGGGGCCTAAAGGTGACCCCAGGAATTATGGACCTTTTAGTTTATCCTTCGTTGTATGTAAATTGTTTGAGGGTTTTCTAAGAGATGCTATTTTGGAGTATCTTGATAAAAATATCAGCATGGATTTCTGAGGGATCGGTCCTGTCAAACTAACCTGATCAGCTTTTATGAGAAGGTGAGCTCCAGTCTGGACCAGGGGCAATCGCTGGATGTCGTATATCTGGATTTTCCAAAGCATTTGATACGGTGCCACATAAAAGGTTGGTGCATACAATGAGAAGGATTGGGCTGGGGGAGAATGCGCGCAAGTGGGTAAGTAACTGGCTCAGTGATAGGAAACAGAGGGTGGTTATTAATGGTACTTATTCTGGTTGGGTGACTGTTACTAGTGGGGTACCATGGGGGTCTTGGGTGCTATTCTATTTAATATATCCCTTAATGACCTTGTAGAGGGGTTGAATAGTAAAGTAGCAAACTTTGCAGATGATACTAAACTCTGTAAAGTGGTCAACACAATAGAGGACAATGCACTGTTACAAATGGATCTGGATAGGTTGGAGGTTTGGGCTGGGAAGTGACAGATGAGGTTCATCACTGATAAATGTAAGGTAATGCACATGGGGGGGGGGAATCCTGGCTAGGATTATGTATTAAATGGGAGCATACTTTGGACGACTGACGTGGAAAAGGACTTAGGAGTCTTAGTTAACAGTGAATTCAGCTGTAGTGACCAGTGTCGGGCAGCTGCTGCCAAGGCAATTAAAATCATGGGGTGCATCAATAGGGGTATAGATGCTCAGGACAAGGCAATAATTCTACGACTGTACAAATCATTAGTCAGACCACACATAGAATACTGTGTACAGTACTGGGCACCAGTGTACAAGAAAGATATAGTGCAGCTGGAGATGGGCAAAGATGGGCAAATAAGGTAATACGGGGAATGGGAGGACTACAGTACCCAGAAAGATTATTAGAATTAGGTTTATTTAGTTTAGAAAAAATAAGGTTTAGGGGCGACCTAATAACTATGTATAAATATATCAGAGGACCTTACAGAGATCTCTCCCATGATCTATTTATACCTAGGACTGTATCTATAACAAGGGGGCATCCTCTACGTTTAGAGGAAAGAAGGTTTCTACACCAGCACGGATGAGGGTTATTTACTGTAAGTGCAGTGAGACTATGGAACTCTCTTACAGTAAAGAGGAGGTGGTGATGGGGAACTCTGTAAAAAAGTTTAAAAAGGTTCTGAATGCATTTTTGGAGAGTAATAACATTGCTGGTTATGGATACTACATTTATAGGGACAGTACGTTGATCCAGGGATTTATTCTGACTGCCCTATTTGGAGTCGGGAAGGAATTTTTACCTCTAAGATGAGTTTTTTTTTTTTTTGCCTTCCCTGGATCAACTCAGTAGGAACTCATTAGGGATATAGGTTCAGCCTTATAAACTATGTTACTATGTTATCATTAATTACCTCTTCACAATGATGGATATATCTGTCATCGAGAAGGAAGGGGTTAAAGTTGAATTCAGTTGCTAAATAGCTAACAGTGATTTATAGGTAGTGTACATGTGTAGTGTATATTTTTTGGTCTTTTGATAAAATAAATTTCCAAGGTAACCTAGGTCAAGGCCAAAAAGGTTGGGAAACTTTGTTCCACAGCATACACTTCCTGTTGGCCGAGTTCTAGTGACCAAGTACATAAGTATTTAATGTGCATTGTGAACGTTTTCGGAATCTTTCACTTTTTTACATTTTGCTAAAATAAAAAATCAAGTTTTCCCCATCATTCTGCACTCAATACCCATAATGACAAAGTGAAAACAGAATGTTATTATTAGTACCTAAGGCAGTAGACAGTAACTAAATGGGCTATTGATATACTCAGTTTTGCCATGCACCAGCTTTCAGTAGCACGACAGGAGCCTCAGACATTTGCAGAACATTTCCTGTGGATTTGTACCTAAGCTATCTTGTTGGTAAGTCACTTACAAGAAGCAATATCACTTGCATAGCCTTTTCTAAAGAAGAGTTTATTGCCTTAAATTATGTCACAACAAACCCTGTTAGGTGCAGAAAATCTGATGTTATGTTCCTGTGTCAGACTGACAACGACAATAATAGCTACAGTAAATCTGATTTATCCTCATAAGTTTTACACCTAATGAACAATATTTCATATAATCCGCCTTTTACATCAAATTGACACAGTCATGGTAGTTGACAAGGATGCAAACATTAAGTGGCTTTATACTGAGGTCTAAAGACTGCATATTGCCTACTGCTAAAGGGTATATATCACCATAGTAATATTTTCGTATCTACATTTCAACTGTTCCATAAAGAGCTTTCATCAGTCAATTTAGTAATGGTTGGAAACAGTCATTCCACTGGGTTGGCAAGCCCAATTGCATTAGCCACTTCTGACACAAGTGTTCATTTAGAATGAGAAAAGAGGCAGTTATATGAAATGATCTAATTTTAACAGAGTCAACACGACAAGGAACTAGACACGCAGAGAAATGGCAGCTTAAAGAGATTAATATACAGTGGTCGGAGCAGCAGCAAGTACTTCTTCTATACATGGATGTAGTTAATCAGGCTGCTTAGTATTTATGGTGCTCTCAAGGATATTCTAATGGTACGACCCTACTGTGGTGATAATATTACTGAGGACATCATCACTAGAGATGAGCAACTCATAGCTGACAAACCTGAATTCATTACGAATTTCATGAAATATTTGATTCGCAACAAATGCGAATATCGCCGTGACTCTATCGCGCAAATCCCTTCATTAAACTCCATTTACTGCGGTCCAGACTCCAGGGCATCTAAAATGGTGGATCCACATGTCAGTACATGGGGCAAGGAATGCTGGGAAGACAAGGCAGGAAGGGAAGTAGGCGGGGTGACCCTGAATCACATGCAGGATGCAGCCTATCAGCAGCCAGTCATCCCTTGATGTCACAGCCCTATATATTTGGCAGCCACTTTGCGGCTCGTCATATCATTCATTACACTGCATACAGATAGGACAGACATCGCTGTGTGTGTGTTACACAGAAAAGCTAATTCCAGCAGCGTTTCACATCCTAGTCACATCAGCATTCTGGTGGACAGAGAGCAGTGTTTTTTTTCTCTGAAAAGGATTTTTACTGCAGCCCTAAACCTCCCAGTTATTTTCTTCAGCATAGTATTACAGAGAGGGGCAGATAGCTGTGTGTTGCCTCATACATTTTAACAAGCGGCCTCAACTTCATAAACCTTAGCAGAGGAGGCAGGAATAATTTTTCAGCGCAATTCTGTGTCTTTGTTTCACAACAAATCATCTGCTGGTTATACTAGTCTGTAGATGGTATAATACCCAGCAGTCCATTCCTAATAGTCTTTGACAGAGTGAAATTTTGTGTTTAGTACACAGCTTTTTGTGCTGCAGCACTGTTGTGTTCTGCTGGTGTTGTGCAAAAAGAAAAAATTTTAAGCATACTGTACCGCATTTTCCTGCTCTAATAAGTGCATATCACATACCTACATCTAAGTAGTGTACTATTTTGTACCTATTAATCTGTCTAGGGCCTAGATACTGTGAAATTCCAGGCAAAAATAATCACCAGCTGGTGTTTTACTAAAATACGTTTTTATAAGCGTACTGTACCACATTTTTCTGCCCTCATAAGTGCATACCACATAGCTACATCTAAGTAGTGTACTATTTTGTACCTGTTAATCTGCCAAGGGCCTGGATACTGTAAAAGTCCAGGCAAAAGTAATCACCAGCTGGTGTTTTACTAAAATACGTTTTTTTAAACATACTATAGCGCATTTTTCTGCCCTCATCAGTGCATACCACATACCTACATCTAAGTAGTGTACTATTTTGTACCTGTTAATCTGTCAAGGGCCTACATACTGTAAAAGGACAGCCAAAAGTAATCACCGGCTGGTGTTTTACTCCAATATGTTTATTAAGCATACTGTAGCGCATTTTTCTGCCCTCATAAGTGCATACCTACCTCTAAGTATTGTACTATTTTAAACCTGTCAATCTGTCAAGGGCCTAGATACTGTGAAAGTCCAGGCAAAAGTACTCACCGGCTGTTGTTGTACTCAAATACTTTTTTAAGTGTACTGTAGTGCATTTTCTGCCCTCATAAGTGCATACCACATACCCACATCTAAGTATTGTACTGTTTTGTACCTGTTAATCTGTCTAGGGCCTAGATACTGTGAAAATCAAGGCAAAAGTAATCACCAGCTGGTGTTTTACTAAAATACGTTTTTATAAGTGTACTGTAGTGCATTTTTCTGCCCTCATAAGTGCATACGACATACCTACATCTAAGTGGTGTACTATTTTGTGCCTGTTAATCTGTCAAGGGCCTACATACTGTGAAAGGGCAGCCAAAAGTAATCACTGGCTGGTGTTTTACTCAAATCATTTTTGAAGTGTACAGTAGTGCATTTTTCTGCCCTCATAAGTGCCTTCCACATACCTACATCTAAGTAGTGTACTATTTTGCACCTGTTAATCTGTCAAGGGCATACATACTGTGAAAGTCAAGGCAAAAGTACTCACTGGCTAGTGTTGTACTCAGATAAGTTTTTAAGTGTATTGTAGTGCATTTTTCTGCCCTCATAAGTGCATACCACATACCTACATCTAAGTAGTGTACTATTTTGTACCTATTAATCTGTCAAGGGCCTACATACTGTGAAAGTCCAGGCAAAAGTACTCACCGGCTGTGTTGTACTGAGATAAGTTTTTAAGTGTACTCTAGTGCATTTTTCTGCCCTCATAAGTGCCTACCACATACCTACATCTAAGTAGTGTACTATTTTGCACCTGTTAATCTGTCAAGAGCCTACATACTGTGAAAGTCCAGGCAAAAGTACTCACCGGCTGTGTTGTACTAAGATACTTTTTTAAGATTACTGTAGCGCATTATACTGCCCTCATAAGTGCATACCACATACCTACATCTAAGTAGTGTACTGTTTTGTACCTGTTAATCTGTCAAGGGCCCACATACTGTGAAAGGACAGCCAAAAGTAATCAACGGCTGGTGTTTTACCCCATTACGTATATTAAACGTACTGTAGAACATTTTTCTGCCCTCATAAGTGCATACCACATACCTACTTGTAAGTAGTGTACTATTTTGTACCTGTTAATCTGTTAATACTGTGAAAGTCCAGGCATCTGCATGTGTTCTAGACAAATATTGTTTTAAGCGTAGAGAAGCGTATTGTACTCCCCTCATATACGCACTAAGTATGTCACGCAGAGAAGTGCCAGGACGTGCACAGAGGAGTGGCAGAGGCCTAAATTCATCAGGCAGAGGTCGCTGCAGACTAGGAGCGAGTGGCAGCAGGAGTTGTAGTGAGAGGCCTGAGCTCCCGGTATCAGCTAGTGGTCTTGTCTCGACCAGCAGCCCATCTGCCGTCATTGATTGGTTAACACGGTTATCCACTTCATCACAAGTGACATCTGATACCCCCAGTCGACAGTCAGTGGGTTCCTCAGACACAACCCTCAGTTGGCATGGCCCGGGAGCAGTCCCTGTCCTCCCATTGCCTCTGTCCTATGCTGTTCCATCCCCTACAGAAGTATCTTATGCTGTGGGTTCAGCTCCACTATTCACTGAGGACGATCTAATGGAGGACAGTCAGCAGCTACTGCCCAGCTAACAAGTGGAGGAGACATCCGTCGCTTCCTCCGCTAGGTCGGGCAAGTAGTGATGAGGAGAGTGACGTGGGAGGCGGTGTTGCCAGAGTTTAGGGTCCTGAAGTAGACACTTGAGGAACCTGAGGAGGACATCAGTGACGTGCAGACACTTGTTGATGATGATGAAGCCGATCGAAAATTGGAGCCGGGTGCAGAAGGGGCTTCATCATCATCATCATCATCAGGAGAAGAGAGTTGCTGGTTGCCCATGAGGCAGCAGCTGAACCAGAAAGGTGGTAGCATGGTTGACAGTCAGCATGGTGGCAGAAGTGGAAATTCTGGAGCCAAACGTGCCCGGGGGAAACCACCTGCTTCGCGGCAGCCTACCATCCTGGAGACTGCAGCACTAGCAGTCAATTAGTGCGGACTGTTGGTGGGAAAATCAGCTACTCGGCAGTGTGGCAGTTTTTCATCAAGCATCCGGAGGAGGTTAATATAGCCACATGCAAGATATGTCGGCAGAAGGTGAAGTGTGGCCAGAGTCCCAATATTGGCACCACAGACCTGCGTCAACATATGCTTCGCCACCATAAAGCAGCCTGGGAGAACTGTGGCTCTGATGTAGTGGTCCAACCTGCTGCATCATCCAGTGCCACGCCACTCCCTCTTTAAGCCAGCCAAAGATCCACCACCTCAACCAATGGGAGCTGTGTGTCATACCCTCTTTCTGTCGCTCCAGATGCTCCTGCTCCTCCTACTTTTAGTCAGCCATTTCGCCAACAATCCATCAGCAAAGCCATGTCCAAGAGACAACAGTATGCGCCCATTCATCCAATGGCGCAGAAGCTGAATGTGCTCCTGTCCAAGTTGCTGGTGATGCAGTCCCTCCCTTTTCAAGTGGGGGACTCTGCACCTTTCAGAGAACTGATGGCTTGTGCCGAGCCGAGGTAGAGAGTGCAAAGCCGTCATTTCTTTGTGAAGAAGGCAGTACCAGCCCTCCCTGCACAAGAGAAGGTAGTCCAGTCCTTGAGCCTGTCGGGGTGTACCAAAGTGCACAGCAGCACTGACATCTGGAGCTGTAACAATGGTCAGGGACAATACATGTCCTTTACGGCTCACTGGGTGAATGTGGTTCCTGCACAGCCACAACACCAACTTGGACAGGTCACACCGCTTCCTCCTCCACGCTCTCAGGCCATTGGTCCTGTGACAGTGTGCGACTCCGCCTCCTCATCCTCCACTATGTCCTCAGCCTTCACTGCCCAGACAAGTCTCAGTAGCCTTTCAGCATACCATGTGTGCAGGGCACGGCGGTGTCATGCTGTTCTTCACATGGTGTGCCTTGGCAAAAAGAGCATGGCTCGTAAAGAAATTGGAGCATGGCTTACTCCCTGAAAACTGAAAATGGGAACCATGGTGACTGACAACAGGAAGAACATCTTGCATGCGCTGTGACTGGGAAGCCAGAGCTGTTACGCTGAGCGCTCCTGGTCCCTGCTCCTCCCCGGAGCGCTCGCGGCGTTCTCCTCTCTGCAGCGCCCTGGTCAGAACCGCTGACCGGGAGCGTTGCACTGACACTGCCGGTGGGGATGCGATTCGCATAGCGGGATGCGCCCGCTCGCGAATCGCATCCCAATCTGCTCACCTGTCCCGGTCCCCGGTTGTCACGTCCTGGCGCGCGCTGCTCCGCTCTGTAGGGCGCGGGCGCGCCAGCTCTCTAAGATTTAAAGGGCCAGTGCACCACTGATTGGTGCCTGGCCCAATCAGTGTAATTAGCTCCCACCTGCTCCACGCCTTTATAACCTCACTTCCCCTTCCCAGATCTTGTTGCCTTGTGCCAGTGAAAGCGTTTTGTGTATGTCCCAAGCCTGTGTTCCAGACCTTCTGCTGTTGCCCCTGACTACGACCCTTGCTGCCTGACCTAACCTTCTGCTAAGTCCGACCTTGCTCTTGCCTTGTCCTTCTGTACCGCGCCTGTCTCAGCAGTCAGAGAGGTTTAGCCGTTACCGGTGGATATGACCTGGTTGCTACCGCCGCAGCAAGACCATCCCGCTTTGCAGCGGGCTCTGGTGAATACCAGTAGCAACTTAGAACCGGTCCACCGGTACGGTCCACGCCAATCCCTCTCTGACACATAGGATCCACCTCCAGCCTGCCGAATCCTAACATGAGCCATGCGCCCTGCATAGCACACGTGTTCCATCTGGTTGTGAAGCAGTCCCTGAAGTGTTCCCCCCATTTGCAAGACATCCTAACAATGGGAAGGAAACTTTGCATGCACTTCAGCCACTCGTACACCACAAAGCACACCCTCCATGAGCTACAGCATCAGAACAGTATCCCCCAACATAGTCTGATTTGTGACGTTCCTACACGTTGAAATTCCACCCTTCATATGTTGGACTGACTGTACGAAAAGAGAAAAGCCATCACCGATTTTTTGATGATCCAAGCGGATAGGGGTACTCCCCTGTATTACTTCAATGTGAACCAGTGGCAGCTCATACATGACACCTGCCGTTTGCCTAGGCTCTTTGAGGAAGCCACATTATTAGTAAGTCGCCAGGATTATGGGATGAATGATGTCATTTCACTGCTTAATTTCTTACAACATGTGTTAGACATTATGCTGTCTACATTTCCTATGATTCCTCTGACTTTGTAGAGGGTTAGAGTCTAATGACTGCAGTTTAGGTAATTAAACCAACCTAATAAGGCTGCTGGCTGCAGAAGTGCAACCAGGTGAGGCTCATAAGTGGGCTAGAGCAGTTCACATTATGTGCAGTTTTACTACGGTTTCTTATTTAAAGTTTGTATTTTTAGGGTAATATTGCCATAAGGAGAGGTTTGATCATACTTGAGGTGTTTTAAGAAGATTTTAAGTCTTCAGGCTGTATTTGAAGTGCTCAGCTAAGAGTTTCTCTTCTTATTGTGGTGTCCCAAAGCAGGGTTACCTTTGGCTGTTGGCTCAAAAGTCCCCAGCTCACTCTCAGCTTTGTAAATGTATTTTTATGCAAGTGTATTTTTCTAGATATTTATATGTCTAATGCATGCATTGAGAAAATACAAATGTTTGTACCTAAAATCCTTACATTCACTGCTTAACCCCTTAAGGACCAAGCCCATTTGTCACGATGCCGGCTGGCAGGTAGTGGATCCTCTGTGCCAGAGAGGGATTGGCGAGGACCGCGCTAGTGGACCGGTTCTAAGTCACTACTGGTTTTCACCAGAGCCCGCCGCAAAGCGGGATGGTCTTGCTGCGGCGGTAGTGACCAGGTCGTATCCACTAGCAACGGCTCACCTCTCTGACTGCTGAAGATAGGCGAGGTACAAGGGAGTAGACAGAAGCGAGGTCGGACGTAGCAGAAGGTCGGGGGCAGGCGGCAAGGTTCGTAGTCAGGGTGGATAGCAGAAGTTCTGGTACACAGGCTTTAGACACACAAAACCCTTTCACTAGGCACAAGGGCAACAAGATCCGGCAAGGGAGTGCAAGGAAGGAGACCAGATATAGCCAGGGAGCAGGTGGAAACCAAGTAAGCTAATTGGACCAGGCACCAATCATTGGTGCACTGGCCCTTTAAGTCTCAGGGAGCTGGCGCGCGCGCGCCCTAGAGAGCGGAGCCGCGCGCGCCAGCACATGACAGCAGGAGACGGGAACGGGTAAGTGACCTGGGATGCGATTCGCGAGCGGGCGCGTCCCGCTGTGCGAATCGCATCCCCGACGGCCATGACAGGGCAGCGCTCCCGGTCAGCGGGACCGACCGGGGCGCTGCGGAGAGAGAGACGCCGTACGCGCTCCGGGGAGGAGCGGGGACCCGGAGCGCTAGGCGTAACAGTACCCCCCCCCCCTTAGGTCTCCCCTTCTCTTTGTCCGGTAACTGCCTCCCCTGGGATGAGGACACCGGGAAAGGATGGAGGGATTCCTCAACGGCAGGCAGAACAGCAGGAGTAGGAATGGGGAGGGAGGGCAGAGGGCGAGGCCTGGCACGGGGCAGTGTGACACCAGGACGAGGGCCATGAGAGGACACAGAGGCTTGCCTGATGGGACTGGGAGGGGGGGAGAGGCATTTCCTGTGGCAGGCAGAGTCCCTAACGACCTTAGGGGGACCGGGTACAGGAGGAACCACAGGGTCACGGCAGGGAGTACTGGGAACCGGTTTAAGGCAGTCCTTGGAACAAGAGGGACCCCAACTCTTGATCTCCCCAGTGGACCAATCCAGGGTTGGGGAATGGTGTTGAAGCCAGGGTAGTCCAAGGAGAATTTCGGAAGTGCAATTGGGAAGGACAAAAAATTCAATTTTCTCGTGGTGAGGTCCGATGCACATTAGGAGGGGCTCCGTGCGGTAACGCACGGTGCAATCCAACCTGGCTCCGTTGACCGCGGAAATGTGGAGTGGCTTGACAAGACGGGTCACCGGAATGCGGAATTTATTCACCAAGGACTCCCGAATAAAATTCCCAGAGGCACCAGAGTCCAGGCAGGCCACGGCTGAGAGGGAAGAGCTGGCTGAAGTAGAAATCCGAACAGGCACCGTGAGACGTGGAGAAGCCGACTTAGCATCAAGAGACGCCACACCCACGAGAGCTGGGTGCGAGCGTGCGTTTCTCAGACGTGGAGGACGGATTGGGCAATCCACCAAAAAATGTTCGGTACTGGCACAGTACAGACAAAGATTCTCTTCCTTACGGCGATTCCTCTCTTCCAGGGTCAGGCGAGACCGATCCACTTGCATGGCCTCCTCGGCGGGAGGCCTAGGCGCAGATTGCAATGGAGACTGTGGGAGAGGTGTCCAGAGATCTAAGTCTTTTTCCTGGCGGAGCTCTTGATGCCTCTCAGAAAAACGCATGTCAATGCGAGTGGCAAGATGAATGAGTTCATGCAGGTTAGCAGGAGTTTCTCGTGCGGCCAGAACATCTTTAATGTTGCTGGATAGGCCTTTTTTAAAGGTCGCGCAGAGGGCCTCATTATTCCAGGATAGTTCTGAAGCAAGAGTACGGAATTGTATGGCGTACTCGCCAACGGAAGAATTACCCTGGACCAGGTTCAGCAGGGCAGTCTCAGCAGAAGAGGCTCGGGCAGGTTCCTCAAAGACACTTCGAATTTCCGAGAAGAAGGAGTGTACAGAGGCAGTGACGGGGTCATTGCGGTCCCAGAGCGGTGTGGCCCATGACAGGGCTTTTCCAGACAGAAGGCTGACTACGAAAGCCACTTTAGACCTTTCAGTAGGAAACTGGTCCGACATCATCTCCAAGTGCAGAGAACATTGCGAAAGAAAGCCACGGCAAAACTTAGAGTCCCCATTAAATTTGTCCGGCAAGGACAGGCGGAGGCTAGGAGTGGCCACTCGCTGCGGAAGGGGTGCAGGAGCTGGCGGAGGAGATGGTTGTTGCTGCTGTAGCTGAGACTGAACTTGCTGTAGCTGTGACTGTTGCTGCTGTAGCTGCGACTGGAGTTGCTGTGTCATGGTGGTCAAGTACGACAGCTGGTGCTCTTGTCGGGCGACCAATGTAGGGAGGTCGGCGGCAACTGGCAGAGGAACTTCAGCGGGATCCATGGCCGGATCTACTGTCACGATGCCGGCTGGCAGGTAGTGGATCCTCTGTGCCAGAGAGGGATTGGCGAGGACCGCGCTAGTGGACCGGTTCTAAGTCACTACTGGTTTTCACCAGAGCCCGCCGCAAAGCGGGATGGTCTTGCTGCGGCGGTAGTGACCAGGTCGAATCCACTAGCAACGGCTCACCTCTCTGACTGCTGAAGATAGGCGAGGTACAAGGGAGTAGACAGAAGCGAGGTCGGACGTAGCAGAAGGTCGGGGGCAGGCGGCAAGGTTCGTAGTCAGGGTGGATAGCAGAAGTTCTGGTACACAGGCTTTAGACACACAAAACGCTTTCACTAGGCACAAGGGCAACAAGATCCGGCAAGGGAGTGCAAGGAAGGAGACCAGATATAGCCAGGGAGCAGGTGGAAGCCAAGTAAGCTAATTGGACCAGGCACCAATCATTGGTGCACTGGCCCTTTAAGTCTCAGGGAGCTGGCGCGCGCGCGCCCTAGAGAGCGGAGCCGCGCGCGCCAGCACATGACAGCAGGAGACGGGAACGGGTAAGTGACCTGGGATGCGATTCGCGAGCGGGCGCGTCCCGCTGTGCGAATCGCATCCCCGACGGCCATGACAGGGCAGCGCTCCCGGTCAGCGGGACCGACCGGGGCGCTGCGGAGAGAGAGACGCCGTACGCGCTCCGGGGAGGAGCGGGGACCCGGAGCGCTAGGCGTAACACCATTTTGACCTTATTTTTGCGTTTTCGTTTTTTTCTCACCTTCTAAAATCCGTAACTCTTTTATATTTCCATCTACAGACCCATACAAGGGCTTGTTTTTTTGCATGACCAATTGTACTTTATAATGAAACCTCTCATTTTACTATAAAATGTATGGCGAACCACAAAAAAATATTTTTTTAGGGAGGAAATTTAAATGAAAACCCCAATTTTGCACATTTTGGAGGGTTTCATTTCACACTGTACACTTTAGGGTAAAAATTACATGTGTTCTTTATTCTGTGGGTCAATACGATTAAATTGATACCCATGGCTAGATACTTTTATATTTTTGCACCGCAAATCACCCTATTTTGAACACCTGTAACTTTTTTATTTTTATGTATATAGGGCAGTACGAGGGCTAATTTTTTGCACCATCATCTTAACTTTTTATCGATACCACATTTGCATATATTAAACTTTTAGATTATTTTTTATAAAAATTTTTGGGAATAAAATGTGACAAAAAAGCAGCCTTTTTGGACTTTTTTTTTTTTTTTTACGTTTACCCCGTTCACCGTACGGGATCATTTGATTGCTAATAGTGTTCAGTGCTATGCATAAGACATAGCACTGATCAGTATTATCAGCTATCTTCTGCTCTGGTCTGCTCAATTTCAGACCAGAGCAGGAGACGCTGGGAGACGAACGGAGGCAGGTGAGGGGACCTCCGTCCGCCATTACAGATGATCTGATCGCCGCGGCAGAGCTGCGGGCGATCTGATCATCTATTTTAACATACGCATTGCCTCAGATGATAGCAGCCGGAACCTGCCGTGTATGACGCGAGCACCACTCCAATGCTCGCAGTCATACTCAGGACGTAAATGTACCTCCTGGTGCGCGAAGTACCGCCAAACCAGGACATACATTTTCGTCCGTGGTCGTCAAGGGGGTAAAGCCAATTAAGGGCTAGGGCTCACCTGTCTCCACCCCGGTCTTCAGGATCAGGGGAGAGGCTGTGCTCTGGTCAGAAAAACATCAGCCAGCAGCAGCTCTCACACCCTCATTGGGAGTCTGCCTCCAGCAACAATATTTCAGGTCTAGGCAAAAAGCTGAAACCTTTCTGGCATGTCCTGCTACATGGGTAGTGCCAACACAAATGAATGCTTTAAGGATAAGAGCAAAGCTAACGGGCCCTTAAGTAAAATAAGGACTAGGCTCGGGGATCCTCTGGACCACTCTGTTCAAAGGGAAAATATGGAGAAAACTGTAAACAAGACCCCTGTCGACTGCTGACTCCCAAGCAAGGATAAGAGAAGACCAGGTTAATAGTACAAAGGTTCTCAGCAGGACCGTTTATTGAAATAAAACTAAAAAACAGGTGATGAAACTTTTCGGGAGGAGCCCTCCCTTCCTCAGATCAGAATACAACATAAGGGACAGTGGTCCACATAAAGAGTGTACAAAAAGGATGCCAAGTACAAAAAGTGGTGTGGCTAAATGACATAAAAACATTCAGAAAACATTTACATATACAGTTACAATTATTTCTGGATGAAAGTTGGTTCAATTGCAGGGAAAGTATTAAGAAATACATGGTGATATGCGATTACAATAAAACAATCCATAAAACATGTTAGTAATCCATAGGAAATGGTGGTTCATTCGGCACAGGATCGGAAGCGCCCACCGGCCTGTGTCATACTGTAGCGGGGATTTGCACCGCGTCCCGATGCCAGGTTACCAGGGATGCATTGCTAAGGGCAGGCAGTCACATGACCGTGCCCCGGCTAATAGCGTGGGGCCTCCTCAGCATGATGTAAAGATTGCAGAGCTGACAGCGGCTTCGTGCAACACTGACGGCCACTGGAGGATATTCGCTGTCATGGAGAAACAGATAGGCACCAGTTGTATATGAAATATCAAATATAAGGTATATATCAGACACAGTAAATGGCCATGTTAAATAGACATAATTCAAAATAATAGAACACAGCATAGAGGGTTTAGGTGAGTATGTTTCCAATGCACAGAGGGAGTGCTGATGTCTGGAGCTGTAACTGGTTGGCAGTGTTCCCCCCACATAAGGTGCAGCAGAGTTCTCCCCACATTAGGTTGGCAGTGTTCCCCCACATTAGGTGCAGCAGAGTTCCCCCCACATTAGGTGCAGCAGAGTTCCCCCACATTAGGTAGGCAGTGTTCCCCCCACATTAGGTGCAGCATAGTTCTCCCCACATTAGGTTGACAGTGTTTCCCCCACATTAGGTGCAGCATAGTTCTCCACACATTAGGTTGGCAGTGTTCCCCCCACATTAGGTGCAGCATAGTTCTCCCCACATTAGGTTGGCAGTGTTCGCCCCCACATTAGGTGCAGCAGAGTTCCCCGCACATTAGGTGCAGCAGAGTTCCCCCACATTAGGTAGGCAGTGTTCCCCCCACATTAGGTGCAGCATAGTTCTCCACACATTAGGTTGGCAGTGTTCCCCCCACATTAGGTGCAGCATAGTTCTCCCCACATTAGGTTGGCAGTGTTCCCCCCACATTAGGTGCAGCAGAGTTCTCCCCACATTAGGTGGGCAGTGTTCCCCCTACATTAGTTGCAACATAGTTCTCCTCACATTAGGCTGGCAGTTTTGCCCCCACATTAGGTGCAGCATAGTTCTCCCCACATTAGGTTAGCAGTGATCCTCCCCCACATTAGGTGCAGCATAGTTCTCCCCACATTAGTTTGGCAGTGTTCCCCCCACATTAGGTGCAGCAGAGTTCCCCCCACATTAGGTGCAGCAGAGTTCCCCCACATTAGGTAGGCAGTGTCCCCCCCACACTAGGTGCAGCATAGTTCTCCCCACATTAGGTTAGCAGTGTTCCCCCCACATTAGGTGCAGCATAGTTCTCCACACATTAGGTTGGCAGTGTTCCCCCCACATTAGGTGCAGCATAGTTCTCCCCACATTAGGTTGGCAGTGTTCCCCCCACATTAGGTTGGCAGTGTTCCCCCCACATTAGGTGCAGCAGAGTTCTCCCAACATTAGGCTGGCAGTGTTCCCCCCACATTAGGTGCAGCATAGTTCTCCCCACATTACTTTGGCAGTGTTCCCCCCACATTAGGTGCTGCATAGTTCTCCCACATTAGGTTAGCAGTGTTCCCTCAAAAATTAGGTAGGCAGTGTTCCCCACATTAGGCTGACAGTGTTCCCCCACATTAGGTAGGCAGTGTTCCCCCACATTAGGCTGGCAGTGTTCCCCACATTAGGCTGGCAGTGTTCCCCCACATTAGGTAGGCAGTGTTCCCCCACATTAGGTAGGCAGTGTTCCCCCACATTAGGTAGGCAGTCTTCCCCCACATTAGGCTGGCAGTGTTCCCCACAGACATACAGCCTCCAGCCATATACAGTGTATGGCTGGAGGCTGTATGCCTGTGTACTGCCCCACTTCAGTGCTTCGACTACCGCTCCTCCATAGCATTAGTTCCGGGACCGGAGAAGCGGTGATTGGAACACCGAAGATGACGTGCCGCTGGTCCCTTACCGAGCTGGCCAGTGCACATCTTCCTCCTGCTCGATGCTCTGGTCTTCTGCGCCTCCGTTGCTATGGGTGCACACACGGGACGTCAGTGACGTCCCGTGCATGCACTATCACCCGGCGGCCCCTGCGTTTTTGAATTTAACGCGGGGCCGCAGAGTGTTAACTGGGGCATCTCTGTGTCCCGAAAACATCTTTCAGGACACAGGGATGTCCTTAATAGTTATAGGGGGAATTGCCCCGTCGCTACAGGACAGGCAAGCACCGGCTCTGCTCGGGGCCTTGGCTTGGTTTGCCTGTAGCGACGGGCCTGCATTCACACAGGAGGAGGTTTACGGTGAGTTATGGGAAAATTTGCAACAGCTCAAACTTGAAGCAGGAAACTCACTGTAAACCCATCCGTGTGAATGTACCCTGTACATTCACATGGGGGGGGGGGGGGCAAACCTTCAGCTGTTTCAAAACTACAACTTCCAGCATGCACTGACAGACCGTGAATGCTGGGAGTTGTACTTTTGCAACAGCTGGATGCACACTGGTTGGAAAACCTTCAGTTAGGTTCTGTTACCTAACTCAGTATTTTCTAACCAGTTTGCCTCCAGCTGTTGCAAAACTACAACTCTCAGCATGTACTGAGTGGGGATGCTGGGAGTTGTAGTTTTGCAAGATCTAGAGGGCCACAGTTTGGAGACCACTGCACAGTGATCTCCAAGCTGTAGCCCTCTAGCTGTTGCAAAACTGCAAATCCCAGCATGCCCAAACAGCTATCTGGGCATGCTGAAATAAATAGAAAGAAAAAAGACCGGGGAACGGCGCCTCGTGTATTACCCTTAAACACAAACAGCAAGTGTAAATGTGGGAGAAACCCACGGCACTTATAGGTGGCTGCTCACCAGATGTAAATAGAAGTAACGCATATCACCCCAAATAGGGGTACTCACTGATGTCCAAAGGAGGGCTGCAAGCCGGAGGTCACAGGCACATATGTCCTGACGTAGTCATCAAACGGAAAATGGAAAAGGACCTCATTCATCCAGGCGCTGCCGGTTAGGTCATCAGGTGCACAAAATGATGCAATGTATACCTTGGAATATTGTATACATGAAAGTTTATTAAAAAATAATAAACAACATACAGATTACGCGTTTCGAGGGTGACTCCCCTCTTCCTCAGATCAGGTGTGCACACCTGATCTGAGGAAGAGGGGAGTCACCCTCGAAACGCGTAATCTGTATGTTGTTTATTATTTTTTAATAAACTTTCATGTATACAATATTCCAAGGTATACATTGCATCATTTTGTGCACCTGATGACCTAACCGGCAGCGCCTGGATGAATGAGGTCCTTTTCCATTTTCCGTTTGATGATCTGGGCATGCTGGGAGTTGTAGTTTTGCAACATCTGGAGGGCTAGAGTTTACATACAACTGTATAGTGGTCTCCAAACTGTAGCCCTCCAGATGTTGCTCGGCAACAACTTACCGGCTTCCGTAGGATCGCCACACCATGGAGCCGCATAGCCAGCCTCTTACCTTAAAGGGGTACACCTGTAAAGAAAAGTCTCAATGTCTAGTCTAAAGTCTCAAGTGTCTAATCTCATGCAGCAAATGCAGTGCAATACTGGCAAAAATAGCTGCACACCTCCGAGCCTGGCACATACCACTAGGGATAGAGAACCAGTCTACTCAGGAGGATCTGCAACATCAGTGAAGAACAAACTACTATCCATAAATCATCATGGCTATTGAGGTATTTATTCCTGGGGCTTTGCTATGGATGACTGCTTTATTTGAAGTAGTAGTTAGTGACAACAACTACAGGGTTGTTACTCTTGAACTACCAGGCACTACAACCCTCATCATCGGTCACAAATACTAATTTCATGCCTACCTCTGGCATCGCAAACTTGAAAACCTACCAGCTATGTGTCCAAATCAGTTTCACAGCATTTATACCAAACTCCTGCTCACCACATTATCTTTCTGCTTGATGCAGGAGATAGTTTAGCTCAGATAAACGTTTATGTGTTGTGAGTCTAGAGAAGGGAGGTAAGCTACTGCCAGGCCGCTCTGGTGGTGGCTTATCCTCTGGAAATCAAAATGTTCATGCAGTTGAAATCCAACATGCCCAACCCTTATCTCCCCTGAAATCAGCCAGTAGGGAGGAATTGGAAGCCCCCTATATGCATTAGTGAGTCAGCAGGTCCCAGGATATTGGCACCGTCACAAAACTTGTTATTAATATGTATGGGGACCTTAAGAGAGCTAAGAAAAAACTCCAAAAGAACTCCACCAGTAGAGGGAGCGCATACTGGATACTGTTTATAAATTAAATTCTATAATAACACTGTCTGCAGTAAGCTCCAGGCAGTGTACTTTCATGTTATCTGCATTTCACATGATCTTCCATTATTATAGCCCCAAATGAGAAATTGCAACTTTCCAATGCTACTAAAGATAGAGTAGTCCTTTATTAGTTAATGTATTTCTAGTTCTCTTCTAAATAGGATGTTCAGATTTACAGCTAGTGTTGTGATATTCCCTTTGTCAGGTTTCAGAGCATTTTGAATGGCACACAGGACAAATAAACAGCAAACAATATTTAATATGTAAAAAATACGTCCATTAATCTGATGATGTGGAGCTCATCCCCTGCTAAATGGTGCATGGAAATATAGAAAATGGAAACTTTACACCATCAGTGTACAAATATTACTGCTAAAATAGCCCAAAAATAGCCAGAAAAGTTTTCTCATGGAAGTTTTGTGAGGGCATATATCACATTGTCGAACAAATTATTCAGAAAGTTCCTTAGTTCAATAAGTAAAACAACCAGAGCAAAACGTGGCACAACATAGAGAAATACAATATCCGCTTTATGCCCACTCCATTAATTCTGTATACTTGAGGTGCACACAATATCAATATCTAAGATTAGCATTAAATGAGGTTGCTTCACAAAATCTTCACAATGTAACCCGCTAGTGAAATGGCCGCTGCAGCTTAAATGAGCTGAACTTAACGCAAGTTGTTTATGTGCACAGATAAGGAATTAGGTTTTATGGATTTATCTCCCTGCGTTTTCAAGTCAAATCATAGCAAATAAAACCAGTCATCGCTGGTTTATAGTCAGTTTACAATGACATTTGAAATACATTTATAAAATATTTATTTTAACACAGTTTTCTTTTATTTTAATCTAGAACATGATACAGACTCCTAAATGGGTTTCCCCCTCTGGCGTAAACGTAATAGGTAAAAAATAATGATTATAAACTGATCAAAAAGTCCCATCAAAACCAAAAATGATACCAGCAAAAACTACAGATCATGGCGCAGAATAAAAAATCAGCCCTCACACAGCCCAGTATACGGAAATACAGAACAGTTATAGGGCTCAGAATAGGGCTATTTAAGGCATATTGATGTTCTTTAAGAAAGTTTAAAAAAAATTTAAGCAGTAAAATAAAACTAAACCTAACTTAAAAGGCAAGGAGAAAAAAAAAATTAACACAAAAATGAAAATTGGCCCAGTCATGAAGGCAAAAACAGGCTGGAACCTTAAAGGGCTAAGATGTTAGGGAAAAGATAACATGATTTTTGTGCACCATTTCTAAAAAATACTGAGAGTGGTGCTTACAAAATGCAACAAATAACTTCTGGACCAAGAACTATATCAGCTGAACATGGAGCCAAACTCAGTATGAGAAAATAGAGCAGCAAGTGTTCATGTAAAGTGTTGAATCTTAGTTTAAGGTGGGTCATACAACTATTTACTGTATAGACACAGTTTAATTCTTATCCCATACTTTGCAAAATGTACATATATTTCTCTTTTCAGTGTACTCTCTGCCCATATTTTGAAAGCTGTGGCAAGAATCTTACTTCCTGTCTTGGTGCCCACCAAAGTCTGCCAATACTAATGCACTTCAACTCTGTTTAGACTTATACTTCCCTTTTTCTTCTTCTTTTCTTCATATATTCCTCCTCTTACAAATGACAGAGGACACGTAACTACAGCTCAGTCATATTTAGAGGGTTGTCTTTTTTCCTCCTAAATAGGTAAAGAGATTGGCATTTACCCATCTCATCACCCCCTGTGCTATTTGTTAACTAAATGAAGTCAATGGAGTGATCATGTTTTTGGACTATTTACAACTGGATAATATGGGGGAGATTTATCATTGCTTTTAGAGCATATTTTTTATGTTCTATGTTTTGGCGCAGATCAGGCACAAGCAGCATATTTAGTGACTTTTATGTGTCTTTTGATATAGACAGATTCACTCTTTTTGCCTACCCGTAGAGCGTTTTTGTTTTTTTTGACCATGCAGTGGTCATGTATTTATCATTTGCGACTTTTGTCAAAAGTCGCTATTTTGTGCACAAAGGTACTTTTTTTTAGGCGCAAAGCTACCAGTAGGCGTGAGAATCACTTCTACCTTCCACAATTCAACCTTTCACCTCTTGTGGACGACAGCGTCCCACTCCCCTTCTATGACACGTGATTAGGAGCTGAATGCAGGTCATAGCTGGGTGGTCCTAGTGGCTATCTGCCACCAGGACTTATCTCTAATGCCAGACATCGCCGATCATGGTGATGCCCAGCTTTAACCCCTTAGACACCTCAATGAAATTTGATTCTAGCATCTAAAATGCAAGTAAAAATGTCCCGGCAGCTCTGTGAAAGTAAGTAAAAACACCTAACCTGACAAATTTAGGACCCGGAAAGTGTCTACTTCCCTCCCTCACAAACGTTTAGAAAAAGTGTATGTGGTAGAGCTTTTCCCACCACAGCAGAGCTGCGCAAAATCATCATCCTGCACCTTCTTGATAAATAAGATGCACACTAGTCAAACCCACCACCCAAATAAACGTGGGAAAATAGCTCAACCGTAGACATTCTTTGATAAATCTGGGTCTATGTAATGATATGTATATGAAGGCATAAGTATGAACTTTTATTTTTGAAAGGTTTTGTTCAGGTATTTTGGGATCAGATTTATACCCATAAACATGAAATGTCATGCAGTTCTTATAAAAGGTTACACTTTGAAAATTAAATAAAGGCACTCCTGGGTGTTGGGTGGCATTTTCACAATGTGCCAGGTGTCTACTTTCAGGAAATATATGGATATGTTTTTCTTATTTAATAATTTAGGTTTTATGTGTTTATTTGTGTTTGGAAAAAGTTTAAAATTTCTCAGAAAAGGGGTTAAACCATTTGTCAACTTTCAGACTCAATGTTATAATTCACAGCATACAGCACATAGAATTAAAAAGATAAAAGCTATAGTAACTGGGTTATGCACACTCATACTTATTTTGTACTGAACCTGAGTTACAGCCTGTTTTTTAATCTGGAGCTACATTCCAAATTGTGCAGACTTCAGACCTGAAATCCCTCAGAATTGCTTGCTTGCTTAATGGACCTCATTTACTAGGAGTGGAGTGGAGTTTTCTTTGTGGCTTTTTGTTTCTGACAGGTATTTTTTCCATTGTATTTACTATTGTATCTTGTATTTGACGATTTTTTTTTACTACGTTTTGCTCTTTTTACACATGCTCTGATTTGTCAGGTTTTTCAGAGATCAAATCCACCACATTTTATGAGGAAACATTAGTAAATTTGCAGTTTTCTATTGAAAATGTAGTTTTTGTTTTGGAGACACTCTCCTTTTTTCCTGATGGCCCCGCCCTTTGTAGTATTTTCTAAGTAAAGTGGAGAGTTAGTAGGGTTTTTGGATTTTTTGGTCGAAAATACAGCACAACACATACAGCACAGAAAAGCCTACAAAATCTACTCAAAAAAGTCTTAGTAAATGCAGCCAAATATCTGATTACTGTATAGCTTGATCTAGTCTTTTGCATTCTGGTAAGTGTAGTTTTTAGACTAGGCATTGTGCAGTAATGCCATGTAGGACTAACGCTAGCTGTCACTACAAGAAAGAAATTAGAGTTACTAATTAAGATGAGATACTAAAAAACATGCTTGCTACCTGTTCTGACTGAATATTTTTTCTGTATACGATGATGGGGGCAACCATCATAATCTGAAGCAGTTATACTAGACAGCAGCCATATGGATCATAGGAACCAGTAGTCTGGAAATACCTCATTGACTTCTTTAGGACAGCGCTTTGGGCATGCTTTAAGACCTATACAGAAATCATAACACAGGGATGGGGAGGGGGAGGTGTAGTCACCTATTGTAAATGGTGGATTCTGTGTTATCTCCCTCCAGGTGTAAGTAACTTACCTGTTACGCCTCCGCAACAAACCCGGCTTTTCTATCGCAGCGCCAATGGCATCCCTCTGTTGCTGTGGTGACCAATCAGGGGGCAGGGATGCCAGGCCAATTAGGCTCTGCTCCGGCTTCCCATGTCCTTTGATGGTCGGAAATTTAATCTGTGATTGGTCTCATAAGGCTCACACACGTTTTCTTCTGGATTGCATTTCTGTGCTGCTAAAACTCTGGTTGTGACCCAGAATTCCCTATCTGCCTTGTGATTTTGGACACTGACATACTCTCCTGGATTCTGACCCTTGGACCTATTACTGACCATCCCTCTGTACCCTGATTTGGACTTTGATGGTACAGCCACTGCTTTACTGAAACTGATCCTACTGTCTTCCCTATCTCTCTCACTTGCACTTAGTCAGGAAAGAAACTGGCACCAGTTGGGGGGGGGGGGTGAATATTTAGGAGCGATTTTACAAGCAGACAGGGAAAGAAGGAAATAGTTTTCTCTTCCGTTGCAATTCTGCTTTTGATGATATTGAGATAACTATTGTATAAATTAAAGGGTATGTAAAGCCTACTTGTATGAATAAAGAAACCTAACCATTTATATACTCCATTTAGAAGTTTCAGATGTGTTCAAGGTGCAAATATGGATTTGAGCATTGATGTATTTATCTTTAACAATACAAGACATACTAGAGTTACTACAAGTCTTGATACCAAAATCCAAAAATTTGTACTTAGTTGAGATGCGTTTGGATGAAGAAGAAAAGAAGGGTCACTGATCCAAGAAGCACTTGGAGGTGTTAAGCCAATGCAGAATATATAAGATAACAAAACTTAACTAAGATTGAGCTAGAAGATTAGAGAATGCACAGTTGGGGAAGGGGGTGTGAAGTGTTTGCAATGAGACCTCACTTCACAGCAAATACTCCTGACCTGAAAATGTGAGATTTAGGTAGTGATTGTTCCTTTAAAGTACAGGCTAGCTGCCAGTATTCTAATCCATATTTTCCGCAATCTTACATGCTTATTCCATCCATTTACCTGCATTATATCATTTCATGGTGTGGATAAATGGAATCTCCACACACAAAATCTAAGAATCTCTAAAGATAAAGTAAAGGAACAGTTTAATTGGCCGTTTAAAATCAAGAACAGCTCAGTAGCCACAAGGAAATCAAAGATTCATTGGATGCATTAAAGACTGGAAGTTCTTAGTCAAAGGTAGGGAATGCAAACCTGTTCAGTGTGTCAAATCACAAAATATTTAGGGTGAGAGATCATGTCTTACAGATTTAAAAAAAAAATTAGTGTTCTACAAATCTGCTTCAGAGGAAAATCTAGACTTAGGTATACAGTACTTGATTAACAAGGAGCGTAACTATTTTATATATTATCAATAGGTAGAGAGGAGAGACAGCACCGATCCAATCAGCGCGTGCAAGTGATCATCCGGGAATGCCAACCCGGAAAGGCATGCAAAAGTCCAAAGTGGATACAGCACCAAATAGCTGAGGACTCAAGCTAGTAGATGGAATGAGACTTTATTTGCTATCCATGTGCTCATGGATAGCAAATAAAGTCTCATTCCATCTACTAGCTTGAGTCCTCAGCTATTTGGTGCTGTATCCACTTTGGACTTTTATATATTATCAAAATACAGCAAAAAGTCACAAAGTAATTAAATATACAGTGGCTGTAAATTGTATTTAGCCCCCCCGAGACTAAAATGTCAAAAGATAATTAAATACACATTGCTTACAAAAAGTTTCCCCTAGGACTTTAATGTTTTATTGTATAACAACGTTGACTCACAAAGGATTTAATTAAACATTTTTGGACTATGAGCCGCTAAAAAAGGAGTAAAGTCTAATCTACATTCATATCAAGTATTATGCACAAAATAATTGCATATGTACCCATTCACTCCATAGAAGAGTCAGGATAGTATCCTACAATGCCTTATAATTATAGTCATATCTATTCAACAACACTTAGCTTGAGAGTTTTCCCACATACATTGGTCAATATTAGTCTCAATGGGAGAGATTTATCAAAACCTGTGCAGAGGAAAAGTTGCCTTCTTTTATTTTTCAGCGGCAATTGTTAAAATAAAAGAAGCAATTTGATTGTTTGCTATTGGCAACTAGGCAACTTTTCCTTTGCACATATTTTGATAAATCTCCCTCAATATTTTTCTTATCTAAAACTGTCAGTTTTTATAGCATTACTGTCATTTTTAACGAACTTTTGATGTGATTTTGACTCTTCACAAAGTCAAAAGTCTTGATCGGTTGGGGTCTAGGTGGCCAGTGACCCCACCGGTCACTTGATAGAGTTGAGGGAAGCATGCAGCTGAGCTGTTTACACTCTGGCTTGTTGCATATGACTCGATCTATATACTTACAATGGAGGCCATCTTATAGCGCCTCGGTGTAGGACCAAAAATGTAGGAACCCTAGTAGTCCTCTCCCTTATATGGCTATGCTTAGTAGTCCTATGGCTTAGCATGCCACATTTGCAGACTTATACCAGGCAAATGCAAGTGTAAAATTAGAGGTTTATGATCAACGTCATTTAGCATACTCACTAATAGCTATGATGTGCACAGATCTAGATGTGTTCTGGCTTTAATAAAAAAATTTTGGTGAAGTGTTTTATTAGGGACAGTCCACCTTTGATCTTGCTCCGACAGACAGAGTCCATACAGTATCTGGAATACTGTTGCACCTTACCCATGTGGCAGAGGAAGGTTGACGCATGGATGAGCCCCTCTCCCATTGTATACTGTCTTGAATTTACCTCACCCTTTTATTTGATACAGGGACCTATATACTCCAGGGATTCTGGTTTGCTACTACCCCACTACAATTGATTCTGGATTGTGAGTGCCTCAACTTAATACCCTTTGTTTTCACCTTGGTGTATGCATGCAATACAACTCTTATTCTCTTATTGTGGGTCTCACTTTTAAACATTTATTAATAAAGGTTAAGTTTGAAGGGCATAGCATTTTACTGTAGTGACTCTGAAATATATGTTAGAGCCTATGTTTTTTCTAATTGTGCTTAATAAATTAGTTTGACGATTGTAGGCCAATTTCCTCCCACTAAATCCTACCACATTTCTTGCCAGGTGGAGAGATAATTTGCAAATAGAAGTGCAAACCTGGCAATCGCCATAGTGCCACACAATATCCAAATAAATTCCTTCACTTTACATTTCTCTTTTTCATGCACCTATGAAAGCACAACTTGCCTCTGGCAAAGCCTCAAAGCATCACTGTCTACAATTATTTCTACCTTTCAACCACAGAGAAAATTAGCATTTTTCTTTTAGACTACGGTTACACGGTGTAACATGAAAGAAGAAATACAGGTGTAAAATAGGAATAAAATATGGGCATATATATATATATATATATATATATATATACAGTGTATGTATATATATATATATATATATATATATATATATATATATATACAAATTCATTGTAAATCTGAAAAATATATTTACATTATTAAAAATGCAAACAAGGAGCATCACAAGTAAAGGGCACGCAGGCCCATATAGATCAAATCAACAAACAAATGTAGCTTAGGCGAGTAAGGTCTTAATACTGGAGAGATGACATACAGTTTGTTTCAGTAGTTGCAATGGTTAGACAAAATGGCCAAGACTGCAGAGGTGCTGTGTGTGCCCTGAGACTTGAGTACAGAAATTCACAACTTGAAAAAACTTGATAACAAATAAACAAAAAAAAAAAACTTGGTGTCCATCCACATGCCACAAAATTAGAGATTTGGTAATCTGATCAACAATTTCCTACCTCTGCCAGAGATACGGTGAGTTGCAGTGTCAGGTAACGGGCCCAGGCACCGGGAAGGAGGCCAAGCCCGGACTCATTACACAACACTGCAGCTCAGCCTATCACCAATGAAGGTGGGACATTGCTGCGGTCAATGATTATCTAAGTCGCAGTGTTATGTTTCGAGCACCAAAAGCTGCAAAAAAACGCAGGCCGAAAGGACAGGACGGTGATATCGGCAATACCAGTGAAGCGGCCAAAGGTGAGTTAATGTTTATAATTTTCATTCTGGTAGCCCGGGGATAAGGGATAAAAACGCTTTTCATGGAGTTCTCCTTTAGGCCAAAGCTTATCTACTAGATTAGTACTCATTACAAGCATGTGTCAGCCCATCAAAAAGGGGCACCAGGAAAAGATGTTCTGAAACTGTATTTTCAAGGGAATTACAATGTTACACCCAAGCTCCAGCATCCTTAAAGTGTACCTGTCATCAACAAAAACTTTTTATGTAATGTAGATAATACAATTATATGTTTAAAAAAAATAGGTTAAAAAATGTGTATATTTATGGGTGGAAAAAGTGCTGTCCCTACAGCTATTGCCTGTGAGTCCAAATACAGCAAGTGAGGACAGGACAAGCAAAGCTCTGTGAAGGCTTCTGGCTTGTCAATCATCCTCATGTGTGAGCCCGTAGCATGTCAAAGAGCCTTGCTGCACAGAGCCCTGCTTGTTTTCAGTGCCCAGAGCCCGCTTGTCCACCCTCACTTCCTGTTTTTGGGACAAAAATATACATATTTTTTAACCAATGAATATTACAAATATACATATAATGGAATTATCTATGTTATATAAAAAGTTTTTGTTGATGACAGGTAAACTTTAAAGGGGTACTCCCGTGGAAAACTTTTTTTTTTAAATCAACTGGTGCCAGAAATTTAAACAGATTTGCAAATTACTTCTATTAAAAAATCTTAATCCTTCCAGTACTTTTTAGTGGCTATATAATACAGAGGAAATGCTTTACTTTTTAGATTTCTCTGATGTCATGACCACAGTGCTCTCTGCTGACCTCTGCTGTCCATATTAGGAACTGTCCAGAGCAGCATATATTTGCTATGGGGATTTTCTCCTGCTCTGGACAGTTCCTAAAATGGACAGCAGAGGTCAGAAGAGAGCACTGTGGTCATGACATCAGAGAAATCTAAAAAGTAAAGCATATCCTCTGTAGTATACAGCCCCTAAAAAGTACTGGAAGGATTAAGATTTTTTAATAGAAGTAATTTACAAATCTGTTTAACTTTCTGGCACCAGTTGATTTAAAAAAAAAAAAAGTTTTCCACGGGAGTACCCCTTTAAACATGCGCCTTCTTTTTATTCACTTTTTTTTTATTCACAATTTTTTATTTAATACAGTATTTAGCAACCCATATTGTAGCAGGGTCTTTATCAGTCTTTTTTAAGACTCTTTCTCCCACAGTTTGTTAGGTCAGGAGAAAACCCTTACCGGATTGGTACATCAAAATTACTATTACTTTACATGTGTTCGTCATATGTTTCATTACTTAAAATATTTTCCTAAGAAGCTAAGCATTTTTAAAAGACATGGACTGACATGAGAAAAGATTATTGCAGAAAAAAGGTATTTACAATGCATTTGGAAAGTCTTCAGACTCTTTTACGTTTTTACATTTTGTTTTTTGAGGCCTTGTGCTAAATAAAAAAAAAAAAAAAAAAAGTTTTCTATGCACATAAGTATTGATTGATAAGTACACGTTGACTGATGTCACCTGAGGTAAATTCAGCTGATTGGACAAGAATTGTACACACTTGTGTCCACCCCTGTCAGTACAAGGTCTTATGATGCATATCAGAACAAAAACCAAGGTAAGAAGAACTGTATGTAGAGCTCAGAGGCAGGATTGTGTGGAGGCACATATGAAACAGATTTCTGCTGCACCAAATGTCCACAGAAGCACATTAGCCTCCATAATTCGTTACTGGAAGAAGTTTGGTACAACCAGTACTCTTCCTAGAGCTGGCCACCCTAACAATCTGATTGGCGGAGTAGGACATCGGTAACAGAAGTGGCCAATAGGCTAATGGTCACTCTGGCTTAGCTCCACAGATCCTGTGTGCAGATAGAGAAGCTTCCAGAATGTCAACCCTTTCTGTAGAATTCAACCAATGTGGGCTTTATGGCAGAATAGCCAGACAGAAGCCTCTCATCAGTAAAATACATATGAAAGCCTTCCTGGAGTTTACAAAAGAGCATATAAATTACTCTAAGACTGAGAGTAACATGATTCCTGGATAAAACCAGTATTTCACTTTTTGCCCTCAATTCTAAGTAGACGAGGCACTGCTCATCACCTGCTCGATTCCATCCCTACTAGTGAAGCATGGTGGTGGCAGAATCATGCTGTGAAGGTGTTTTCCAGCAGCTGGGACAAGGAGAATGGGGTTAAGGAAAAGCTGAAGGAGCCAAGTAAAGTGACAGCCTTAAGGAAAACCTGATCCAAAGTGCTCTGGACCCCAGACTGGGCTGAAGATTCCCCTACTAACAAGACAATGACCCTAAGCACACAATCAGAGTAGTAGCTTCAGGACAGCTTAAAATATCCTTGAGTAGCCCAACCAGAGCCCTAAACCCAATCAAACATATCTGGAAATACCTGAAAATTGCTTCTACCGACAGTCCCCATCCAACCTGATAGAGCTTCAGAGGATCTGCAGAGAAAGATGGCAGAAAATCCTCAAAATCTGGTGTGTAAACCTTGTGGCACCTCCCCTAAGAACACTGGAGGCTGTAATCACTGCCAGAGGCCCTTTAACTACCGTATTTTTCGCCCTATAGGACGCACCGGCGTATAAGACGCACCCAATTTATAGGTGCAAAATCTAAAAAAATAAAGATTTTGAACCCAATAGTGGTCTTCAACCTGCGGACCTCCAGATGTTGCAAAACTACAACTCCCAGCATGGCTGGACAGCCGTTGGCTGTCCGGGCATGCTGGGAGTTGTAGTTTTGCAACATTTGGAGGTCCGCAGATTGAAGACTACTGCATAGGAGGTAATACTCACATGTCCCCGCTGCTCCGGACCCGTCACCGCTGCCCTGGTTGTCGCTCCATCGCTGTCGCCGTGTCCCCGCCGCTCCGAAACGTCTCTGCTGCCGGCCGGGTATCCTCGCTCTCCGTCGCCGCCATCACGTCGTTATGCACGCCGACGCACGTACGACGTGATGACGAGGAAGGAGAGCGCCGGCCATACAGGGGATCCCTGAACGGAGAAGACACCGAGGAGGCAGGTAAGGTCCTTCCCGGTGTCCTGTAAGCACTAACCCGGCTATTCAGTCGGGCTGTTCGGGACCGCCACAGGGAAATCGTGGTGGTCCCGAACAGCCCGACTGAACAGCTGGGTTAGTGTCACTTTCCCTTTAGACGCGGCGGTCAGCTTTGATCGCCGCGTCTGAAGGGTTAATACAGGGCATCACCGCGATCGGTGATGTCCTGTATTAGCCGCGGGTCCCGGCCGTTGATGGCCGCAGGGACCGCCGCGATAGGGGTGTATTCGCCGTATAAGACGCACCGACTTTTCCCCCCCAGTTTTGGGGAAGAAAAAGTGCGTCTTATACGGCGAAAAATACGGTAACTACTGAGTAAAGGGTTTGAATATTTATGCCAATGCAATATTTCAGTTTTTCCTTTTAAATAAATTAGCAAAGATTTCTAACATTTCATTTTGTATTTTGTCATTATGTGGTAATGGGTGCAGAATTATGGGGAAAATTTGATTTTGAATAACAAATGGTAATAAAAGAGTGAAAGACTTTCCAAATGCATAATATTATAGATCTCTCTGCTTAAACAAAGTTGTTTCCTAGACAATAAAAATTACTAATTGATCCATCAATTCTCCACCTGGGACCTTTAATTCTTCATGGCCATTTGGGAAGAGTGTCATATTTTTCTACTTTTCGAGCTGATCATACCCATGCTGTAATACACTGCAGCACATGGTACACTGAAGAGAAATACATTTAGATGCATTATAGTTTTTTCCCCTCTATACTTATAACACCTCCATTAGTGCTTCTGGGAAGTTTCACTCTTTGTTACCACAATCGATGTAAAGCAATCTTTAAACTGACCATAATTTTGACCCATGTTCCTAGCAGCATGTCTTTAGACACAGCATGGTATCATATACCTAGTACATTTTTTCCTACTTTAGCTATTGAAAATGCAATTGCTTTCTAATTTCATGTTACAATCACAATATTTTTCCCATGTTCCATTTGTACCTTTGCTTTATTTTAGGATGTCCTTATTGCTGCCTACATCTCTCTGTTCTTTCTTTTGTATTTATTTATGAATCTGGTACATTCCATGACATTAGTTTCGATGCCAGATGGGCGGATATGTAATTTAGACCAATACATGTCAATGAACATCACCCTCATTTGTCCTCCAATCTACCTTGTTGATGATGACCAAAAATAATGCGGCTCCTGTCAGATCTCAGTCATATCAAGGCATTCTTTCTTTGAAATAAGTCATTAGTTCTTCGTTGTCTTTCCGTGGAATCATATGTATTCTGTGACAATGACATGTTTGGCCCAGAGCACCAGAATCAAACCAAATTGGAATCATGAATGTTGACATCTGTGCAATATGTTAGTGAACATCCGCCAGAAAATCTAGTTACGCAAGTCAGCTTACAGTCATACCGTGGTCAGGGTCCACTTATTTGCTTGATTTGAAAAAAACATAAGCTATTATTGCTTGTATACTGTATAATACCGAATTATTTTACTGCCTAGATACGAAGAGAGCCCTTAAAAATAAGATTAAGCAAACTGTAGTACAGCAGAGCAATATTATTTTGAGCTTCAGATTTTCTATGATAAATTCTTATTTTTTAACGTTTCTTCTCGGCTCTGGATACCCTTAAGAAGTAATTGTCCTTCCACACCCTACTGATTTCGTAGGCATTGTTATTCTTACCCAATACATATAGCGGGAGTTATTGGTGGTACTTTTTTTTTTTTTAATTAAGCATGCTATGAATTTCACATATGCATATTTAACATTTAAAGCTTGTATAAATTTGATTAATGACTCTGTTTTCAGTTCCTGCTTCATCGCCTAACATCAGTGATGACATTGCAGGGAATGCATTTACATCTCATCTCAGCCATAGACTGTGTTTAGTTATTCCACAGTCATTTAAACATGACGAGCGGGCAATTTGGCATCTGTGTTTCGCCTCCAAACATGTATGTATTGAAATGATGGGCATATCCCAAGCACCAAGCATGTGTTTAAATGGGAAAGCTTTACAAGCGCGCCATATGGAGTGGAAGCTTCATAAATGCTGGGGATTAAGAAGACAGCACCCTACCAACTGTGTGGATACTATTATGCTTACTTAACAATTCATATGTACAGTAATCAAACAGAAATTATGTACAATATAGAATTAGATCTTTTCAGATGCAAGGAGAATAAATTATATTTCATGTATAACAGTGATACTACTTTACATGGCAATAGCCAAGCTTATGTTCTATCTATATTTTAAAATAATGCAGAAATTTAGCATTTTTCTTTTCTTTTTCTGTCCACTTAGGCTGAAACTGACAGCTGACAATTCCTGCATAATAAAGGAGATAATCGGTACATGACACACAAGACCAATAAATTGATATTTTAGTTTTATTATCCGGGTAATATGTTTACAAACTGTGCATTATATTCTGAATGATATTCGTTACATTAGCGAAATTTCGGTCTGAGATCGCCCTTCCTCTGGCTTGTGTAAGCTCCTGGGCTGTACAAGACAAGAACCTGGGCTGTGCTTGGGAGGAAAAAAGTGAAAAAATCAGATCAGAGCAGTTCTCACTGTGGTAAAGTGTGATGTATGTTCCTGTTATGCAGAGATCACTTCTCAGCAGTTTCCTCACTATCATCACAGGCAGGATTATAATTACATAATTACAAAGTTAGTATGGTTGAAAAAGACATATGTCCATCAAGTTCAACCAAGGAGGTGAAGGGAAGGGGGTATAGGAGGATGAAGGGGAGGCAATGACACCATATATATATATATATATATATATATATATATATATAATGGGATCAGGCCATTCACAAAAGGAGATGGTCAAAGCTCATTATCTACCCATTCCTGTACAGCAACCTCTGTACAATATACAGAACATGATTACAAAACTCTCCCATAAAAACCAATAAGTCCCCTACAGTCTATTGTTTTCCATGTTCATGTATCTACGGTACAGAATATCTCTAAATGCTATTAACAGAGCAGAAGCTTAGCCAAGATGGCCGCTACCATAACAATGTACAAAAAATAAAATAAGTATCTTGCTCTAGTCAGATAAGAAATGGAGGAGATATTTTTCCTTTAAAAAAAATAAAAATAAATTACCGTACATCACTTTAATGTCACTTTAACCAGTATCGGGATGATCTCTGTTGGCTTCTGCCTGTCCTGCTGGCCTTGACTAATAGACCTCTCCCTATACCCAAACAGGAAGAGATCTATAAATAAAGGATGTCAGGAGGGAAAGAAGACACAGGGACCACCCCAATGACCCGTGGTTTGGGCTGGATGAAAGTGTTGAAAATACCAATGACAGGCAGTTATATATTATTAAAGGCATAAAAATCCAGCATAAATGGAAACTAGCATATACTCTTAGCATTAATTTCCATGCCATGTAGTATTTCCTTTATTCAACTAGATCAGATATCTGTGAAATAAAATGCTCCCATACTTACTGCCAGTAAGTTGACAGGTTTAAACAGTATGGAGATAAAACATGATGTTAAGGTCCTCATCTATATTGGTCAAAAGTCCGCAGATAGCTAAGATAGCTGTTGGCTGACAACTATTGAAACTGTATGGGCAGCTTTAGCTGTGTTAACACTGCAGAATCTCCGAACGGACAAAATCTAGCCAGAGATTCTGAGTGCAGCCAGTGCCAGACGACAATGTCTGCAGAGCAGAAATCTGACTGGGTTTTTTTGTTGATTTTCTGGGCGGAAAGTCCACCTTGAAAACTCTGCAGTGTGCACTATGCAGCGGAATACCATTGCCAGCAATTCTGAGCGAAATTTCCAAACAGAATTTCACTCAGAAATAACATTGTCTGAACTCAGCCTTTGTCATCCAAACAACTCTTTAGAGGTACATTCAGGTGACTTGTTAGAGAAAAAACGATCAAGGTCACTGTGGTCAGACCCCCACCAACAAGACACTAATGGCACATCCTAACCATATTCTATCAATCCTATAAAAATATAGCAGCAAACGTCTCAGAAAAAAGTGGATCTTCGTCAGGTGCAGCTACAGTAGAAGACAGATGACAATATATGTGAATTCACTTCATAAGGTTTATTTAAAGGCACAACAGCAATGCGTTTCTTGCCCGCACTTCCTCAGGCAATGTGCATGTACAAAATGGTAAAAAAATGGGATTTAAATACATCAGCCTTACGTATCTTCTAAAGGTTACGTTAATCTTGCTGTTCAGAGTTGGCTGCTGAACTCCGTACAGCTGTGTTCGGATTCATAATGATACTACAGAAGCAAAATCAATGCGAGTTCTAAGCGAATTCAATGAAAACTAGTATCCACAATTTTCAACTATTATATATCCCAGCCCTACTCCGTCACAGCTATACAGTTATACTGCACTTCACCTTAGCGCATCATTACTATCTAATACATGCACTGCCATCTATTCTTTTTTACTTATTTTATATCCAAACCCAGCCCCTCACTAGCTCCGCTATTGCCATATAGTGCTCCACTACTTCGTGCCATTCTCAGCTCAGTACGGTATCTATTATATGCTATTGGCATCTACACTTTTTAAACTACTCGCATCCAGTCCCAGCCATCCCCTAATATTGTATCCTTACCCTTATCGATCGCAGATTTAGACCTTCTGCTGATCTGATTCTTATTCACTGCATGGGTCCTGGTACACACGACATACCGGCTGACTCCGCCCATCATTACATACATGGCGTACATAGCGCTCCCATTCATAAATTCTACTACAACCTGAGCGCTTACTAGCACATCTCCTGTACGCATACACACCAACCTCACGGACTAAGAAGAATGGACTGTGTCAGTTTATTGATATTTTTATAAAGAATTTCTGATAAGGGTTTTCATCTATGAATGTTTTAATTGTGGATACTAGTTTTCATTGAATTCGCTTGGAACTCACATTGTTTTTGCTTCTGTAGTATCATTATGAATCCGAACACAGCTGTACGGAGTTCAGCAGCCAACTCTGAATAGCAAGATTAACGTAACCTTTAGAAGATACCGTATTTTTCGCCGTATAAGACGCACTTTTTCTTTCCTAAAACTGGGGGGGAAAAGTTGGTGCGTCTAATACGGTGAATACACACACCTATCGCGGTGGTCCCTGCGGCCATCAATGGCCAGGACCCGCAGCTAATACAGGACATCACCGATCACGGTGATGCCCTGTATTAACCCTTCAGACACGGCGATCAAAGCTGACCGCCGTGTCTGAAGAGAAAGTTACACTAACCCAGCTGCTCAGTCGGGCTGTTCGGGACCGCAGCGGTGAAATCGCGGCGTCCCGAACAGCTTACAGGACCTTACCTGCCTCGGTGTCTGCTCCGGGATCCCCTGCTTGGCCGGCACTCTCCTTTGACGTCATCACGTCGTCGTGCACACTGTCCCGTCATCCAGTAGGGGCGGCGTGCGTAGCGATGTGATGACGACGACGGAGATCGTGGATCCCGGGGACCATTAAGTTACACGGTGATGACTTTCCTGTATGTAAGAATTTCCTGGTATGAATGAGGAAATGCCAGCAGGGACATTCGTTTCAATTTTTGTGTAAAATTATGTAATATATCATGTATGGCAGAAAAAGCTAGAACGGGAATAGGTAAAATGTGGAGTTAGCTGTTAACATGAGCATATATTACCTATTATTTCTATACGTTTTTTTAATATTAAAGAGTAATATGAACACTTCATCAGAAGGGTTCTGATCCATCTCCGGGACAGTTATCAGCCACCAGCTGGGACCAGGCTTTACACATCATTGTGGTGTAGAGACTTTTCTATCATTCTGTTATTCATCAGAATTGCACACTTTATCCCTTAAGGCTGTGAGTTTCTCCGACCATATACCACTTACCGTGATTGCTACGGTTACTCCATAATTTCCCTGACCCTGAGTGTTTCTTTTATTCAGCTATCCCTCTATTCAATTGGAAGAACTGATCTCTACAGTCTGCATTCAAAATGAAGAAAGATTTCTTATTTCATATATCAGAAACCCCTACTTGATCATATAAGTAACTTCACCACCTTATACTGTCATGCATTCACGCTATATATCAGCAGAGTAATTGACTAGGCATTTACTTCTGAGTATTTACATCATGTTCAGAATGGACTTATGCAAGGAAACAATCACATGAATAAAAACATATTCCCCTTAGTATATATTTTTTTTACATTAGTAATCCACATCACCAAGCTAGCAATTACTCATTGGCTTACTAGTATGCGAGTTGTAACTTTATTATATTCATATGAGCAAGAGGGTACCGATGTGTAGGGTTGTGGTTCCCTAATTCACAAGTCATTTGCTGTGCCTTAGGTGTCAAGTATATATGGGTGCTTTAATTGTTCATACTGTGTAAAACCTATGTATATGATATAGGAAACTGATTGGGTTTTCTATATATATAGTTGTTTTTCATTATTTTTATTTTTTTTTATTTTCCATAAAACATGGAAAAATATGGAAATATATAACATAATCGCCCTGACAGCGAGGGGAGAATAAGAGGGCATCACATTCAGCAGGGAGTCAGTCAATAATTCAAGGAAAACATCTTGACACATCACGTATTGACACATCGCCATGGGACTGCATTCTTTTCTTTTCTTGTTTGTCCATTTCTGATAAAGGGGCTTAAAGGGGTACTCTGCCCCTAGACATCTTATCCCCTATCCAAAGGATAGGGGATAAGATGTCTGACCGTGGGGGTCCCGCCACTGGGGACCACTGTGATCTCTCCTGCAGCACCCCTGTTCACCAGCTGTACGGAGCGAAGAACGCTCTGTGGCTGATAATGGGCAAAACAGGGGCCGGAGAATCGTGACATCAAGGCCCCACCCCCTCGTGACATCACGCTCCACCCCCTCATTGCAAGTCTATGGGCGGGGCCGTGACATCACAATACTGGGGCCGTATCGCCGTAATCAGCCAGGGAGCGTTCTTTGCTGTGTGCAGCTGGTGAACGGGGCTGCTGCAGGAGAGATCGTGGGGTTCCCCTCTGGCGGGACCCCTGTGGTCAGATATCTTATCCCCTATCCTTTGGATAGGGTTAAGATGTCGAGGGGCAGAGTACCCCTTTAAAGATTTGGAGCCTCTTGTGGGCTGGTAATTGCTGACCCTCCAACACAAATAGGTAGGAGGGTGGATGTCTGGCTCAGTTATGTTAAAGTTGGGAAACAGAAAGTTGAAAATATGTTTCCAGGAAAGGGGGGACACTCCCTACATTACAGATGAGAATAGCAGTAATAAGGAGCCGAAAGAGCTTGGTAGATAAAGACAGCAGGCTATGCATACAATAATTAGTCCATGAGGCTGGAAAAGAGGATGGGGCAGTTTATAGCTAAGTCACCCTACTTGCTTCAAAGACCATAAAGTTGGTCTCCATTTTTGTGATCAGAGATAGTGTTTTCCAAGGTTGGTTTAACCCCTCCCCGATCCATTCCATAAGGTTACATAATTGGTTGGGTGCACATGTATGGTGCTATCTGCAGCTGACACCCACAAGTGATGACTGGCATTGGTGATACATCTGATGCTGGTCATTTAACTACAGAAATGCCACAATCAATGACAATAGTGGCATCTATATAGCAACAGAGTGTCTCATTGGTGACTTAAGGGGTCTGATCGCCTCCCCCTGCTATGCAGTCATGGGGACTGATCAATTGTCGTAGCAGCCAAGGCTTTCTCTGGATTCCATGCCTGCTAGGGATAATATCTTAATACTGCTACTGAAGTGACCTGTCTTTCCCAATAGAGCACATAATTCTGTAGAAACAAAGTCCACATACAGGAATTGAAAACTATTACTCAGCCAAGTAAAATTTACTTAAAAAGTTATTATATTTTGTTTCCCTACAATTAATGATAAAAAATAATTCTACTATTTTTTTTCATTAACACTGGACAATTATCATTCCGATTACTAAGAAACCAGCAAACCATGACAATAATTGGTAAATGTTAATGGCCACTTAATAAGTTCATATTCAGATTCTATTACTATGGCAGCCTTGGTGCTGCTTTGTATCAGTGTGGGTAAAATGTACCCGATGTGTCGCCTGCAAAAAATTTCCTAGGCTGATACATTGCTACAAAACATCTGTATAATGCAGAAGGCCAAGGTCAATTGTAAGGTGTAAGGCAAATTGTTACTTATATATAGTGCACTAGAAACCTGGGCTGAAAATATCACTGGTGCAAGTGATGATGATATTTTAAAATACCCTTCACATACTAAAGGGGAAAATCCTTGCAAATTTCCTTAATGTGCTTTTCAGGATACAATTTCCATAGTTATTGGAACTGCTTTTAAGGCGGCTTGACAATATGTCATGGGATGATGCCGTGCTATGTTGCATGATTAAATGCAGAAAGAAGCAGGGGACTACAATGGTGCCAGAAGGGTTACTTGAAGCATTATGTAACGACTTCCCAAGCTTCATCCTGTAGCCAATCCTGTCCCCGTATTAATTCACTCTGATCCTGATTAAATGTTCCTGTTTTTTTTTCCAAAGTCGTCTAGAAAATATTAAAATTCAGGTTGTCAACCCTGGACATACCGTATTTTTCACCATATAAGACGCACCCAATTTTAAAGGTGCAAAATCTAGAAAATAAAGATTCTGAACCCAACAGTGATTTTCAACCTGCGGACCTCCAGATGTTGCAAAACTACAACTCCCAGCATGCCCGGACAGCCGTTGGCTGTCCGGGCATGCTGGGAGTTGCAGTTTTGCAACATCTGGAGGTCTGCAGGTTGAAGACCACTGGTATAGGAGGTAATACTCACGTGTCCCCGCTTCTCCGGACCCGTCACCGCTGCCCTGGATGTCGCTCCATCACTGTCGCCGCGTCCCCGTGGTGTCCCCGACTCTCCGGACGTCTTCTTCCCCGGGATCCACGCTCTCCTTCGCCGTAATCACGTCGCTACGCACGCCGCTCCTATTGGATGACGGGACGGCGTGATGACGTCGAAGGAGAGCGCCGGCCATGCAGGGGATCCTGGCATGGAGCAGACACCGAGGAGGCAGGTAAGGTCCCTCCCGGTGTCCTGTAAGCTGTTCGGGATGCCGTGATTTCACCACGGCGGTCCCGAACAGCCCAACTGAACAGCCGGGTTAGTGTCACTTTCGCTTCAGATGCGGCGGTCAGCTTTGATCGCCGCGTCTGAAGGGTTAATGCAGGGCATCACCGCGATTGGTGATGTCCTGTATTAGCCGCGGGTCCCTGGCCGCAGGGACCGCCACGATAGGTGTGTGTATTCGCCGTATAAGACGCACCAACTTTTCCCCCCCAGTTTTGGGGAAGAAAAAGTGCGTCTTATACGGCGAAAAATACGGTAATTCTGCACTGTTACATGACAAGTCAACATTATATATGTTGGATCCTCCAGAGCTGTAGTTCTCTCTGCTCTGACTAAAAGAGGGGCAGCAAACACCTTACCCTTCTTATTAGAATAATCGTTTATGTATTCTTAAGGCAATGCCAAAGGTAAAGCTTCATTATAATTTACCCTACAGACACATAAAGTTAATAATTTAAAAGAGAAAAGGAAAAGATGTATAAAAGGGAATCTGTCATCAGTATTACCCGCACTAACCTGTTGGTACAGGCTTGTAGTGTGCGTGACACTGATGAAAATGATACTTACCACTGCCAGACCTGCTGTTTCGTTCATCCGTATGCAAATCAACATACTTGGTACTCAGAGAGCGTGCACGATGATGTCACCACTGCTTCATCCTTCATCTACCTGGCTAATGAATATTCATACAGCTCAGTCTGCCTGCTCACTCCTGTCCTCAGCTAATGTGCATGTGCCGCTTCCAGGGTACACCTTGGACTGCAAAAGCGGCATATGTGCAGTAGCCACGAATAGGAGTGAGTTTACAGACAGAGCATTGCAAATATTCGTTAGCCGGGCAGAGGGAAGATGAAGCAGTGGCGACATCACCCTGCACGGGAGGGGGTTGGGGGGGGGGGGGGGGGGGCTTGGGAACGCCCCCAGTGCTCCAAGTCTGGTGATTTGCATATAACAAAAAAGAAGCATAATGGAGCCACAGATCTGGTGGTGGTAAGTATCATTTTTACCTGTATCACCCACACACACAAGCCTGTATTAACAGGTGGAGGGGATTTTGATGACAGCTTCCCTTTAAAGCGTTCTTTCTAAGTGCTCTCTGATGACACATGTCTCGGGAACCACCCAGTTTAGAAGCAAATCCCCATAGCAAACCTCTTCTAAACTGGGCGGTTCCCGAGACACGTGTCATCAGAGAGCACTTAGACAAGAACAACCTTAACTTCAGAAGCTCATAAGTACTGAAAGGATTAAGATTTTTTAATAGAAGTAATTTACAAATCTGTTTAACTTTCTGGAGCCAGTTGATATATATATATATATATATATATATATATATATATATATATATATATATATATATATATATATAAAATTTCCTGGATAACCCCTTTAAACTTAAAAAAATATTCTATTAAAAAATCTTAATCCTTTTAGTACTTATTAGCTGCTGAATACTACAGAGGAAATTGTTTTCTTTTTGGAACACAGAGCTCCCTGCTGACATCATGACCACAGTGCTCCATGCTGTCTCTGTCCATTTTAGGAACTGTCATCTCTGTCCATTTTAGGAACTGTCCAGAGCAGGAGAAAATCCTCATAGCAAACATATGCTGCTCTGAACAGTTCCTAAAATGGAAAGATATGTCAGCAGAGAGCACTGTGGCCATGATGTCAGCAGAGAGCTCTGTGTTCCAAAAAGAAAATAATTTCCTCTGTAGCATACAGACCCTAAAAAGTACTGGAAAGATTAAGATTTTTTTAATAGAAGTAATTTACAAATCTTTTTAACTTTCTGGCACCAGTTGATTTAAAAAAAAAAAAAAGTTTTCCACAGCAGTACCCCTTTAAAAAATAGCATATTACCGTTGCTCACTGTCTTTTCCATCTTCCCAAAGGGAGGTGGCGTGTCCTCTCCTGTCTGCACTGTGATGACTCCTCCCCCATCCCTCACTCTGCTGACTCACTGTTCTTGGGAGCCTGGCAGCCCTGCTCTGTAACCCTTTCCTCTGTGGTTTTATGCACACTGATTATTGGAGATTGCCTGTCCTCGACCAAAGACAATGTGGTGAGTGTATACCTCACATCTTACTAAATTAGTGCAAAGGTTTAGTGATAAAAGTACAGTGTTTTTTATGTCATTTATGTGTATCATCAGTCCTGTAATGCTGGGGCTTGTAGTTATGGAATAGTTGGAAGTATAGTGTTTGGATAACTCTTTTTTGCAGCGATGTTGCTTCAGCTGTGTGCGTAAAGCTTTTGCAAAACTACAACTCCCAGCATTCTCAGACTTTCTATTACTGTCCAGGCATGCTTGGAGTAGTAGTTTTGCAACAGCTGGAGGCACATGTTTGGCAAACCTCTGTGTAACAGCAGTGTTACTGCAAGCTGTGCTCCTCCTGCAGCCTTGTCAATTAACCATCTCGTGTCCATGACCTTTGGACATGCTCATGCTGCTGTGGGATGCATCAGTGTCCCAGGAGGTATGGGGACCCCTAGTGGTGGGATTTTCAAAGGCAGTTTTTTTTAAATAAAATTGAAGTATATTAGAAAAACTATTGTTTTGCCAAGATATTCAACATATAAAAAGTTTGTATATCTGACAGGGCCCATTTAAACATAACATGTAATGATGTAAATATTCTCCATCTATGATGTACACTAGCATTAACCTGAAGTTAAACTAGCTACACTAGCATTGCTTGTGTCAAGTTGGCAGTCGGCTGAAGGGTTGATCTAGAGCAAATATTAAATTAGTTTGTAGATTTTACAAACCACAGGTCAACCTTCTATCAACCTCCACCATACGCCAGTATTGGCCTTGTCTGAACTCTTATTCTGTTCCCCCGTGAATCTTGTATCTATCTATACACCTGGCAGGGATAATTAATTCACTGCTTAGAGCATGCAGCACATTTTCTTTTCTTTGGTATCAATGGGGTTAACGAGAAACCGTCTTGTTACAGAATAAAAATGATGCTTGAAGAATTCTAGATGTCAAACTACATCTGACTCGCATGGCCTTAGTAAGTCTGTTGTCAGGGAGTGATGCGCACCACTATATGTACCTATTACGATGCCCATAGGTCTTGTTATGTGCAGCTGTGATCAGCAAATCCCAAGTGGCATTCATTTCACAAAGCCTGGAAGTGGAATCTTTCTTTAAGTCTTTTATTTCTACTTCATAGTAATGCCAAGGATGCTGGTGTCAAATCCTCAAACAGATTTAGTTATTCAAAATGGTTTGCCCATCCTAACATGTGCATGGTTATATCCCTGCCAGGAAGTTCCCCACAGGGAAAGCTGTTCATCATGCAGATGGTGTGCATTCATAGACTGCTGGCTCTCGTGACATTCTCTTTGTGCTCTCTGACCTCAACCGCCAAATAGCCTAATAAGGCACTGGAAACTATCCATGGCTCCCGAAAATATACGATACTCACGTCAAACACACTGCTCTGACTCATAAGGAATGTTGCAATGTGCACTAGCAGACATTGGATATTTTTAATGTATTAACATTTTGTGTTATTTCAGGTTTTTCAGCAATTTTATTTTTATTGTTAAAGGGGTACTCCTCCCCTAGACATCTTATCCCCTATCCAAAGGATGCGATGCAGGGCGGAGGCTCGTGACGTCATGGTCATGCCTCCTTAATGCAAGACTATGGGAGGGGGCCGTCACGCTCCCTCCCATAGACTTGCATTGAGGGGGGGTGGCCGTGACATCACAAGCTGGGCGTTACCGTGACGTCATGAGCGGGGTGCAGCTGTGAAGTCACGAGCCTCCAGCACTGCACCCGACACTCTAAACAAATGCCGGGTGCAGCAGGGAGATTGCGGGGGTCCCGTCGATGTATAGGGGACATGAGGTCTAGGGGGGGAGTACCCGTCCCTCTATAATGACAATATACTGCATGTTAACATGTTACTTTACTGGGGTGTGTCTCTGACAGTAGAAGGGGGTTGATATCGAACCCATAAGTCTACCCTTAGGCTATGTTCAATATTCTGTGGGAATAATCAACTCAGAAGTACCACTACAGCAGAGTCCAAGTGATTTCAATGGGATTGTGCTGCAATGTGCACATGGCAGAATTTCCATGGCAGTTTCTGTCACAGACATCCCGATTCCGGCTTCCACAGAAAGAATAGACATGTCTAAACATGCATGCCAGAATATTCAAATGTATGGAATGTCCGCTCATGCTTTCCGAGTGGACATTCTACACATTTTTGGCAGTGTGAAGCCACCCTCAGTGTGCTGGACTTTATTATCCTTGCTGTTCTGTAAGAGCAACATGGAACTGGAGTGTGGTTTAGCAGCACAAATGGAAGGACCAGTTCCAGTTTGTTCTGTCTGAGGACGTGTCCATCCTTACCATTCCTTGAATTAAAATGAAAGGAAAACAGTCATCCTGTCCACCCAAATCAAACCCAATACACTGGGTTATAGTGTGGGGGGAATAGGAGACTAATGTGAAATATCTTCACTCCGGAGATCTGTTCCTCCGAAGATAGCTTCCATCTTCTGTGAATTGCGCACTGGAGGTGGGCCCGCCAGCTCAATTTGAATATTCATTGTGGCTGGTCACGTGAGCACTGTGCTGACTGAGCGCTCACATTACCAGCATCAATGAATATTCAAATGAAGCCGGCGGGCTTGCCTGGAGTGCGCAATTCACAGAAGATGGAAGCAGATCTTCGGATGGACAGATCTCCGGAGTGAAGGCATATATAAGAGACAGTGACCCCTTATTGGTCTCCTGTTCACCCACACTATAACCCAGTGCACTGGGTTTGATGTGGGTGAACATAATGACTGTTTTCCTTTAAGGGGTTTTCCAGAAATATACCATTGAATGCCAATCCACAGGATAGGCCATAAATAGTTGACTGGTGTGGTGCCAACATGCTGCATCCCTGCCAATCAGCTGTTCTGCACCAAAACTTAAACAGAGTACAGGACCGGAAATAGATAGCTTTGTACTCCATGTAGCAGTTGCGTCGTGTTATTGCAACCTCAGCTTCTTTCCAATGCAATAGCAGCTGAGGCTGTAGTAGCGCTGTGCCACCACTACAAGAGGGACAGAGCTTCAGTACTGCTTCTCACCAAATAGCTGATTGGTAGGGGTGCAAGCATTTGGCACCTTGCCAATCAACTATTGATGGCCTATCGTGTGGGTAGACCGTCAATAGTATATTCCTGGAAAACCTCTCAATTTCTTATGACATATTTTAAACCAATATTGAAACAAACATAAAATGCTTATCAGGCTGCAATGCATATAATAACCGATACCTGGCCATGCACACAGACACATATAGCAAATACATCTCCTGACAGAGTATCAAAAAATAGTGTTTTATTTTTACACCAGTCACCCTGGGATGATAAGAGATGAAAAAAAGCTACAGAAGGACACATCTGTAATATCAACAGGACTGTGTGTATAGTTGTTGAAACGGAATGAAATTTTACAAGTGTGAATGCAATAATAATTTATGTAAGTGATTATAATAATGACGTGAAAGGGTATATTTATTTGGAAAACAGCACAATTTAAAAGGACATGGTACCCTGTTGGTCTGCCCCTAGCCCCTTGAGGCAAAAGCGATTTATAATTTTAGCATTTTCAGTTTTCACCGTCACCTTTAAAGGGGTACTCCACCCCTAGACATCTTATCCCCTATCCAAAGGCTGCTTAACTCCCTACACAACACAGGCTGGTCACCTTGTACCCGGGCCAGGGAGTGTAGAGCCAAATCTGAATTGCATCAAATCTGAAATGAATCTAATGACCCGATTCTAGTCCTAGAAAACCCTGTAGTGACATGCCTGATGATCTAGCAGTTTTACAATATCTATGCTATATTCTATGGATTTAACAAATATTGTATATGAAAAATAAAGCAAGATCTTCAGCCAATGCATTGTATCGAGGACAGCATGAGTTTGATAACATCTCAGTTTATACAGTGCTATTATAATATGGCCTAACATCTTAATTCATAGAATTATACTTTATTCCTTAATGACCCATTTTAAAGCTTCCCCATAAAAAGGTGCTGAAAATGGTATAATAGAAGGCTGAGGAGTACAGAGATAAAAAGCACGGTATCGGTTAATTAAAGTACAGCTAGTCATTTCTTCACTATTGGAAAAACTAATCTATTATTAAACTGAATTATATGTAAAATGATCTGAATGCTTTACTTATATTCTAGTTAAATAATACATTGCATGACCAAATCTCACTTCCACAAATAGTTTTCATGAGAGAATAAAATGTATTCTTTATCTCAAATAGAAAACCCCAGAAATAAAGTCATTAAATCCTTAATCATACAGTATGTGCCATGAGAAAAGCGTTTTATAGGAACGAGAATGTCTCTTTATTATTCTTTGCTTATATGGGGGCAGTATCAAGCAGTATCATCTGAAATATTTATTAGTTACAAAGTTTTTCAACTTCAATTTCAAGCATATTTAATTTAGGATCATTTTATGATACATTAATGTCTCCTCAAGTTATCATGCATCTTTCAGTAGGACACCAATGCCCAAATATGGCTTTAGAAACAATATCAGAGAACATCATTTGCTTTTATTATCTAAATTATTAGAACATTGTCAAGAAGAAGGATTAAGAGGTTGTCTAAGTCTAGGTAAGAAAAAACTATATATGGCTGGGGGACCTCTAAAAAAAGAACTGATACTCATCTTTCCCTAATCCCCCACAGCTGCCATTTGAACAGCTCCCAGTACCCACTTATCACATCTTCTACCTTGGTCCTATGACTCGTCATCCCTACAAAAACTGCCCGCTAAGCCACTCAATGGCTGAAACTGTTTTCTGCTATTTTTATAGGACCCTAAGCTACAAATGTTTTCATCATCTGGTAGTGCTGCACTTATTTACATGTGCTGCACTTATGTACAGTGGGGCAAAAAAGTAATTTTCATCATAGGTATGCCTTAACTATGAGAGACATAGTGAGAAAAAAAACTCCATAAAATCACATTGTCTGATTTTTAAAGAATTTATTTTGGTAAGAATTATGGAGGAAAATAAGTATTTGGTCACCTTCAAACAAGCAAGATTTCTGACTCTCACAGACCTGTAACTTCTTCTTTAACCCCTTGGGGACGGAGCCCATTATGACCCTAAAGACGGGAGCATTTTTTTGCAAATCTGACCACTGTTACTCTAACCCCTTCACGACGAGCGACATACATGTACGGCGCCGCAAAGTGTCACTTGGCGCACGGCGACGTACATGTACGTCGTGGGGTTCCTGGATCTCTGCGTCACCGGTAGCGGTGATCGGGCCGGGATGACTGCTGTTATCTAACAGCAGGCATCCCGGCACATCACCGAGGGGGGTCCTGAGACCCCCCCATGACCGCGATGGTGCAAATCGCAGGTTAATTCAGACCTGCGATCTGCGCGATTCTGGGTCATACGGGTCACTGGTGACCCGGTGACCCGGAAAATAAGAGGGATCGGGGGTGTCCGAGACACCCTCGATCCCCCTGAAGGCATAGGAGTTTGGTGGCAGGGGTGCCAACCCTTCCTATCCCTGCTATTGGTCGGTCGAGCGACCGACCGATAGCAGACCGGGGGAGGGGGTTTAAAGTTCGGTTCCCCCGCTTTGCCCACCTATCGGTGTCCGGGCAAAACGGGGGAACTGTCCAGGGAAGGTCGGCGCCGAAGGTCCCTTACCTGGATCCCGGAGCGCAATCCTCCATGCGGGGATCCCCCACGTGCGGCGGCGGCAGCAATACATCCAGGTCCTGCTAGGTGAGTTGTTGCCTAGCAACATCTGGAGGGCCACAGTTTACAGTGATCTCCAAACCGTGGCCCTCCAGATGTTGCAAAACTATAACTCCCAGCATGCCCCGACAGCTGTTTGCTGTGTGGACATGCTGGGACTTGTAGTTTTGCAATATTTAGAGGGGTTCAGGTTGTAGATCACTAAGTGGTCTCAAACTGTAGCCCTCCAGATGTTGCAAAACTACAACTCTCAGCATGCCCAGACATCAGTTTGCTGTCTGGGAATGCTGCGAGTTGTAGTTTTGCAACATCTGGAGGGCCACAGTTTTGAGACCACTGGACAGTGATTTACAACCTGAACCCCTCTAAATCTTGCAAAACTACAACTCCCAGCATTCAGGAACAGCATAAGTATGTCTTGGCATGCTGGGAGTTGTACTTGCGTGCCTCCAGCCGTTGCATAACTACATCTCCCAGCATGCCCTTCCGCAATCAGTACATGCTGGGAGTTGTAGTTTTGCAACAGCTGGAGGCACACTGGTTGGAAAATACTGAGTTAGGTCATAGAACCTAACTCAAGGCTTTCCAACCAGTGTGCCTCCAGCTGTTGAAAAACTACAACTCCCAGCATGCATGGTCTGTCAGTGCATGCTGGGAGTTGTAGTTCTGAACCCCCTCCCATGTGAATGTACAGGCTACATTCACACTGGCGGCAGATTACAGTGAGTTCCCCGCTTCAAGTTTGCTTGCTGCGGCAAATTTTCCGCCGCAGCTCGAACTCCTAGCGGGAGACTCAGTGTAATCTGCCTCCAGTGTGAATGTAACCTAAAAACACTACACTAACATAAAATAAAGAGTAAAACACTACATATATACACGTACACTGCCCCACCACCACCCCCCTTCCCCAATAAAAATGAAAAATGTGTTATACGGTAGTGTTTCTAAGATGGAGCCTCCAGCTGTTGCAAAACAAAAACTCCCAGCATTTCTGGACAGCAATTGACTGTCCAAGCATGCTGGGAGTTTTACAACAGCTGGATGCACCCTGTTTGGGAATCACTGGCATAGAATACCCCTATGTCCACCCCTGTGCAAGTCCCTAATTCAGGCCTCAAATGCACATGGCGCTCTCACTTTGGAGCCCTGTCGTATTTCAATGCAACAGTATAGGGTCACATATGGGGTATCGCCGTACTCGGGAGAAATTGCCTAACACATTTTGGGGGGCTTTTTCTCCTTTTACCCCTTATGAAAAGGAACAGTTAGGGTCTACACCAGCATGTTAGTGTAAAAAAAATAAACATTTTTACGCTAACATGCTAGTGTTGCCCTATACTTTTCATTTTCACAAGAGGTAAAAGGGAAAAACGCCCCCCAAAATTTGTAACGCAATTTCTCCTGAGTACGGAGATACCCCACAGGTGTCTGACGGATCTTTGGAACATTGGTCCATTAAAATGAAAAATTTTGCACAGCCCACTGTTCCAAAGATTTGTCAGACACCAGTGGGGGGTAAATGCTCACTGTACCCCTCATTACATTCTGTGAGGGGTCTAGTTTCCAAAATGGTATGCCATGTGTTTTATTTTTTATTTTTTGCTTTCCTGGCACCATAGGGGCTTCCTAAATGCGACATGCCCCCCGAGCAAAATTTGCTCTCAAATAGCCAAATATGACGCCTTCTCTTCTGAGCATTGTAGTTTGCCCGCAGTGCACTTCAGGTCCACTTATGGGGTACCTCCATACTCAGAAGAGATGGGGTTACACATTTTGGGGGGTATTTTCTGCTATTAACCCTTGCAAAAATGTGAAATTTGGGGGGAAACCCACATTTTAGTGAAAATAAATAAAAAATGTTTTACATATGCAAAAGCCATGAAAAACCTGTGGGGTATTAAGGCTCACTTTATCCCTTGTTACGTTCCTCAAGGGGTCTAGTTTCCAAAATAGTATGCCATGTGTTTTTTTTTTGCTGTCCTGGCACCCTAGGGGCTTCCTAAATGCAACACGCCCCCCCCCCCCTCCCGAGCAAAATTTGCTCTCAAAAAGCCAAATATGACTCCTTCTCTTCTGAGCGTTGTAGTTCGTCCGCAGTGCACTTCAGGTCAACTTATGGGGTACCTCCATACTCAGAAGAGATGGGGTTACAAATTAGTGGGGGGAGGTCTTTTCTGCTATTAACCCTTTAAAAAAATTGAAATTTGGGGGAAAACTAACATTTTAGTGAAAAAAAAATGTTTTTTTTTTTACATATGCAAAAGTCGTGAAACACCTGTGGGGTATTAAAGCTCACTTTATTCCTTCTTATGTTCCTCAAGGGGTCTAGTTTGCAAAATGGTATGCCATGTGTTTTTTTTTTTTTTTTGCTGTTCTGGCACCATAGGGGCTTCCTAAATGCAACATGCCCCCAAAAACCATTTCAGAAAAACGTACTCTCCAAAATCCCCTTGTCGCTCCTTCGCTTCTGAGCCCTCTACTGCGCCCGCCGAACACTTTACATAGACATATGAGGTATGTGCTTACTCGAGAGAAATTGGGTTATACATAAAAGTATACATTTTCTCCTTTTACCCCTTGTAAAAATTGAAAAATTGAGTCTACAAGAACATGCGAGTGTAAAAAAATGAAGATTTTGAATTTTCTCCTTCACTTTGCTGCTTTTCCTGTGAAACACCTAAAGAGTTAAAACACTTACTGAATGTCATTTTGAATACTTTGGGGGTGCAGTTTTTATAATGGGGTCATTTATGGGGTATTTCTAATATGAAGACCCTTCAAATCCACTTCAAACCTGAACTGGTCCCTGAAAAATTGTGAGTTTGAAAATTTTGTGAAAAATTGGAAAATTGCTGCTGAACTTTGAAGTCCTCTGGTGTCTTCCAAAAGTAAAAACATGTAAATTTTATGATGCAAACATAAAGTAGACATATTGAGGGACATTTATCAATGTTTGCTTATGTATTCTTTTTTTTAGTAATTTTTTCCTTACTTTTTTTTTGCTTATGTGTGACTTATTTATCAACTGGTTTCAGCCTGTTGATAATTTTCTTTCACGTAAGCAATTTTTCCTTTTTTACTTTGGTAGTAGCTTTTTCTGCTCCATGTTTGAGCTGGAGTAAAGTTAGTCAATTTTTAACCCTGTTGCGACTTTTTTTTGCGCAGTTGCGACTGTCGCAGTTAATAAATACCTGACTACCCGTAGTCCATTTTAAAATTATTACTACGTAGTTAATTTTTGGAAAACTTGCTTTTCTCGCTTTCCAGTCAAAATGTTGCACGAAAAATCGCGTAGTCGCAGTTGCGACAATTTTGCGACAATTATAGTAAAGAAAACCTGACTAAACCCGTTGATAAATGTCCATAATTGTATATGTGAAAAAAAAAATTATTTGGAATATCCATTTTCCTTACAAGCGGAGAGCTTCAAAGTTAGAAAAATGCTAAATTTAAAATTTTTTTCATCAAATTTAGGGATTTTTCACCAAGAAAGGATGCAAGTTACCACAAAAATTTATCACTATGTTAAAGTAGAATATGTCACGAAAAAACTGTCTCAGAATCAGAATGATAAGTAAAAGCATTCCAGAGTTATTAATGTTTAAAGCGACAGTGGTCAGATTTGCAAAAAAGGGCTTCGTCCTAGAGGTGAAAATGGTCTCCGTCCTTAAGGGGTTAAGCATTAATAACTCTGGGATGCTTTTACTTATAAATTTGATTCCGAGATTGTTTTTTCGTGACAAATTCTACTTTATGGTAGGGCAAATTTTCGTCGATACTTGCATCATTTCTTGGTGAAAAATTTAAATTAGCATTTTAAAATTAGCATTTTTCTAACTTTGAAGCTCTCTGCTTGTAAGGAAAATAAACATTCCAAATAAACTATATATTAATTCACATATACAATATGCCTACTTTATATATGCATCATAAAGTTAACATGTTTTTACTTTTGGAAGACATCAGAGGCAATCAGCAACAATTTTCCAATTTTTCTCAAAATTTTCTAAATCGGATTTTTCAAGGACCAGTTCAGGTTTGAAGTGGATTTGAAGGATCTTCATATTAGAAATAGCCCATAAATCACCCCATTATAAAAACTGCACCCCTCAAAGTATTCAAAATGACATTCAGTAAGTGTGTTAACCCTTTAGGTGTTTCCCAGGAATAGCAGCAAAGTGAAGGAGAAAATTCAAAATCTTAATTTTTTACACTTGCATGTTCTTGTAGACCCAGTTTTTGAATTTTTACAAGGGGTAAAAGGAGAAAAATCCTATCAAAATTTGTAACCCAATTTCTCTTGAGTAAGGAAACACCTCATATGTGCATGTTAAGTGTTCGGCGGGCTCAGTAGAGGGCTCAGAAGGGAAGGAGCGACAGTGGGATTTTGGAGAGTGAGTTTTTCTGAAATCGTTTTTGGGGGCATGTCCCATTTAAGTAGCCCCTATGTTGCCAGGACAGTAAAAAAATACCCACATGGCATACTATTATGGAAACTACACCCCTCAAGGAACGTAACAAGGGCTACAGTGAGCCTTAACACCCCACAGGTGTTTGACAACTTTTTGTTAAAGTTGGATGTGTAAATGAAAAAAAAAATTTTTTTCACTAAAATGCTGGTTTTCCCCCAGAAAATGCCCCCCAAAATTTGTAACCCCATTTCTTCTGAGTATGGAAATACCCCATATGGGGATGTCAAGTGCACTGCGAGCGCACTACAATGCTCAGAAGAGAAGGAGCGCCATTGAGATTTTAGAGAGAGAATTTGTTTGGAATGGAAGTCGTGGGCCATGTGCATTTACAAAGCCCCCCGTGGTGCCAGAACAGTGGACCCCCCACATGTGACCCCATTTTGGAAACTACACACCTCATGGAATGTACTAAGGGGTACAGTGAGCATTTACACCCTACTGGCATTTGACAGATGTTTGGAACAGTGGGCTGTGCAAACGAAAAATTACATTTTTCATTTTCACGGACCACTGTTCCAAAAATCTGTCAGACACATGTGGGGCGTAAATGCTCACTGTACCCCTTATGACATTCTGTCAGGAATGTAGTTTCTAAAATGGGGTCACATGTGGGGGAGGTTCCTTGTTCTGGCACTATGGGGGCTTTGTAAACACACGTGGCCTTCAATTCCGGACAAATTTTCTCTCCAAAAGCCCAATGGCGCTCCTTCTCTTCTGAGCATTGTAGTTCGCCCGTAGAGCACTTTACATCCATGTATGGGGTATTTATATACTCAGAAGAAATGGGGTTACAAATTTTGGGGGGCTTTTGTCCGATTTTCCCTTGTGAAAATGAAAAATTTAGGGTAACACCAGCATTTTAGTGAAATTTTTTTTATTTTCTTTATTTTCCCATTCAACTTTAATGAAAATTTGTCAAACATATGTGGGGTGTTAAAGTTCACTATTCCCTTTGTTACGTTCCGTGGGGAGTTTAGTTAGCAAAATGGGGTCACATGTGGGTATTTATTTTTTTGTGTTTATGTCAGAACCGCTGTAAAATCAGCCACCCGCTGTGCAAATCACCAATTTAGGCCTCAAATGTACATAGTGCGCTCTCACTCCTGAGCCTTGTTATGTGCCGCAGAGCATTTTACGCCCACATATGGGGTATTTCCGTACTCAGGAGAAATTGTGTTACAAATTTTGTGGGTCTTTTTTTCCTTTTACCTCTTGTGAAAATAAAAGGGCAACATAAAAAAAAATGTTTACACTAACAGGCTGGTGTAGCCCCCAACTTTTCCTTTTCATAAGGGGTAAAAGGAGAAAACGCCCCCCAAAATGTGTAGTGCAATTTCTCCCGAGTACGGAAATACCCCATATGTGGCACTAAACTGTTTCGTTGAAATAAGACAAGGCTACACGAAGTGAGACAGGGCTACACGAAGTGAGAGAGCGCCATGCGCATTTGAGGACTAAATTAGGGATTGCATAGGGGTGGACATAGGGGTATTCTATGCCAGTGATTCCCAGACAGGGTGCCTCCAGCTGTTGCTAAACTCCCAGCATGCCTGGACAGTAACTGTCTGTCCGGAAATGCTGGGAGTTGTTGTTTTGCAACAGCTGAAGGCTCCGTTTTGGAAACACTGCTGTACAATACGTTTTTCATTTTTATTGGGGGGGACAGTGTAAGGGGGTGTATATGTAGTGTTTTACCCTTTATTATGTGTTAGTGTAGTGTAGTGTTTTTAGGGTACATTCGCACTGGCAGAGGTTTACAGTGAGTTTACCGCTATGAGTTTGCGCTGCGGCAAAAAATTTGCCGCAGCTCATACTTGACGCAGGAAACTTACTTTAAACCTGCCCGTGTGAGTGTTCCCTGTACATTCACATGGGGGGGATACCTCCAGCTGTTTCAAATCTACAACTCCCAGCATGCACTGACAGACCGTGCATGCTGGGAGTGGAACTTTTGCAACAGCTGGAGGCACAATGGTTGGAAAACCTTCAGTTAGGTTCTGTTACCTAACTCAGTATTTTCCAACCAGTGTGCCTCCAGCGGTTGCAAAACTACAACTCCCAGCATGTACTGATCGCCGAAGTGCATGTTGGGAGATGTAGTTATGCAACAGCTGGAGGTACGCAACTACTACTCCCAGCATGCCGAGACAGCTGTTTGCTGTTTGGGCATGCTGGGATTTGCAGTTTTGCAACATCTGGAGGGCTACAGTTTAGAGACCACTGCACAGTTATCTCCAAACAGTGGACCTTCAGATGTTGCAAAACTACAAATGTATAGTGGTATCAAACTGTAGCCCTCTAGATGTTGCTAGGCATCTTACTGGCTTCTGTCGGATCTAGGGAGCCAGCAGCATGACATGCCGCCCGCCGATCTCCAACACTGATCATCGCCCGCAGCCTCGCCCGCAGGGTAAGTGGACTTCATCGCCGGTCCCCTTCGATTTCCCCGTTCTGCCCCGCCTATTGTGGGTGGGCAGAACGGGGAAAATGAAAGTTAACCCCCCGCCCCCGATCTGCTATTGGACGTCGCTTCTAGACGCCCAATAGCAGGGATAGGAGGAGTGGCACCCCTGCCACCTCACTGCTATCCCTTCAGGGGGATCGTCAGTGTCTTGGACAACCACGATCCCCCCTATTTTCCAGGTCACTGGGTCACCATAGACCCGTATGACCTGGAATAGCCGCAAATCGCAAGTGTGAATTCACTTACGATTTGCGACGATCGCTGACATGAGGGAGGGGGTCTGATGACCCCCCTGGGCATTTGCGTGGGGTGCCTGCTGATCAATATCAGCAGTCACCCCGGTCCGGTCCCCACCCGGTGCGTGGCGGGGACCGAAATTCCCACAGGCGTAATTCCCTTTGTCCCCAACAGGTTAAAAGTCTGCTCTGTCCTCCACTCTTTGCCTGTATTAATAGCACCTGTTTGAACTTGTTATCAGTATAAAAGACACCTGTTCACAACCTCAAACAGTCACACTCCAAACTCCACTATGGTTAAGACCAAAGAGCTGTTGAAGGACACCAAAAACAAAATTGTAGACCTGCACCAGGCTGGGAAGACTGAATTGGCAATTGGCAAGCAGCTTAATGTGAAGATATCAACTGTGGAAGCAATTATTAGAAAATGGAAGACATACATGACCACTGATAATCTCCCTCGATCTGGGGCTCCATGTAAGATCTCACCCCGTGGTGTCAAAATGATCACAAGAAGGGTGAGCAAAACTACCAGAACCACATGGGGGGACCTAGTGAATGACCCGCAGAGAGCTGAGACCAAAGTAACAAAGGCTACCGTCAGTAACACACTATGCCGCCAGGGACTGAAATCATGCAGTGCCAGTCGTATCCCCCTGCCAGTACATGTATGGGCCCATCTGAAGTTTGCTAGAGAGCATTTGTATGATCCAGAAGAATATTGGGAGGCACACCCTATCGGTCCAGCTAAGACGCTAGAAAGAGTGTGATGGTGCAAGGGTTAAGGCCACCAGACCTCTGGGTATACACTACTAGTCCCAGCAAGTCACCAAATTAACCCTTAGATAAACGTGTTTTACCAGAGCTTCCTTCAGAAAGGTGAGCTCATATAGTTAGAGATCAAAGACCAGAGCTGATTAATTAAACATGTAATCTGATAAAAGGTATTACAGTGCTGACTATATAAAAATACAGAAACAAAAGACATACAGGTATAAAAATATATAAAAGAGTTTTGAAAGGCAAGTTCAGAAAACAAAAATTGAAGTTCTTACAGCATGATGGTATAGCCGTCCTTTGTGGGTGAGAGTCCAGCTCTTCTCAGCTTTGGGCACAGCCTTGAACACCCTGAGTCTAGCATTGTTAAGTATTATATATCTGCCTTTTTGGAGGGACTCCATTCCCCCCTCCCCTCTGATCCCACCAGGGGGGCATCTCTGTTCCTGGCCCTCTTATCTGGTTGATTATATGATGGGACCAGAGTGCCCTTACATCCTGCTGCTTCAAAAGGGCCTCTCATTTCAAAAGAGATACAAACAAACAGCCAAACCCCCAATAAAATGCAATACACAAACCCTCAGTCTGAATGACCCTCACTCATGTCTTGGATAATACCTCACACACCTCCCCCTTAAGATGGGGACAGAGAGATCTTGCCTCTCCAGGCTGATAGATCTGTCTCCATTACTCCTCTATTTCTCCCTGACGCGATAATCCATCTGCATTTTGATGCAGGCTTCCTTTCCTGTGTTGGACAGTGAAATTATATTGTTGGAGGATAAGACTCCAGCGAAGCAGTTTGCCATTGTTACCTGACACTCTGTCCAACCAATGTAGAGGGTGGTGATCAGTTATGACAGTAAAATCCCTGCCATACAGGTATGGCTGTAATTTTTGCAAAGCCCAGACCACAGCTAGACATTCCTTCTCTATGACCGCATAGGCCACTTCTCTAGGCAATAGCTTCCTAATCAGGTAGAGAATGGGGTGTTCTTCTCCATTGGAGTTTACTTGGGTAAGAACAGCCCCCAGACCAAAATTGGAAGCATCTGTTTGTACCACAAACCTCCTACTGAAATCTGGGGCCTGGAGGACCGGAGAGTTGGACAATGCAGTCTTGAGGGCAATGAAGGACTTATCACAATCCTCAGTCCAGGTAATTTGCTTGGACACCTTCTTTTTTGTCAAGTCTGTGAGAGGTTTTGCTATCTTACTATAATCCGGGACAAATCTACGATAATACCCTGCAGTCCCCAAAAAGGACATGACCTGTTTTTTGGTCTTAGGAATTGGCCAGGCCATAATAGACTCCACCTTACTGGGCTCAGGGCGTAGGGACCCTCCTCCTACTCTATGCCCCAGATACTGCACTTCTGTCATGCCAACTTGACACTTTTTGGGTTTTATGGTAAGCCCTGCCTCAGCTATTTGCTTTACCACCTTGCCCAGGTGACTCAGGTGCTCCTCCCAGGTGTTACTGAATATGGCAATATCATCTAAGTATGCCACGGCGTATTTCCTGTGGCCCTCTAGCAGCTGATCAACCAGTCGTTGGAAAGTGGCTGGGGCATTTTTCATCCCAAAGGGCATGACACAGCACTCAAACAACCCAAAGGAAGTGATAAAGGCAGACCGCTCCTGGGCCTTTGGGGTCATAGGAATCTGCCAGTACCCTCTGCTTAAATCCATGATAGTCACATATTGGGAACCTGCTAGCTGATCAAGTAGTTCATCTATTCTGGGTATGGGGTAAGCATCAAAGGTAGTCACGGCATTTAACCTTCGGTAATGCACACAGAACCTAGTGGATTTGTCTTTTTTGGGCACCAGTACTACTGGGAGGCCCAGGGGCTTTTTGACTTCTTAATTACCCCTAGCTCTTACATGTCCTCGATCTCCTTCTGTATATGGGCCTTTACCTCTGGGGATACCCGGTAGGCTACCTGTCTTAGTGGTGGCTGGTCCCCCGTATCAACATGGTGGGTGGCTAGAATAGTTCGCCCTGGCCTCCCCGTAAAGGTGGCACTGTAGGGGCCTAGTACCTGATTAATCTGCCTCCTCCTTTCATCTGAGAGCTGTGGATTGATCTCCACATCCTGAAGGGATCCCTGGCTCTTAGCTTCCTCCACTAGATCAAGTAAGGGATCACTACCCAGCCCTTCCTCTGGTGCACTACATACACTGAGTACCACCTCCTCAGGGTCATAGTATGCCTTTAGCATATTAATGTGGTACTGTCTCTGCCCCTGACCTTTCTAATCAAGGGCTACTACATATGTGGTGGGTTCTAGGCACTGTAAAATGGTAAAGGGACCCTCCCAGGCAGCCTGCAACTTATTCTGCCTAATGGGGTTCAGAACCATTACCTTCTGTCCCACTTCATAAACCCGATCCCTTGCATTGCGATCGTACCAGTACTTCTGCCTGGACTGTGCTTCTGTGAGGTTGTCATGTACCAACCCAGTCAATGTCTGCATCCTGTCCCTGAATATCAGAACCTACTCCACCACAGAAGTCTCAGGGGCATGTAGCCCCCCTTCCCATTCTCCCCTAACTAAATCTAGGGGTCCCCGCACTTTGCGACCATACAATAACTCAAAGGGCGAGAAACCTGTAGACTCTTGGGATACCTTCCTGTAAGCAAATAACAGATGGGGTAAATACTTTTCCCAGTCTCTGCCCTCCGATTCTACAAATGTTTTTAGCATTTGTTTCAAGGTGCCATTGAACCTCTCGCAGAGACCATTTGTTCGGGGGTGGTATGGGCTTGCTACCAAGTGCTGTACATTCACCTTTTTACAGAGATTTTGCATGAGATTGGACATGAACTGGGTGCCCTGATTAGTGAGCATTTCTTTGGGGTACCCCACCCTGCAGAATATACTGATCAGTGCATCTGCCACCTTATCTGCCCAGACAGAGGATAAGGCAACAGCTTCAGGGTACCTAGTTGCATAATCCACCACAGTGAGAATAAACTGTTTCCCTGTGCTGCTGGGTATAACCAGAGGCCCCACAATATTCACTGCCACTCATTCAAAGGGTACAGATGACTGGTAGGGGAACTAGGGGAACACGAGTAACATCCCCAGACTTACCCACCCTCTGGCAGACACGACAAGATCTACAATAATTGGCAACAGCAGTACCCATACCCGGCCAGTAGAAATTGTGTGCCAGCCTGGACTTTGTCTTGGCCACTCCAAATTGTCCTGCCAGGGGGGGTCTCATGGGCCAACCTCAGCAGCTCTTTCCTGTACTGCCTAGGAACCACTAACTGCCTTTCTCTCTCCTGGGCCCCTAGCATGCCTTTGGAAAGGGACTGATGCCCATCTGTGTCAACACCTGTATGTTCAGCACATTGTCTCAGCCCTTCCAGGGAAGGGTCACTGCGCAGAGCTTCCCGGAAATGCTCATTTTCCTCCCCCCATCTCGTGGTATCAGGGAGCACATTTCCCCCAGGTGTACTAGCATCTCCATCTTCCTCTGCTGGGGCTTGCAAGTCACACAGCTTGCCCCTTGCATCACCATCCTCCCTTCTTTTTAAAGCTGCAGCCCTGGCATGCTGCTGACGCATTACCACTGCCACCATTGGTATGCCTCCCTGGGGTTTACCTTCCTCCCCCTCAGTTCCAGACATAACAATACAGGCATCATACACAGGGCTATCACTCCTTCCCTCCTCCTCCTTAGGCTCACAGGATTGGGACATATCACTCACTGCTGGTCCCTCATCCTTACATGTCACCAGGGGCACACCAACCCCTCCCCCTAGCCCATCTCCACTAGGTTTTGGCATTGGCAATGCATTGTTACCACATTTTACAATACACCCCATTCCACTTTTGGAAAACATTGCTGGTTCAATCACAGGTAAACAATTATCAATCCCCTGCACTCCCTCCCAGTTACCACATTTCACAACACACCCCATTTCACTTTTGGAAAACATTACTGGTTCAGTCACAGGTAAACAATTATCAATCCCCTGCACTCCCTCCCAGTTACCACGTTTCACAACAAACCCCATTTCACTTTTGGAAAACATTACTGGTTCAGTCACAGGTAAACAATTATCAATCCCCTGCACTCCCTCCCAGTTACCACATTTCACAGTGTCTCCCAAAGTCTTGCACAGTACCTCAGAATGAACAGGGCTCTCTCCTAGCCCATCCGGTGTGCAGGTAGTGTCCTCTGGAGCATAATGACAGAGCATCCGACCCAAATCATTCCCCAGCAGAACATCAACAGGGATGTCCTCAGAGAACCCCACCTTCCACAAACCTTTGCCTGTACCCCAATAAAGGTACACACGGGCCATGGGCACAGCAGGCCGCACACCTCCAATTCCTTTTAAAGCCATGGTTCTTCCAGGGATGATGTCCTCTATATCCACCACTTCAGGCCGCACCAAGGTAAAGGAGGCTCCAGAATCTCGCAAACACACTGTCACCCGGTCACCCACAGTTACACTCTGCAGGTTATCCGCTCTTTTCTCCACCGCTCCGGACACCAGAAGAACGGCTGTGTGTCCTCCAGCTACTGGTGGAGAATTCTTTTTGTTGGGGCAAGTGGCACTCAGGTGCCCAATATTGTTGCATCTGTAACATCGGCGGGTGTCCCCCTGACCCAATGTGGCTCCTGTTGCTTTTGGGAATGATGGCAAGAATTTCCTGGCTGACCTGGTGGTTCTCTGTGGGTGTGTGGCTCCCCTCCAGGTACTTGCTCCAGCTTGTGCAGATCCACGCTTTGATGCTGGCGCCCGGTTGTTGGCAAAGTCATCTCCTAGTTCTGCTGCTTCCATGGCTGTCTTGGGCTTGCGGTCCAATATCCACTCTCTGGCTTCAAAGCTCCGTGTTTGCAGAAACTGATCCAGGACCATCAAGTCCTCCAGGGCCTCATAGGTAGTGACTTGTAGGCCCCCAGTCCATTAATGCAGTCCTTAGCTGAACTGCATGTTCAGTGCAGCTTTCTGTGGCACTTTGTTGCAAAGTCCTAAATCTTTTCAGATAAGCCTCTGGAGTCAGATTAAAACTTTTTAGCAAGGCAGATTTTATTGCTTCATAGTTCTGGTCACTTTCAGAGGGAAGCGAAGCAAACACATCCAGAGCTTTCCCTCGCAGCCGTGGGGTTAGATATCGTCCCCACTGTTCCTTAGGTAGATGGAACTGCCGGCAAACCTTTTCAAATCCCCTCAGGAAAACATCCAGATCACCATCTTTCTCCAACATGGGGAAATGTTCCAAGCGGGGTTTGTGGTCTCCTTGATCCTGCACATCACTCCGTGCGGATGAAGCATCCCCTCTCAGCCTCAGAACCTCCAGTTCATGCCTTCGCTGGGCCTCTCTTTCTGCGTCTCGTGCCTGGGCCTCTCTTTCTGTGGCTTGTGCCTGGGCCTCTCTTTCTGCGGCTCATGCCTGGGCCTCTCTTTCTGCAGCTCGTGCCTGGGCCTCCCTCTCTGCAGTTTGGTACTGGAGAAGCAGTTAGAGTTTCATATTGGCATCCACATTCCCAAGGTGTTGTAAGGCAGTCCGCATCTAAGAGTCCAAGGCCTCATGGGGAGTACTGTCCTGATGGGGAGTAATGTTATATTCCCCAGGAGATATCAGTCCTTGGATGGCAGTTTCAGCTGTAGGACTTTGCCTCATGTCACTCAGCTCTTCTGCACGGGCATCATACTCCACAAGATCAGCAATAAGTTGTTCCTTGTTCTTTCCTGCAGTAGGGATGTCCTTTTCTTGGCACATTAGCTCCAGTGCAGGCATGGACTGCTTGCGATATGCCTCCATATTTCCAAGATGAGACAGAGGAGGTAAAACAGGAGATGGGGAGGACAGAACTGTCTTCCACTCTTTTTGTATGTCTTTTAAACCAGCACTGATCTATGTCTTTGGAATTTACACACAAGAAGATGTATGCAATTTATTTTTTAGTGCTAAGATTTCCTCACAGGTAAAATCCAGCAAGCACTAAAAATCTCTAAATATATCCCAATGCTGCCCCCAGTTGTCACGATCACATCCTATCGGTCCAGCTAAGACGCTAGAAAGAGCGTGATGGTGCAAGGGTTAAGGCCACTAGACCTCTCGGTATCCACTACTAGTCCCAGCAGGTCACCAAATTAACCCTTAGATAAACCTGTTTTACCAGAGCTTCCTTCAGAAAGGTGAGCTCATATATTTAGAGATGAAAGACCAGAGCTGATTAATTAAACATTTAATCTGATAAAGGGTATCACAGTGCTGACTATATAAAAATACAGAAACAAATGACATACAGGTATAAAAATATATAAAAGAGTTTTGCAAGGCAAGTTCAGAAAACAAAACATGAAGTTCTTACAGCATGATGGTATAGCCATCCTCTGTGGGTGAGAGTCCAGCTCTTCTCAGCTTTGGGCACAGCCTTGAACACCCTGAGTCTAGCATTGTTAAGTATTATATATCTGCCTTTTTGGAGGGACTCCATTCCCCCCTCCCCTCTGATCCCACCAGGGGGGCATCTCTGTTCCTTGCCCTCTTATCTGGTTGATTATATGATGGGACCAGAGTGCCCTTACATCCTGCTGCTTCAAAAGGGTCTCTTACTTCAAAGGAGATACAAACAAACAGCCAGACCCCCAATAAAATGCAATACACAAACCCACAGTCTGAATGACCCTCACTCATGTCTTGGATAATACCTCACACACAGTTATAATTATAGTACACATATAGGATTCAATAATCAGGCCTCGGGCCTGACAGTCATATAGTCAGATGAAACCAAAGTAGAACTTATTGGTAAAATCTTAACTCGTCGTGTTTGGAGGAGAAATAATGCTGAGTTGCATTAAAAGAACATCATATCTACTGTGAAGCATAGGGGTGGAAACATCATGCTTTGGGGCTGTTTATCTGTTAAAGGGGTACTCCACCCCTAGCATCTTATCCCCTATCCAAAGGATAGGGGATAAGATATCAGATCGCCGGGGTCCCGCTGCTGGGCACCCCCGGGATCTCCGCTGCAGCACCCCGCTATCATTACTGCACAGAGCAAACTCGCTCTGTGCGTAATGATGGGCGATAAAGGGGCTGGAGCATCGTGACGTCACAGCTCCGCCCCCGTGACATCACGGCCCGATCCCAAAGACACAGCCCGGGCAATGAAGGAGTGGCTTCGTAAGAAGCATTTCAAGGTTCTGGAGTGGCCTAGCCAGTCTCCAGATCTCAATCCCATAGAAAACCTTTGGAGGGAGTTGAAAGTCTGTGTTGCCCAGCAACAGCCCCAAAATCTCTCTGCTCTAGAGATCTGCATTGAGGAATGGGCCAAACTATCAGCAACTTGCACAATTGGTGGCTTACTAAATACTTTTTTGCCCCACTGTGTGTGTATATATACATATATATATATACATATATATATATATATATATATATATATATATATATATATATAGAAACCAAAGATAGGCGCAGCACTCCAAAAAACAATGTGATTTAATATCTCATGTCAGCATTAGTAATGCTGACATGAGATATTAAATTACATTGTTTTTTGGAGTGCTGCGCCTGTCTTTGGTTTTTGTCTACGGAGGACTTTGATCGAGTCTTTTTTGGACGCTGGCACCATCATTGTTTCCGGACTGGATAAGTAGTGCTGCATTATTTTGGGACTATATATATATATATATATATATATATATATATATATATATATACAGTCATGGCCGTAAATGTTGACCCCCCCACTCCCCCCCACCCCCCCGGAAATGTTTCAAGAAAATGAAGTATTTGGTTGCAGTAACACATGTTTTGCTATACACATGTTTATTCCCTTTGTGTGTATTGGCACTAAACCAAAAAGGGAGGAAAAAAAGCAAATTGGACATAATGTCACACCAAACTCCAAAAATGGTCTGGTCAAAATTATTGTCACCCTTAACTTAATATTTGGTTGCACACCCTTTGGAAAAAATAACTGAAATCAGTGGCTTCCTACAACCATCAATAAGCTTCTTACATAGTTACATAGTTACATAGTTACATAGTTAGTATGGTTGAAAAAAGACATACGTCCATCAAGTCCAACCAGGGGATTGAAGGGAAGGATGTAAGGGGATAAGGGAAAGGGATGTAGTTTTATAATTCTGCATAAGCATTAATGTTATTTTGTTCCAGGAATGTATCTAACCCTGCTTTAAAGCTGTTAATTGTTCCTGCTGTGACCAGTTCCTGAGGTAGACCGTTCCATAAATTCACAGTCCTCACGGTAAAGAAGGCGTGCCGCCCCTTTAGACTAAACCTTTTCTTCTCCAGACAGAGGGAGTGCCCCCTCGTCCTTTGGGGGGGTTTAACCTGGAACAGTTTTTCTCCATATTTTTTGTATGGGCCATTTATATACTTATATACATTTATCATATCCCCCCTTAAACGTCTCTTCTCAAGACTAAACAATTGTAACTCCTTTAATCGCTCCTCATAGCTAAGATGTTCTATGCCCCATATTAGTTTAGTCGCGCGTCTCTGCACCCTTTCCAACTCCGCAGTGTCCCTTTTATGAACAGGCGACCAAAACTGAACAGCATATTCCAGGTGAGGCCGTACCAATGCTTTATAAAGGGGGAGTATTATGTCCCTGCCCCTCGAGTCCATGCCTCTTTTTATACATGACAATATCCTGCCGGCTTTGGAAGCAGCAGCCTGACATTGCATGCTATTTTGTAGTCTGTGATCTACAAGTACACCCAGATCCTTCTCTACCAGTGACTCTGCCAGTTTAATCCCCCCTAAGACATACGACGCATGCAGGTTATTAGTACCCAGATGCATAACTTTTCATTTATCCACATTGAACCTCATTTGCCAAGTGGATGCCCAGACACTTAGTCTATCCAAGTCATCTTGTAACTTATGCACATCCTCTAAGCCGGAATGTTGGACAACTCTTCCTTTGCAAACTGCTCCAGGTCTCTCTTATTGGAAGGGCGCCTTTTCCCAACAGCAATTTTAAGATCTCTCCACAGTTGTTCAATGGGATCTAGATCTGGACTTATTGCTGGCCACTTCAGAACTCTCCAGCGCTTTGTTGCCATCCATTTTTGGGTGCTTTATGACATATGTTTGGGGTCATTGTCCTGCTGGAAGACCCATGATCTTGGACGCAAACCCAGCTTTCTGACACTGGGCTGTACAGTGCAACCCAAAATCTGTTGGTAATCCTCAGATATCAAGATGCCTTTATCAAAAAGCTCTATCTTGGTCTCATCTGTCCACAAGATGTTTTCCCAGAAGGATTTTGGCTTACTCATATAGTGTTGAGCGGCATAGTCCATATTCGAATTCTCAATATTTTGCGAATATATGGACGAATATTTGTCATATATTCGCTAAATTCGCATATTCGTAATATTCACATTTTATTTTTGCATATGCGGAAATTCACATATGCGAAAATGCGCATATAAAAATTTGCATATGCGAAAATTAGCATATACAATTTTTTGCATATGCAAAAATGCGCACGCCAGTCTCACACAGTAGTATTAGAGCCTTCATTACACCACACAAGCTGGAAGCAGAGAGGGATGATCACTGTGATGTGTACTGTAAAAAAAAACCAAAAAAAACAATATTCATAATTACGAATATATAGTGCTATATTCGCGAATATTCGCAAATTCGCGAATATGCGATATTCGCGAATAAAATTTGCATTGCGAATATTCGCGAGCAACATTATTACTCAAGTTCATTTTGACAAAATGTAGTCTTGCTTTTTTATGTCTCTGTATCAGCAATGGGGTCCTCCTGGGTCTCCTGCCATAGAGTTTAATTTCATTTAAATGTTGACGCATAGTTTGCGCCGACACTGATGCTCCCTGCGCCTGCAGGATAGCTTGAATATCTTTGGAACTTGTTTGGGGCTGCTTATCCACCATCCGGACTATCCTGCATTGACACCTATCATAAATTTTTCTCTTCCATCCACACCCAGGGAAATAAGCAAACTTCTTCATAATGTTGCGCACTGTGGACAAAAACAAATCTAGATCTCTGGAGATGGACTTGTAACCTTGAGATTGTTGATATTTTTCCACAATTTTGATTCTCAAGTCCTCAGACAGTTCTCCTTATACTCATAGACCAACTAAAAGGTGGTCCAAAAAAAAACCTTTTTAAATCCCACACCAATTAAAATCATACACTTTATTGATCAACTCGCACACCAAGTGATTTGCCATGTGCATTAGATACTTGCTGCATGTGTATATATTAATTGTATACTCCAGCGTCTGCAGTATGCTGGAATATGCCTGGCTACCCTGATCTTAAAAACGTAATTGTTCAGGTCCCCCTCAACAGTTTTGCCACGTCCATGGCTTTATCAAGAGGTCCGGGACTCAGACGGTTCTCTACTCCTCTTTCGGTTGTCCATACTTAGTGTGGCACACACAGACACACAATGCAAAGACTAAGTGAACTTCTCTCCTTTTTTTTCTGCTTTCAGGTTTGATTTTTATATTTCCCACACCTGTTTCTTGCCCTAGGTGAGTTTAAAGGAGCATCATCTGCTTGAAATAGTCTTATTTATCCACAATTTTGAAAGGGTGCCAATAATTTCGTCCAGACCATTTTTTGAGTTTGGTGTAACATAATGTCCAATTTGCTTTTTTTTCCCTTCCTTTTTTGGTTTAGTTCCAAAACATACAAAGGGAATAAACATGGGTATAGCAAAACATATATTACTACAATCCTTTTCTGTGAGAAATACTTAATTTTCATGAAACATTTCAGGGGTGCCAGCATTTAAGACGATGACTGTATATATAGTATCCCTGGGCAAACAAGATAACTATTTTCTAAATGGAAACTATCTCAGTGATCAGCAGATTATAGTGGCCCTGCTTTGGTGTGGTTACTCATAAAATGACTCCTACGTGCCAGCCATACAAATAATTGGCTGACCATGTAAATTTGTAAATGGTATCACCAAAGGAGAGACTGTTACTTGTAAATAGATATCTGCTCTGGCAAATAGACAGAGCCCCATGTATTGAATTCCTACTTCAACATACACCATATATACACAGGGCTGTCAGGAAGGAGTTACCCCAAACCTCTACACCTATGCTTGGTGTGGAGATAGGAGCTGGACTTGCACCAACCACATCAAGAACCAGCTGTAGTAAAGAGCTGAGTGCCTGCTGTAATTTCTGACATTGGAGAGTTCTCCATGTTTTTAGATTCTGTGATCAAAAGCAACAATGGCCTCTAAATAGAGAAAGGAGGTGCCAATGGATTTACATGGCAGCCAAGGGTTTAACAATAGTCCCAGGTTTTCCATGATAGTACACATATTAGTTACTTAATGGAACTGAAAGAAGGTGAAACTAAGTTTGGAGAAATGAAGAAAAAAAAAAACAGAAATACTAATATGTATTTTATAAAGAAAAAAAATGTTAACAAAAAAAATCACCATGGGGGAGATTTATCAAAATCTGTGCAGAATAAAACTTGCCCAGTTGCCCATAGCAACCAATCAGCTTGCTTCTTCATTCTTCATTTTTAGGAAGACCTGTGAAAAATGAAAGAAGCAATCAGATTGGTTGATATGGGCAACTGGACAACTTTACCTCTGCACAGGCTTTGATAAATCTCACCCCATGTCCAAAATGACACAAACTATAATGGTACATGTAAAAACTAAAGGCCATCCGGAAAATAACAAACTTTTACATAGTGCCACTAACTAGAAAAAAATCTAATTGGTTTTTAAAAGACGAAATGGAAAAGATTTTTTTTTTTTGTGAAAAAGGGTTTTTATTATGCAAAAGTACTAAAACAAGTAAAATAACATAGTTTGTTACCAACATGTTACCAATAAAAAACTGCTAAATTGCTGTTTTATTTCTATTCCCACCATATAAAAGAATATATTTTTAAAACATTATTTGTACCCTGGTAGACTTTTTTTTTAGAATGTTTAGCCATGTAGAGGTATCTAAATGTGCAGTGTAAAAGAAGACCTGTTAGGCAGTGGAGACCGGCCCACAGAGAGGAGGCGCCCATCTTTTGCCAGAAATGCCAGAAGGGCAGTCCTGTCCTAGTATACATAGCATCCTAAAACTTGCATTTAAATTAACTTAACGTAAAATCTTTAATGGTCTTGGTATTAATTACACTAATAAGTAAATTTACTATTAATGAAAAAGTTACATAAATTTCACCTTAAAGATCAGATGTCACTTTTAAAAAAAGCAGTATACATTTCTTCATGGTTGTAATAACCATGTCAAACTTTTCTCAAAGTATACTAGACCCCCGCTCTTGAGTTCCACTTACCAGATTGTTTTCTGAGCTGAACCTGCTGTCATTGTATGATTTTACAAAAAGTCAACAATGAATTGAATTGTAAAGCATAAAATTTCAAAGCTGTGTTCCTATTTTCAGTTACTTATGCACGCCTTGTTAACCTGACTTAGGTAAAACAATAATAAAATAAAAAGTATACTAAAAAGGATTGGCTTTTCTAGAAAAACTATACAAAAAAAGTTTAACATGACTTGCTTTAAAGGGTTAATGTACTTATGTTACACTGCATTTGATCAAAATTATGAAACATTTGTCAGCTTAAGATGCCATTTTAAGGTCCATTAACTATAAGAATTGAAATTTTAATATGAACCATGAAGTTGGAACCTATTGTAAAGTGTTGACATGACATTGTACTGCAGTTCTATCGAATAATGTATTAACAAAGCATTCCTTTACAGACAATCATACCGGCTCAGAAAACATAAAGACAATAACTAAAGGGGGTGAAATAAAGCAAGATCAGAAAATACAGTGTTTTTCGGTATTTCAATGTGACTCTGCTCAATCAATCCAAACAGTTCCTTGTTGGTTTGTGACAGAGAATCCCTCCAAAAAATTAAACTACCTGTTATTCTAATCAGGTTTGTTTTCACAGTTTTTTTTTTTAATTGTGAATATTCATCTCTGTTTTATGCAGCTCACTCACTTGTTAGCTTTGCTGTGTAGACTAAGACAGAGTCATCAGAGAAAAAATGTTTAATGAGATCTGGATAAGAAAGGATAGCATTGTATTTGTAGGTTTTTGGGGTTAAAATTCAGTGCATACCTTATTTTTACATGTGTATTTGGTGCATAAACAGGGCAGGCGCAAGCCTAGGGCAGCTGACTTATGAAGCTGGCTGGGGGGGGGGGGGGGGGTGGAAAAATCGGAATTCCCAGCCACTGGCAGGCAATTCAGATCACAGGTGCCAAAACTACTAACCCTGACAAAACCGTGCTCCTTGCCACAGCCCCTAGCCCCTGTCCCCTGCCTACAGTGAATGGCCATACTTTGTTCATGTGGGGGAAGAAGTAGAGGCTGAAAGGTCCACGCGGCCAAGCTGTGAGCTCTGCCTCCGACTCTCCGAGCTCTTCTGCTTATGGGAAACTACATTTTGCGTGTACTTTTGCATCACCTCCAGGCTTTCTGTGCACACTGCAGGTGCAAATGACGATGTATTGTAAAGTATAGATGGAGATTCATCAAATCCTATGCAAAGGAAAGTTGACCAGTTGCTCATAGCAACCAATCTGATAACTTATTTTTTTTTTTAAGGCCTTAAAAAAAGAGAAGGGATCTGATTTGTTGCTATGGGAAACTGCTCAACTTTTCCTCTCCACAAGTTTTGATACATCTTCTCCATTGTCTGTAGTTAGTTACTGCACTCAAAACTTCATTTTGTAATACTTTGTAGTAAGCTGTATTTTATGTACAATTCGGTAGAAGAAGAAAAATCTTTTTTTTTTTCTTCATGGCATCTTTATTTCAAATTGGTTGGGTGAAAGAAGACATTTTATAGAACTTTAGAACTTTATAGAACAATTAAGCAACATCATGACAAAGTTTCTAAAATGGCTTTACAATGGCTTTATAAAACTTGGCTAGCTGGCAAATTACTCCTAACTGTGCCCCTTCAAACAATTATGGGATGTATTGGAATGTCACTGGAAAGTCAGTGCTTATCATTAAAGGGGTTATCCACCATAAGGTGATTTTAGTACATACCTGGCAGACAGTAATGGACATGCTTAGGAAGGATCTGCGCTTGTCTTGGGGCTAAATGGCTATGTTGTGAGATTACCATAACATTGTGGCTAGCTTTTTGTGAACTGTCTGAGTTTTATTTATTTTTTACTACAAATCCCACAATTCCATTTTCCTCCCTCCCACACATCAGCCACCCCACCCATTGAAACATAAATGAGCTGCATCCATTCAAAAGACCTGTGGTTTTCAATCAGGGTGCCTACAGCTGTTTCATTAGCTGCAGATTAATCTCTCTCACCAATCGATCGCTCCACCAATTGAAGCAGACAGGCTCCCTGTCCTCAGCTGACTAGTGTGTCAGGTCTCGGCCGCATTGCAAGCTGGGAAAAATCTGAGACAACAGTCATTTTGTATGCTGATAAAAATAAATATTGGAGTGAAAATCACAGAAGAATTGTGAGAAAACCATCACACACAGGTACAGACACTATATTATGAACTACACTAACTTTACAGCCTCTGTAGCATAGTCAAATAAAAAAAAAATCCTGGAATACCCCTTTAACATTAGTCCCCAACCTCACAAATATTCATCCTCACAGCCAAGTTCCAGTCGCAAGCATTCCCAAAAAGAATGGATAATGTTATAGTAGCACAAGAAGGACTGACTCTACTAGGATGCACTTTATTGTGGGCTGACTAACACTATCAAGTTTACATCCTAGACTTTATGTGTTGCTGTGATCTACTTGGATGAAGTATATGGTTTTCAAATAAGATTTTCAACAAGCATATATAGAGGTGCTTTTCTAGAGTCTACTAAAGGTTAGCCATGTAGAGCTGTAACAGGTAGTATGCATTCTACTGATGGGTTGCAGAGACATGACCAGCATCTGAATACCCCCCTGCTGCACCGTTCTGTTAGTGAATGCTAAACGAAACGCCCCATAAAATTCATATTTATTGTAAAATGTTAAAATCTCCTATACTGCTGGCTTACACATTTCTAACATAAGTCCTTACTCATTGCCTACAGTTACTGTAAAGACTTCTCTTTTAGAAGACATTTGTTATCACAAGAGTAAACACATCACAGGTTGCATCAGTTATCAGACAAGTGGCAAAAAAAGATGCATAACCTAAAATACCTGTATAAACTAAAGATTAATTTGTAGTTGCCATGCATAACAATCTTATACTAAACAACTCTAACAGTTAATAATAAAGCAGATTCATACACATTTAGTATCCATAGATGAGGTTTTGTTATATATTTAACCTTAAAGGGGTATTCCCGGATTTCTTTTTAATTTGATTGTGCTACAGGGGCTGTAATGTTAGTGTGGTTCATAATATAGTGTCTGTACCTGTGTTTGATGTCTGGTCTCACAATTCTTACTGCATGTGAGCTACATCACAATGTTTATTTTTAACAGCATACATAAAATGAGTGTCGTCTCAGGTTTTCCCAGGCTGCAGTGCAGCCTGAGACAATACCGAACTAGTCATGTGTTCAAAGGAGCTTGTCTGCTTCGATGGGTGGGGTGGAGAGGAGATCATTCTCCACAGGGCTGCAGGGAATTGTCCCAAGTGTGCTTCAATGGGTGGGGTGACTGATGTGTGGGAGGGAGAAAAGTGACCTCACACTTACAAACAAGGGATCATGGGATTTGTAGTTGGAGAAAGGAAACTCCAACAGGAAATAGCAATTTCACAAAAAGAAAGCAGCAGCTTATGGTGAACAACCCCTTTAACCCCTTAAGGACATAGGGCGTATCCATACGCCCCCGTTTCCAAGTCCTTAGGGACCGAGGGCGTATGGATACGCCCTGAGCATTTCCGGCCCCCACCGCTAGCCGGAGCGGAGCCGGAGCCGGATGCCTGCTGAAATCGTTCAGCAGGCATCCCGGCATATCGCCCAGGGGGGTCATTATGTCCCCCCATGTCGGCGATTGCCGCAGAGACGGCCCCGAACAGCCAGAGCCTGCAGGAGTGAGGTGGCACTGGTGCCACCTCACGATCGCCCTGATTCGTCGGCCGGATTACCGGCCGACCAATCAGAGCGCCTGCTGCGGGTGTCACTCCCGCAACCCGCTCCGCCCCTCTTCCGGAGGACGTGAGCGGGTGCGGGAAGACGACCCCGGGTGCTGGGGACCCCGATCCCCGGCGTCCCTGTTGGGATCGGGGCCCCAGGAGCGACGGCGGCGGCGGCGAGGGACAGTCCTGTGTGGATCGTTGGAGGTGAGTGACAGCCTCCTGCTGTTGCTTAGCAACAGCTCCCAGCATGCAACAAGGGCATGCTGGGAGCTGTAGTTTTGCAACAGCTGGAGGCACATTCTTTCTATGGAAAAGTGTACCTTCAGCTGTTGTGTAACTACAACTCCCAGCTTGCACAATCAGCTAAAGTGCATGCTGGGAGTTGTAGTGGTGCATCTGGTGGTTGCATAACTACAACTCCCAGCATGCCCGTTGGCTGTCGGTGACTGCTGAGAGTTGTAGTTTTGCAACAGCTGAAGGCACACTGAGTTAAGTAGTAAACCAGTGTGTCTCCAGCTGTTGCATAACTACAATCCCCAGCATCCCCAGCCAATGTAGTATGCCTCCGGCTGTTGCATAACTCCAAGACCCAGCATGCCCTTCCGCTGTCCGTACATTCTGGGGGTTGTAGCTTTTTCAACAGCTGAAGGCACACTGGTTGCAAAACATTGAGTTTGTTACCAAACTCGGTGTTTCACAACCTGTGTGTCTCCAGCTGTTGCAAAACTACAACTCCCAGCATGCACTGATAGACCGTCCATGCTGGGAGTTGTAGTTTTGCAACAGCTGGATGTTCCCCCCCCAATGTGAATGTACAGGGTACACTCACATGGGCGGAGGATTACAGTAAATATCCGGCTGCAAGTTTGAGCTGCAGCAAATTTTCTGCCGCTGCTCAAACTGCCAGCGAGAAACTACTGTGAACCCCCCCACCCGTGCGACTGTACCCTAAAAACACTACACTACACTAACACAAAATAAAATAAAAAAACACTACATATACACATACCTCTACACAGCCCCCCTCCCCTCCCCAATAAAAATGAAAAACGTCTGGTACGCCACTGTTTCCAGAACGGAGCCTCCAGCTGTTGCAAAACAACTACTCCCAGTATTGCCAGATACCCACTGACTGTCTAGGCATGCTGGGAGTTTTACAACAGCTGGAGGCTCCCTGTTTGGGAATCACTGGCGTAGAATACCCCTATGTCCACCCCTATGCAATCCCTAATTTAGGCATCAAATGCGCATGGCGCTCTCACTTTGGAGCCCTGTCGTATTTCAAGGCAACAGTTTAGGGACACATATGGGGTATCGCCGTACTCGGGAGAAATTGGGCTTCAAATTTTGGCAGATATTTTCTGCTATTACCCTTTTTAAAAATGTAAAATTTTTGGGAAAACAGGCATTTTAGGTAAAAAAATATTTTTTTTTTTTACATATACAAAAGTCATGAAACACCTGTGGGGTATAAAGGTTCACTTAACCCCTTGTTACGTTCCCCGAGGGGGTCTAGTTTCCAAAATGGTATGCCATGTGTTTTTTTTTTTTGCTGTCGTGGCACCATAGGGGCTTCCTAAATGCGGCATGCCCCCAGAGCAAAATTTGCTTTCAAAAAGCCAAATGTGACTCCTTCTCTTCTGAGACCTGTAGTGCGCCAGCAGAGCAATTTTCACCCCCATATGGGGTGTTTTCTGAATCAGGAGAAATTGGGCTTCAAATTTTGGGGGGTATTTTCTGCTATTACACTTTTTAAAAATGTAAAATTTTTGGGAAATCAAGCATTTTAGGTAAAAAAAAAAATATTTTTTTTACATATGCAAAAGTCGTGAAACACCTGTGGGGTATTAAGGTTCACTTAACCCCTTGTTACGTTCCCTGAGGGGTCTAGTTTCCAAAATGGTATGCCATGTGTGTTTTTTTGCTGTCCTGGCACCATAGGGGCTTCCTAAAGGTGACATGCCCCCCAAAAACCATTTGTCGCTCCTTCCCTTCTGAGCCCTCTACTGCGCCCGCCGAACAATTAACATAGACATATGAGGTATGTGCTTACTCGAGAGAAATTGGGTTTCAAATACAAGTAAAAATTTTCTCCTTTTTACCCCTTGCAAAAATTCAAAAATTGGGTCTACAAGAACATGCGAGTGTAAAAAATGAAGATTTTGAATTTTCTCCTTCACTTTGCTGCTATTCCTGTGAAACACCTAAAGGGTTAATACACTTACTGAATGTCATTTTGAATACTTTGGGGGGTGTAGTTTTTATAATGGGGTCTTTTATGGGGTATTTCTAATATGAAGACCCTTCAAATCCACTTCAAACCTGAACTGGTCCATGAAAAATAGCGAGTTTGAAAATTTTTTGAAAAATTTCAAAATTGCTGCTGAACTTTGAAGCCCTCTGGTGTCTTCCAAAAGTAAAAACTCATAAATTTTATGATGCAAACATAAAGTAGACATATTGTGACATATGTGAACCCAAAAAAAAATTATTTTGAATATCCATTTTCCTTACAAGCAGAGAGCTTCAAAGTTAGAAAAATGCTAAATTTTCATTTTTTTCATCAAATTTTGGGATTTTTCACCAAGAAAGGATGCAAGTTACCATAAAATTTTACCACTAAGTTAAAGTAAAATATGTCACGAAAAAACAATCTCGGAATCAGAATGATAACTAAAAGCATTCCAGAGTTATTAATGTTTAAAGTGACAGTGGTCAGAATTGCAAAAAACGCTCAGCTGCTGTATGCTACAGAGGAAGTTCTTTTCTTTTTGAATTTCCTTTCTGCCTGACTACAGTGCTCTCTGCTGATTGCTCTTAACGTTTTAGGAACCATCCAGAGTAGGAGCAAATCCCCATAGCAAACCTATCCTGCTCTAGAGAGTTCCTAAAATGGACAGAGGTGTCAGCAGAGAGCACTGTGGTCAAACAGAAAGGAAATTCAAAAAGAAAAGAACTTGCTGTGGAGCATACAGCAGCTGATAAATACTGGAAGGATTAACATTTTTAAATAGAAGTACCCCTTTAACCTCTTAACGACCAAGGATATAAATGTACGCCTTGGTGTGGCTGTACTTCGGGCACCAGGAGGCATTTTTACGTCCTATACATGACCGCAAGTATCGGAGCAATGCTCGTGTCATGTGCAGCAGGTCCTGGCTGTTGATAGCAGCCAGGGACCCGCCAATAATGGCCAACATCTGTAATCACACAGATTTCTGCCATTAACCCCTTTGATGCCGTGATCAAAACAGATCACATCATATGCGGCAGCGTGGATCAGTTCGGCTCCTGTCTGAGATCGAGCAGACAAGAGCAGAAAATAGCCGATAACACTGATCAGTGCAATGCCCCATGCATAGCACTGAACAGTATTAGCAATCAGGAAATGTAAAATATGTGTAGCTCACTTAGGATAAAAGAAATAATGTGCTTGAGGTTAAAGGTGTTGCCTTCACCCAAAAGGCCTAATGTAATATGTAGAAATTATAAATATAAAATATTTATGTCAACCAGTCCTCAAAAGCACAGGGGAGAGAAGAAGGAAAAGACTAGTGGAGATGGGATCCAAGAAATGGTCTTTATTATATAAAAAGGATATATATATGACTGAAGAAAAGGCCGCGGGCCTTTTCTTCAGTAGCTATAGATGATCATCTATAGCTACTGAAGAAAAGGCCCGCGGCCTTGAAACGCGTCTAGCCCATTATCTGCACCTTATCCAAAAGTGTATATCACTTCAAATAGACTGTATCTGCCATATTCCAATTGCAACAGCTGGATGCCCGCGATTCCGGGACCACTGCTGCACGCGCGCTGTTAGCGCCTTATTCACACGTGCAATCCGCACCACCTGTTACCTGCATCCACTCACAGCCCCGGTCGGCAGAGTTACTCCTGGACATCATCCTCCCCAAGGCCGGACGCCTCCCGTGCCAGCCCAGGACACTCGGACCCCCGGAGATTCAGCCACTCACCCAGCATACCATCCAGGCGGGCATCGATATCCAGAGTGCCGGACTCAGCCGTGCCAGTCTGGACCTGAGGACTCCGAAGGAGGGTGAGTGGTGCTGTGCACCGAGACTTGGCATCTTCATCGCTGACAGTGTTTGCCACATTGTCTGCATTACTTGTCGCTACATTCACTACCATATACCGTTACTCCGGATACACCCAAACTACTTGTGACTTTTCATTCTGGATATTTCTTGTGGATTTTTCATTGAAATATCCCTATGAATTATATGGACTGAGAACGTTTTCTCTTGATATATGCAGCAGATATTTAATTAATCAATTTTCTTTGGTGCTACTTACCCATCAAATTTATTTAATTTTAATCCTACTATATTCTGTTTTATTATATCTATTCTTTACCCAGTATATGCCATTCGCCTTTAGCAAGGGCCCTGCTAGGCGACTGGTCATATATATCCTTTTTATATAATAAAGACCATTTCTTGGATCCCATCTCCACTAGTCTTTTCCTTCTTCTCTCCCCTGTGCTTTTGAGGACTGGTTCACATAAATATTTTATATTTATAATTTCAGTATTAGCAATCAACTGATTTATATAAATAGTCCCCTATAGGGACTATTAAAGTGTAAAAAAGAAGTAAAAAAAAAAGTAACAAAAAAAATCCTCTCCCCCAATAAAAATGTAAAATGTCTCTTTTTCCCATTTTACCCCCAAAAAGTAAAAAAAAATAAATGAATAAACATGTTTGGTATCACCACGTGCGTAAATGTCAGGACTATTAAAATATATTGTCAATGATCCCGTAGGGCTAACGGTGTGAAAGTAAAAAAAAAAAAAATCAAAAATTGCTTTTTTTGTCACATTTTATAAAAAAAAAATATAATAGAAAAATGTATAAAAGTTTTATATACACAAATGTGGTATCAATAAAAAGTACAGATCACAGTGCTTATATGGAAAAATTAAAAAGTTGTAGGTCGTCAAAATAGAGGGATTTTAAACGTACCAATTTGGTTAAATAATAGAAAAGTATGTAACAATAATAGAAAAGTATGTAACCATGGGTATCATTTTAACTGTATTGACCCACAGAATAAAGAACACATGTCATTTTTACCGTAAATTGTACGGCGTGATAAAGAAACCTTCCAAAATTAGCAAAATTGCGGTCTTCTTTTTAATTTCCCCACACAAATAGTATTTTTTTGGTTGCGCCATACATTTTATGATAAAATGAGTGATGTCATTACAAAGGACAACTGGTCATGCAAAAAACAAGCCCTCATACTAGTCTGTGGATGAAAATATAATAGGCGAGGAAGAAATCCGATTTGTTCGGGTCTGAAATTGGGTTTGACCACGATTTCAGACCCGAACAAAAAGTCGTGTGAAATCGGATGTGGATCAAAACGGATGTGTGTAATGGATCCGATTTTTTCATGGAGGTCAATAGATCCGACTTTATATATGATTTCATACAATTTTAAGTTATAAAATCATTTACTCAAGTCAGATGGGGAAATCGTAACTCTTTTTTTATAAAATATTTGAAAGTTCTGTTTGGTGAGAAGGCTTAATAAAGCTCTATGTTTACGTCCGTGTGTAAAGTAGTTATTTAACTTGTGACTTACACATAATACCTGACCCCGGGATCATCTAGGATAGATTAAAAGATATCCCAAGGGATCTATTGATACTGGAGAAAGGTAAACCTTTTCATATCAGTCTCTTTGTGCCCTATAGTAGAGCATGTAAATAAATACTGGCAAATACAGAAATCCAACATATCCAAAGTAAATTCACTACCTTATGTTCAGTTCTTAGACTTTTAAATAGCATCAAACTCAAAGCCGAAGACCAAAATGAATTGGATCACCTTGGACTGGGCACAGATGGCTACATATTTCCATCCCTCCGTCTTCATCTTCTCTGGTCTTTACTGTTATCCCTTTCCTGACATATTCAGTATTCTGCTTGTACCTTCTAATCAGCCGTCTCCGGATAAGACGTTCTGGCTTTGGTTGGTTTCGGTTAAACTACGCTATCCAAGCTGTAAATTAACTGGCGTCTATACAGCATCTTGAAAGGGCTAAAAATTAGCAGGTCACTCACATGTCCAGAACCCTTTATTGTAATAAGAATGCGCTCCTTCCTGCCATATGGTAGACTTACTAATACAGTTCTGTCAGCTCTCCCTCACTTGGACTGATTCCCACTAATTGGAAGGTACTGTCAGTCATCTATTTCTGTGGAAAAAATATTTTACTGACTATACACTGATATGTGCTTCTATTTTCCAGATCTCTTATTCCCAATGTTAATAGTGTCATAGTCTTCAGTGGGGTTTGACTAATTGCTGTCAGAGCTATTTTTCAATTTTCACTAATTTGGGTCTCTGGGATTTGGCAGCTATTTGGATATGATGTGTTTTGGGGAGACTGAATGCAAAGCAGGGATAAGAGACTAAGCAGTGGAATTACAGCTTCTTTATAAAAGAAAAGGTCTTATTTGTTGGGTACATGACCCTGCACACATGTTAATATAATATGGAAAACAGTTTAGTCTTGAAGACTTATTACACAAATTAACACCAAAATACGCATGAATGGGCACAGGGTAAGTACCACAAATCCAAAACCCTAAAGGGCAATAGTATTCCCAATCTGCTCTAAAATATATATTTTTTTATTTCTTTAAAATAAAACATAAAAACAAATTATTCATGTGCAGTGATATGAATTAAACCACATTTGTATCTGCAGCTCTTATTTTTATATTGTTTGCTTAACTGACAGTCTTTTGTGTTTAAATGTATCAATTGGATCAGTAACCCCTTAAGGACTCAGCGTTTTTCCGTTTTTGCATTTTCATTTTTTCCTCATCACCTTCTAAAAATCATAACGCTTTCAATTTTGCACATAAAATTCCATATGATGGCTTGTTTTTTGCGCCACCAATTCTACTTTGCAGTGACTTAGTAATTTTACTCAAATATCCACGGCAAAACGGAAAAAAAATTAATTGTGCGACAAAATTGAAGAAAAAATTTCATTTTGTAACTTTTGGGGGCTTCCGTTTCTACGCAGTGCATTTTTCGGTAAAAATAACACCTTGATTTTATTCTGTAGGTATATACGGCTAAAATGATATCCTACTTATATAGGTTGGATATTGTCTTACTTTGGAAAAAAAATCATGACTACATGCAGGAAAATTTATATGTTAAAAATTCTCATCTTCTAACCCCTATAACTTTTTTATTTTTCTGCATACGGGCCAGTATGAGGACTCATTTTTTGCGCCGTGTTCTGAAGTTTTTATTGATACCATTTTTGTATTGATCTGACTTTTTATTCTTTTTTTCATGATCTAAAAAGTGACCAAAAATACACTATTTTGGACTTTGGAAATTTTTTTTGCGTACGCCATTGACCGTGTGATTTAATTAACAATATATTTTTATAGTTCGGACATTTCCCCACGTGGTGATACCACATATGTTTATTTTTATTTACACAGGTTTTTTTATGGGAAAAGGGGGGGTGATTTAAGCTTTTATTAGGGAAGGGGTCAAACGACCTTTGTTAACTTTTTTTTTTCACTTTTTTTTTTTGCAGTGTTATAGCTCCCATAGGGACCTATAACACTGCACACACTGATCTCCTATGCTGATCCCTGCAAAGCCATAGCTTTGCATGGATCAGCGAGATAGGGGCTCGATTGCTCAAGCCTGTAGCTCAGGCTTGGAGCAATCAAACCCTGATCAGACGCCGCGGAGACAGGTAAGGAGACCTCCGCTTGCATCCTAGCTGATCGGAACATCACAATTTTATCGCGATGTCCCGATCAGCCCGACTGAGCTGCCGGGAAGCGTTTACTTTCACTTTCAGACACGGCGGTCAACTTTGATTGCCGTGTCTGAAGGGTTAATAGCGTGCGGCACAACGATCCTTAAGAGGGTAACCAGTGGAACGTTGTATTAGCATAGAGTATATCACTACTTTATTTATCTTCAGTGGATATCAATAATGCACCACTCTTTCCTTATTGCAATTGACTTGACTACCAATGTTGTTACAGTTAGTGGCAGCTGTCTATATTGTAACTATCTCTTTAACAAGATGTAGGGGATGTTATGACATAGACATACAAATATATTAGTAACAAGGTAATTCAAAAAGGATGGTGCAAGAGTAAATGTCTATAGCTAAAATAACAACAGTGAACATCAAGGTAAATGTCACGATGCCGGCTGGCAGGTAGTGGATCCTCTGTGCCAGAGAGGGATTGGTGTGGACCGTGCTAGTGGATCGGTTCTAAGTCACTACTGGTTTTCACCAGAGCCCGCCGCAAAGCGGGATGGTCTTGCTGCGGCGGTAGTGACCAGGTCGTATCCCCTAGCAACGGCTCAACCTCTCTGGCTGCTGAAGATAGGCGCGGTACAAGGGAGTAGACAGAAGCAAGGTCGGACGTAGCAGAAGGTCGGGGCAGGCAGCAAGGATCGTAGTCAGGGGCAACGGCAGGAGGTCTGGAACACAGGCTAGGAACACACAAGGAAACGCTTTCACTGGCACGATGGCAACAAGATCCGGCGAGGGAGTGAAGGGGAAGTGAGGTGATATAGGGAAGTGCACAGGTGTAAACACTAATTGGAACCACTGCGCCAATCAGCGGCGCAGTGGCCCTTTAAATCGCAAAGACCCGGCGCGCGCACGCCCTAGGGAGCGGGGCCGCGCGCGCCGGGACAGAACTGACGGAGAGCGAGTCAGGTACGGGAGCCGGGGTGCGCATCGCGAGCGGGCGCTACCCGCATCGCGAATCGCACCCCGGCCGGAGGCAGTATCGCAGCGCCCCGGGTCCGTGGAACCGACCGGAGCGCTGCGGTGAGGAGAGTGTAGCGAGCGCTCCGGGGAGGAGCGGGGACCCGGAGCGCTCGGCGTAACAGTACCCCCCCCCTTGGGTCTCCCCCTCTTCTTGGAGCCTGAGAACCTGAGGATCAGACTTTTGTCCAGGATATTGTCCTCAGGTTCCCAGGACCTCTCTTCTGGACCACAACCCTCCCAATCCACTAAAAAGAAGGTTTTCCCTCTGACCTTTTTAGATGCTAAAATTTCTTTGACGGAGAAGATGTCCGAGGAGCCGGAGACAGGAGTGGGGGGAACAGATTTGGGAGAGAAACGGTTAATGATAAGTGGTTTAAGAAGAGAAACGTGAAAGGCATTAGGAATACGAAGAGAAGGAGGAAGAAGAAGTTTGTAAGAGACAGGATTAATCTGGCGCAAAATCTTGAAAGGACCAAGATAGCGTGGTCCCAACTTATAGCTAGGGACACGGAAGCGGACATATTTAGCGGAGAGCCATACCTTGTCTCCAGGGGAAAAAATGGGAGGAGCTCTTCTTTTCTTATCCGCGAATCTCTTCATGCGTGAAGAAGCCTGTAAGAGAGAATTTTGGGTCTCTTTCCATATGGTGGAAAGATCACGAGAAATTTCATCCACAGCGGGCAGACCAGAGGGCAAGGGGGTAGGGAGGGGGGGAAGAGGGTGACGGCCGTACACCACGAAAAACGGGGATTTGGAGGAAGATTCAGAGATTCTGAAATTATACGAGAATTCGGCCCAAGGTAGAAGATCTGCCCAGTCATCCTGGCGGGAGGAAACAAAATGTCGTAAATAGTCACCCAAGACCTGGTTAATTCTTTCTACTTGTCCATTGGATTGAGGATGGTATGCAGAAGAAAAATTTAATTTAATCTTGAGTTGTTTACAGAGAGCCCTCCAGAATTTAGACACAAATTGGACGCCTCTATCCGAGACGATCTGCGTAGGCAACCCGTGAAGACGAAAAATGTGTACAAAAAATTGTTTAGCCAACTGAGGCGCTGAAGGTAGACCAGGAAGAGGGATGAAATGTGCCATTTTGGAGAATCGATCAACGACCACCCAAATAACAGTGTTGCCATGGGATGGGGGTAAGTCAGTAATAAAATCCATACCAATCAGAGACCAAGGTTGTTCGGGGATAGGCAGAGGATGAAGAAAACCAGCGGGCTTCTGGCGAGGAGTCTTATCCCGGGCACAGATAGTGCAGGCTCGTACAAAGTCCACCACATCAGTCTCTAGAGTCGGCCACCAATAGAAGCGAGAGATGAGTTGCACAGATTTCTTGATGCCCGCATGACCTGCGAGATGGGAGGAGTGACCCCATTTGAGGATTCCGAGGCGTTGGCGTGGAGAAACAAAGGTCTTTCCTGGAGGAGTTTGCCTGATGGAGGCTGGAGAAGTGGAAATCAGGCAGTCAGGAGGAATGATGTGTTGAGGAGAGGGTTCAATTTCAGAAGCATCTGAGGAACGAGAGAGAGCATCGGCCCTAATGTTCTTATCAGCAGGCCGAAAGTGAATTTCAAAATTAAATCGGGCAAAGAACAGAGACCACCTGGCCTGACGAGGATTCAGCCGTTGGGCAGACTGGAGGTAGGAGAGGTTCTTGTGATCGGTGTAAATAATAACTGGAAATCTTGATCCCTCCAGCAGATGCCTCCATTCCTCAAGTGCTAATTTAATGGCTAGAAGCTCTCGATCCCCGATGGAGTAGTTCCTCTCCGCCGGAGAGAAGGTCCTAGAAAAAAAACCACAAGTAACAGCATGCCCGGAAGAGTTTTTTTGTAGAAGGACAGCTCCAGCTCCCACTGAGGAGGCATCAACCTCCAATAGGAAGGGTTTAGATGGGTCAGGTCTGGAGAGCACGGGAGCCGAAGAAAAGGCAGACTTGAGTCGTTTAAAGGCGTCTTCCGCTTGAGGAGGCCAAGACTTGGGATCGGCATTTTTTTTGGTTAAAGCCACAATAGGAGCCACCATGGTAGAAAAATGTGGAATAAATTGCCTGTAATAATTGGCGAACCCCAAAAAACGTTGGATGGCACGGAGTCCGGAGGGGCGTGGCCAATCTAAGACGGCAGAGAGTTTATCTGGGTCCATTTGTAGTCCCTGGCCAGAGACCAAGTATCCTAGAAAAGGAAGAGATTGGCATTCAAACAGACATTTCTCTATTTTGGCATAGAGTTGATTGTCACGAAGTCTCTGAAGAACCATACGGACATGCTGGCGGTGTTCTTCTAGATTGGCAGAAAAAATCAGGATATCGTCCAGATATACAACAACACAGGAGTATAGGAGATCACGAAAAATTTCATTAACAAAGTCTTGGAAGACGGCAGGGGCGTTGCACAGGCCAAAGGGCATGACCAGATACTCAAAGTGTCCATCTCTGGTGTTAAATGCCGTTTTCCATTCATCCCCCTCTCTGATGCGGATGAGATTATAAGCACCTCTTAAGTCCAGTTTGGTAAAAATATGGGCACCTTGGAGACGATCAAAGAGTTCAGAGATGAGGGGTAGGGGGTAGCGGTTCTTAACCGTGATTTTATTAAGACCGCGGTAGTCAATGCAAGGACGTAGAGAGCCATCTTTTTTGGACACAAAGAAAAATCCGGCTCCGGCAGGAGAGGAGGATTTACGGATAAAGCCCTTTTTTAAATTTTCCTGGACGTATTCAGACATGGCAAGAGTCTCTGGGACGGACAGAGGATAGATTCTGCCCCGGGGTGGAGTAGTGCCCGGGAGGAGGTCAATAGGACAATCAAAAGGCCTGTGAGGAGGTAGAGTCTCAGCTTGTTTTTTGCAAAAAACGTCCGCAAAGTCCATATAGGCCTTAGGGAGACCGGCTACAGGAGGAACCACAGAGTCACGGCAAGGGTTACTGGGAACCGGTTTTAGGCAGTCCTTGGAACAAGAGGGCCCCCAACTCTTGATCTCCCCAGTGGACCAATCCAGGGTTGGGGAATGGAGTTGAAGCCAGGGAAGTCCAAGGAGAATTTCAGAAGTGCAATTGGGGAGGACCAAAAGTTCAATCCTCTCGTGATGAGATCCGATGCACATTAGAAGGGGCTCCGTGCGGAAACGTATAGTACAGTCCAATCTTTCATTGTTTACACAATTGATGTAGAGGGGTCTGGCGAGACTGGTCACCGGGATTTTAAACCTGTTGACGAGAGAGGCCAAAATAAAATTTCCTGCAGATCCAGAGTCCAAGAAGGCCACAGCAGAGAAGGAGAAGGCAGAGGCAGACATCCGCACAGGCACAGTAAGACGTGGAGAAGCAGAGTAGACATCAAGGACTGTCTCACCTTTGTGCGGAGTCAGCGTACGTCTTTCCAGGCGGGGAGGACGGATAGGACAATCCTTCAGGAAGTGTTCGGTACTAGCACAGTACAGGCAGAGATTCTCCATGCGGCGTCGTGTCCTCTCTTGAGGTGTCAGGCGAGACCGGTCGACCTTGCATAGCCTCCACGGCGGGAGGCACAGGAACAGATTGCAGGGGACCAGAGGAGAGAGGAGCCGGGGAGAAGAAACGCCTCGTGCGAACAGAGTCCATATCCTGGCGGAGCTCCTGACGCCTTTCGGAAAAACGCATGTCAATGCGAGTGGCTAGGTGAATGAGTTCATGTAGATTAGCAGGGATTTCTCGTGCGGCCAGAACATCTTTAATGTTGCTGGATAGGCCTTTTTTAAAGGTCGCGCAGAGTGCCTCATTATTCCAGGATAATTCTGAAGCAAGAGTACGGAATTGTACGGCATACTCGCCAACGGAAGAATTACCCTGGACCAGGTTCAACAGGGCAGTCTCAGCAGAAGAGGCTCGGGCAGGTTCCTCAAAGACACTTCGAATTTCCGAGAAGAAGGAGTGTACAGAGGCAGTGACGGGGTCATTGCGGTCCCAGAGCGGTGTGGCCCAAGCTAGGGCTTTTCCAGACAGCAGGCTGACTACGAAAGCCACCTTAGACCTTTCAGTGGGGAACTGGTCCGACATCATCTCCAAGAGTAATGAACATTGGGAAAGAAAGCCACGGCAAGACTTAGAGTCCCCATCAAATTTATCCGGCAAGGATAGTCGTAGTCCAGAAGCGGCCACTCGCTGCGGAGGAGGTGCAGGAGCTGGCGGAGGAGATGATTGCTGGAGCTGTGGTAGTAACTGTTGTAGCATAACAGTCAGTTGAGACAGCTGTTGGCCTTGTTGCGCTATCTGTTGTGACTGCTGGGCGACCACCGTGGTGAGGTCAGCGACAACTGGCAGAGGAACTTCAGCGGGATCCATGGCCGGATCTACTGTCACGATGCCGGCTGGCAGGTAGTGGATCCTCTGTGCCAGAGAGGGATTGGCGTGGACCGTGCTAGTGGATCGGTTCTAAGTCACTACTGGTTTTCACCAGAGCCCGCCGCAAAGCGGGATGGTCTTGCTGCGGCGGTAGTGACCAGGTCGTATCCCCTAGCAACGGCTCAACCTCTCTGGCTGCTGAAGATAGGCGCGGTACAAGGGAGTAGACAGAAGCAAGGTCGGACGTAGCAGAAGGTCGGGGCAGGCAGCAAGGATCGTAGTCAGGGGCAACGGCAGGAGGTCTGGAACACAGGCTAGGAACACACAAGGAAACGCTTTCACTGGCACGATGGCAACAAGATCCGGCGAGGGAGTGAAGGGGAAGTGAGGTGATATAGGGAAGTGCACAGGTGTAAACACTAATTGGAACCACTGCGCCAATCAGCGGCGCAGTGGCCCTTTAAATCGCAAAGACCCGGCGCGCGCGCGCCCTAGGGAGCGGGGCCGCGCGCGCCGGGACAGAACTGACGGAGAGCGAGTCAGGTACGGGAGCCGGGGTGCGCATCGCGAGCGGGCGCTACCCGCATCGCGAATCGCACCCCGGCCGGAGGCAGTATCGCAGCGCCCCGGGTCCGTGGAACCGACCGGAGCGCTGCGGTGAGGAGAGTGTAGCGAGCGCTCCGGGGAGGAGCGGGGACCCGGAGCGCTCGGCGTAACAGTAAAACTGGCTTAGTTTCCTATAGCAACCAATCAAGAGCCAAATTTGACTTGTGCTTAAAGGGGTACTCCAGCCCTAAACCATCTTATCCCCTATCCAAAGGCTAGGGGATAAGATGTCTCACCGCGGGGGTCCCGCCACTGGGGACTTCCGCAATCTTGTATTCGCCACCCACCTGTTTGAGCTGCACACCGCGGTGCCAGCTCACAAACAGCTGAGTGGCGACCACGGGGCCTGAGTATCGTGACGTCACAACTCCGTGTGTGATGTCACCCACCGCCCCCGCTACATTACCCCCCGCCCCCGCTATGCAAGTCTATGGGAGGGGGCATGATGCCACCTCCCATAGACTTGCATAGTGGGGGGTGACATCACACGGGGGCGAAGTCGGGACATCACGATACTCAGGCCCCGTGGTTGCCACCCAGCTGTCTGTGAGCTGGCACCGCGGTGTGCAGCTCAAACAGGTGGGTGGCGAATACAAGATTGTGGGGGTCCCCAGCGGCGGGACCCCCGTGGTGAGACATCTTATCCCCTATCCTTTGGATAGGGGATAAGATGTCTCAGGGCCGGAGTACCCCTTAAAATAATGTGATATAAGATGGTGATGATGAAGCAAAAAAAGACTGCTTATTTTGAATTGGTGAATGGAATGTTCTTCTTATTTGTGGATGACGACCTTGGCCTTTTGAGTTACAGTAACGTTCAGATTCAGTTCAATTTTAGAGATACAATGTATACTGAAATAATAATAGAGATAGAATTTACTTTGTTTCACTGACTATGAAGCTAATTGTTCAGACTAAAGAAATACTATTACTAAGAAATGTTTTTCTGAATAATTGTCTATGATGTCCTGGGGTAACATTCATTGTTGGATTTATTGTTCATTCAGAAATGCTTGTTAGTAACTTATGACATCGCCTAATGAAGACCTTACAAGACACTACCCCTTGAACCCTGAAGTTCCCTGGCTAGCCATGTCCCTGGCTAGCCAAGAGTGCAATAAACTGAAGTGAATGGCTGACCGTGTGATATATGAATATTACGGGCATCTTACGTAGTGGTTCCTTGAAATGGCTAATGGAATATAAGGAATTTCTTAAGTTAAAGGGGTTCTCCACCATAAGGTGATTTTAGAACATACCTGGCAGAGAGTAATGGACATGCTTAGGAAGAATCTGCACTTGTCTTGAGGCTAAATGGCTGTGTTGTGAGATTACCATAACACTGTGGCTAGCTTTTTGTGAACTGTAATTTCCTTTTGGAGTTTTATTTTATTGCCTACAAATCCCATAATTCAATTTTTCTCCCTCCCACACATCAGCCACCCCACCCACTGAAACATAAATGAGCTGCATCCATTCAAAAGACCTGTGGTTTTCAATCAGGTTGCCTACAGCTGTTGCATTAGATGCATAGTGATCTCTCTCCCACCAAGCGCTCGCTCCACCCATTGAAGCAGACAGGCTCCCTGTCATCAGCTGACTAACTCGTCCGCATTGCAACCTGGGAAAAATCTGAGACAACAGTAATTTGTATGCTGTTAAAAATAATTATTGGGGTGAAAATCACATAAGAATTGTGAGAAAACCGTCACACACAGGTACAGACACAATATTATGAACTACACTAACTTTACAGCCCCTGTAGCATAGTCAAATAAAAAAAAAATCCTGGAATACCCCTTTAACCCCTTAAGGACCAAGGGCGTACAGGTACGTCCTTGGTCCAGCTCTCCTGATATAACACGGGGTTACACAGTAACCCCGCGTCATATCACGGCGGGCCCGACATCATAGTGAAGCCGGGACCCACCTTTAATAGCGCGCAGCGCCGATTGCGGCACCGTGTGCTATTAACCCTTTAGCCGCGAGCTCAGAGCTGAGCTGCGCGGCTAAAAGCGAAACCGAAAGTGGCCGGCTAGCTCAGTCGGGCTGTTCGGGATAGCCGCGGCTAATCGCGGCATCCCGAACAGCTGACAGGACAGCGGGAGGGCCCCTACCTGCCTCCTCGCTGTCCGATCGCCGAATGACTGCTCAGTGCCTGAGATCCAGGCATGAGCAGTCATGCGGCAGAATCGTTGATCACTGGTTTCTTATGAGAAACCAGTGATCAATGATGAAGATCAGTGTGTGCAGTGTTATAGGTCCCTATGGGACCTATAACACTGCAAAAAAAAAAGTGAAAAAAAAGTGAATAAAGATCATTTAACTCCGACCCTATTAACAGATTGAATCACCCCCCTTTTCCAATAAAAAAAAACACAGTGTAAATAAAAATAAAAAAAAACTTATATGGTATCACCGCATGCGGAAATGTCCGAATTATAAAAATATATTATTAATTAAACCGCACGGTCAATGGCGTGTGCGCAAAAAAATTCCAAAGTCCAAAATAGTGCATTTTTGGTCATGTTTTATATCATTTAAAAATGAATAAAAAGCGATCAATAAGTCCTATCAATGCAAAAATGGTACCGTTAAAAACTTCAGATCACGGCGCAAAAAATGAGCCTTCATACTGCCCCATACACGGAAAAATAAAAAAGTTATATGGGTCAGAAGATGACAATTTTAAACGTATTAATTTTCCTGCATGTAGTTATGATTTTTCCAGAAGTCCGACAAAATCAAACCTATATAAGTAGGTGCATGGACATAGAAGAAGGATCGCACTCACCAGGAATTCAACTCTTTATTCTGTCACCAGTACACCAGGCGAAAACATAAGTGGAGGCGGGGGGGACAGGAGCTCCTGTCCCCCCCGCCTCCACTTATGTTTACGCCTGGTGTACTGGTGACAGAATAAAGAGTTGACTTCCTGGTGAGTGCGATCCTTCTTCTATGTCCATGCATGAACTTTCTTTTTCCTGTTTATGGAGACGCACCGCTACAGGCAACCCTCTAGCTAGCCCCGCAGCCCCTTTGGATGCTATTAGTGCCAGTAGCCTTTAATTCTGGTAGTGCCGGATCCGTGTTCTTCTATATATTGTCCTATATAAGTAGGGTATCATTTTAATCGTATGGACCTACAGAATAAAGAGAAGGTGTCATTTTTACCGAAAAATTTAATACGTAGAAACGGAAGCCCCCAAAAGTTACAAAACGGCGTTTTTTTTTTCAATTTTGTCGCACAATGATTTTTTTTCCGTTTCACCGTAGATTCACCGTCATTACAAAGTAGAATTGGTGGCGCAAAAAATAAGCCATCATATGGATTTTTAGGTGCACAATTGAAAGAGTTATGATTTTTTAAAGGCAAGGAGGAAAAAAAGAAAATGCAAAAACAGAAAAACCCTCGGTCCTTAAGGGGTTAAAAATTAATAAACATTTCGTACTAAAATTTTGTTTGATACAATTTTTTCCATCACTACTGTATCTTTTTTATCATTTTTTTAACGTACCCTATGAAATTTTAATAAAAAAAGGTATCTCCATCACTTTCTTGGTCCAAAAAAGAATAAAAACCGCCTACAAAAACGCAAAATTTAAAACCAACATGGCGTTTTTCTTGGCATCTTTGCTCTCCCATAGACTTCTATGGGAGGAAAACGCCACGATTTCAGGGCAAAAAAACGCCAAACTAGGTTTTGTCGGGCGTTTTGAAAATTCAGTCTCTGAGCCCTAAATTGCTGAAAAACGCCAAAAGGATTAAAAAAGCCAAACTGAAAAACACCAAGTGAATCAGGCATTTCGCAGTTTACTATTGACTTGCAGCTAACATCTGGACGCGGCGTTTTTTCACTGTACACAGACTATACACACTGTGCACAGACTATACTATACCAGGCCAAGAGAGTGTGTGGACTATACTATACCAGGCCAGGAGAATGTACAGACTATACTATACCAGGCCAGGAAAGTGTACAGACTATACTATACCAGGCCAAGAGAGTGTGTGGACTATACTATACCAGGCCAGGAGAATGTGCAGACTATACTATACCAGGCCAGGAAAGTGTGCAGACTATACTATACCAGGCCAGGAGAGTGTACAGTATATTCTATACCAGGCCAGGAGAGTGTATAGACTATACTATACCAGGCCAGGAGAGTGTACAGACTATACTATACCAGGCCAGGAGAGTGTGCAGATTACACTATACCAAGACCAGGAGAGTGTACAGAATATACTATACCAGGCCAGGAGAGTATACAGACTATACTATACCAGGCCAGGAGAGTGTACAGACTATACTATACCAGGCCAGGAGAGTATACAGTCTATTCTATACCAGGCCAGGAGAGTGTACTGTCTATACTATACCAGGCCATGAGAGTGTACAGACTATACTATACCAGGCCAGGAGAGTGTACAGTCTATTCTATACCAGGCCAGGAGAGTGTACAGTCTATACTATACCAGGCCAGGAGAGTGTGCAGACTATACTATACCAGGCCAGAAGAGTGTACAGTCTATTCTATACCAGGCCAGGAGAGTGTACAGTCTATACTATACCAGGCCAGGAGAGTGTACAGACTACACTATACCAGGCCAGGAGAGTGTGCAGACTACACTATACCAGGCCAGGAGAGTGTACATACTATACTATACCAGGCAAGGAGAGTGTACAGACTATACTATACCAGACCAGGAGAGTGTACAGACTATACTATACCAGGCCAGGAGAGTGTACAGACTATACTATACCAGGCCAGGAGAGTGTACAGACTATACTATACCAGGCCAGGAGAGTGTACAGACTATACTATACCAGGCCAGGAGAGTGTACAGTCTATACTATACCAGGCCAGGAGAGTGTGCAGACTATACTATGCCAGGCCAGGAGAGTGTACAGACTATACTATACCAGGCCAGGAGAGTGTACAGACTATACTATACCAGGCCAGGAGAGTGTACAGACTATACTATACCAGGCCAGGAGAGTGTACAGACTATACTATACCAGGCCAGGAGAGTGTGCAGACTATACTATACCAGGCCAGGAGAGTGTACAGACTACACTATACCAGGCCAGGAGAGTGTGCAGACTATACTATACCTGGCCAGGAGAGTGTGCAGACTACACTATACCAGGCCAGGAGAGTGTACAGACTATATTATACCAGGCCAGGAGAGTGTACAGACTATATTATACCAGGCCAGGAGAGTGTGCAGACTATACTATACCAGGCCAGGAGAGTGTGCAGACTACACTATACCAGGCCAGGAGAGTGTACATACTATACTATACCAGGCAAGGAGAGTGTACAGACTATACTTTACCAGACCAGGAGAGTGTACAGACTATACTATACCAGGCCAGGAGAGTGTACAGACTATACTATACCAGGCCAGGAGAGTGTACAGACTATACTATACCAGTCCAGGAGAGTGTACAGACTATACTATACCAGGCCAAGAGAGTGTACAGTCTATACTATACCAGGCCAGGAGAGTGTGCAGACTATACTATGCCAGGCCAGGAGAGTGTACAGACTATACTATACCAGGCCAGGAGAGTGTGCAGATTACACTATACCAAGACCAGGAGAGTGTACAGACTATACTATACCAGGCCAGGAGAGTATACAGACTATACTATACCAGGCCAGGAGAGTGTACAGACTATACTATACCAGGCCAGGAGAGTATACAGTCTATTCTATACCAGGCCAGGAGAGTGTACTGTCTATACTATACCAGGCCATGAGAGTGTACAGACTATACTATACCAGGCCAGGAGAGTGTACAGTCTATTCTATACCAGGCCAGGAGAGTGTACAGTCTATACTATACCAGGCCAGGAGAGTGTACAGACTACACTATACCAGGCCAGGAGAGTGTGCAGACTACACTATACCAGGCCAGGAGAGTGTACATACTATACTATACCAGGCAAGGAGAGTGTACAGACTATACTATACCAGACCAGGAGAGTGTACAGACTATACTATACCAGGCCAGGAGAGTGTACAGACTATACTATACCAGGCCAGGAGAGTGTACAGACTATACTATACCAGGCCAGGAGAGTGTACAGACTATACTATACCAGGCCAGGAGAGTGTACAGTCTATACTATACCAGGCCAGGAGAGTGTGCAGACTATACTATGCCAGGCCAGGAGAGTGTACAGACTATACTATACCAGGCCAGGAGAGTGTACAGACTATACTATACCAGGCCAGGAGAGTGTACAGACTATACTATACCAGGCCAGGAGAGTGTACAGACTATACTATACCAGGCCATGAGAGTGTGCAGACTATACTATACCAGGCCAGGAGAGTGTACAGACTACACTATACCAGGCCAGGAGAGTGTGCAGACTATACTATACCTGGCCAGGAGAGTGTACAGTCTATATTATACCAGGCCAGGAGAGTGTACAGACTATATTATACCAGGCCAGGAGAGTGTGCAGACTATACTATACCAGGCCAGGAGAGTGTGCAGACTACACTATACCAGGCCAGGAGAGTGTACATACTATACTATACCAGGCAAGGAGAGTGTACAGACTATACTTTACCAGACCAGGAGAGTGTACAGACTATACTATACCAGGCCAGGAGAGTGTACAGACTATACTATACCAGGCCAGGAGAGTGTACAGACTATACTATACCAGTCCAGGAGAGTGTACAGACTATACTATACCAGGCCAAGAGAGTGTACAGTCTATACTATACCAGGCCAGGAGAGTGTGCAGACTATACTATGCCAGGCCAGGAGAGTGTACAGACTATACTATACCAGGCCAGGAGAGTGTACAGACTATACTATACCAGGCCAGGAGAGTGTACAGACTATACTATACCAGGCCAGGAGAGTGTGCAGACTATACTATACCAGGCCAGGAGAGTGTACAGACTGCACTATACCAGGCCAGGAGAGTGTGCAGACTATACTATACCTGGCCAGGAGAGTGTACAGTCTATATTATACCAGGCCAGGAGAGTGTACAGACTATATTATACCAGGCCAGGAGAGTGTACAGTCTATTCTATACCAGGCCAGGAGAGTGTACTGTCTATACTATACCAGGCCAGGAGAGTGTACAGACTACACTATAGCAGGCCAGGAGAGTGTGCAGACTACACTATACCAGGCCAGGAGAGTGTACAGACTATACTACACCAGGCCAGGAGAGTGTACAGACTATACTATACCAGGCCAGGAGAGTGTACAACTATACTATACCAGACCAGGAGAGTGTACAGACTATACTATACCAGGCCAGGAGAGTGTACAGACTATACTATACCAGGCCAGGAGAGTGTACAGACTATACTATACCAGGCCAGGAGAGTGTGCAGACTATACTATACCAGGCCAGGAGAGTGTACAGACTATACTATACCAGGCCAGGAGAGTGTACAGTCTATATTATACCAGGCCAGGAGAGTGTACAGACTACACTATACCAGGCCAGGAGAGTGTACAGACTATTCTATACCAGGCCAGGAGAGTGTACAGACTATACTATACCAGGCCAGGAGAGTACACAGACTATACTATACCAGGCCAGGAGAGTGTACAGACTATACTATACCAGGCCAGGAGAGTACACAGACTACACTATACCAGGCCAGGAGAGTGAACAGTCTATACTATACCAGGCCAGGAGAATGTACAGACTATACTATACCAGGCCAGGAGAGTGTACAGACTATACTATACCAGGCCAGGAGAGTGTACATTCTATATTATACCAGGCCAGGAGAGTGTACAGACTACACTATACCAGGCCAGGAGAGTGTACAGACTATACTATACCAGGCCAGGAGAGTACACATACTACACTATACCAGGCCAGGAGAGTGAACAGTCTATACTATACCAGGCCAGGAGAATGTACAGACTATACTATACCAGGCCAGGAGAGTGTACAGACTATACTATACCAGACCAGGAGAGTGTACAGACTATACTATACCAGACCAGGGGAGTGTACAGACTATACTATACCAGGCCAGGAGAGTGTACAGACTATTCTATACCAGGCCAGGAGAGTGTACAGACTATACTATACCAGGCCAGGAGAGTGTACAGACTATACTATACCAGGCCAGGAGAGTGTACAGACTATACTATACCAGGCCAGGAGAGTGTACAGACTATACTATACCAGGCCAGGAGAGTGTGCAGACTATACTATACCAGGCCAGGAGAGTGTACAGACTGCACTATACCAGGCCAGGAGAGTGTGCAGACTATACTATACCTGGCCAGGAGAGTGTACAGTCTATATTATACCAGGCCAGGAGAGTGTACAGACTATATTATACCAGGCCAGGAGAGTGTACAGTCTATTCTATACCAGGCCAGGAGAGTGTACTGTCTATACTATACCAGGCCAGGAGAGTGTACAGACTACACTATACCAGGCCAGGAGAGTGTGCAGACTACACTATACCAGGCCAGGAGAGTGTACAGACTATACTACACCAGGCCAGGAGAGTGTACAGACTATACTATACTAGGCCAGGAGAGTGTACAACTATACTATACCAGACCAGGAGAGTGTACAGACTATACTATACCAGGCCAGGAGAGTGTACAGACTATACTATACCAGGCCAAGAGAGTGTACAGACTATACTATACCAGGCCAGGAGAGTGTGCAGACTATACTATACCAGGCCAGGAGAGTGTACAGACTATACTATACCAGGCCAGGAGAGTGTACAGTCTATATTATACCAGGCCAGGAGAGTGTACAGACTACACTATACCAGGCCAGGAGAGTGTACAGACTATTCTATACCAGGCCAGGAGAGTGTACAGACTATACTATACCAGGCCAGGAGAGTACACAGACTATACTATACCAGGCCAGGAGAGTGTACAGACTATACTATACCAGGCCAGGAGAGTACACAGACTACACTATACCAGGCCAGGAGAGTGAACAGTCTATACTATACCAGGCCAGGAGAATGTACAGACTATACTATACCAGGCCAGGAGAGTGTACAGACTATACTATACCAGGCCAGGAGAGTGTACATTCTATATTATACCAGGCCAGGAGAGTGTACAGACTACACTATACCAGGCCAGGAGAGTGTACAGACTATACTATACCAGGCCAGGAGAGTACACATACTACACTATACCAGGCCAGGAGAGTGAACAGTCTATACTATACCAGGCCAGGAGAATGTACAGACTATACTATACCAGGCCAGGAGAGTGTACAGACTATACTATACCAGACCAGGAGAGTGTACAGACTATACTATACCAGACCAGGGGAGTGTACAGACTATACTATACCAGGCCAGGAGAGTGTACAGACTATTCTATACCAGGCCAGGAGAGTGTACAGACTATACTATACCAGGCCAGGAGAGTGTACAGACTATACTATACCAGGCCAGGAGAGTACACAGACTACACTATACCAGGCCAGGAGAGTGTACAGACTATACTATACCAAGCCAGGAGAGTAAACAGACTACACTCTACTAGGCAAGGAGAGTGTGCGGACTACATTATACAAGGCCAGGAGAGTACATAGACTGTATCATACCAGGCCAGGAGAGTACGCGGACTACATTATACCAGCCAGGAGAGTATGAAGACTACACTATACCAGGCCAGGAGAGTGTACAGACTATACTATACCAGGCCAGGAGAGTACACAGACTACACTATACCAGGCCAGGAGAGTGTACAGACAGTGGCGTCGCTAGGGGGGGGCCAGAGGGGGCCATGGCCCCCCCTAGATCAGGCCGTGCCCCCCCTTGGGCCCCCCTAATTTAAAATATATAGGGATGTCCCAATACATTGATGGCTCCGCCCCCAGCACAGGAGAGGACGGGCCGAGAGCTGACAGGTCACACAGCAGAGCGGCCGCTTCATGTGAGGTGAGTTATGTCCTGTGTCCTCCCTCTCTCCCCCTGATCAGCAGTATAACCGGGGCTGGGTCATGTGTATGGTAGCAGTCCAGAGGGGTCACTTTCCCTCCTCCAGTGTCCACAGGTCATCAACAGGCCACATTATCACAACAATTTTTAGGAAAAATTGCGGCAAAAATTGCGCGATTTTACCGCGATTTTTCGTAAACCGCGGTAAAACAGCGCAATTTTTACCGCGATTTTTACATAAATTGTTCTGGTAATGTGACCTGTTGGTGACCTGTGGACACTGGAGGAGGGAAAGTGACACCTCTGGAAGGACAACATGTGAACACATTAACCCCTCATTAACCCCTTAAGGGTACATTCACATGTACAGGATCTGCTGCATATTTTTGCTGCATATTTTGTGCAGCTGATTTTGCAACACATTAGCTTCAATAGGTAGCAAAATCAGCTGCAGAAAATATACAGCAGATCCTGTACGTGTGAACGTACCCTAAGGGCTCATTCAGGGGTGGATCCACAGTGTATTTTATGCTGCAGATCCCCCGACAATGGACCCTACAGTGCTGCCTCCATCTGTGCCTGCTCATAACGGCAATCCGCCACTACGTGCAGACACGCTTTCATGTGTATACTCGCACACATCATGGCCGCTCCTGCTCTCTGAGCTAGGCCGAGAGCAGCCGTGATGTGTGCGAGTATACACATTAAAGCGTGTCTGCTCGTAGCGGAGGATTGCTGTTTTGAGCAGGCACAGATGGAGGCAGCACTGTAGGGTCCATTGTCGGGGGATCCGCAGCGTAAAATATGCTGGGGATCCATCCGTGTAAATGACACCTAAGGACACAAGGCGTATGTGTACGCACAGTGCCTGCTCCCACTGTGTTGTATAAATTATTAGCTAGAACCATCAGCTAATGCCAGACATCACCAATCAGGCTGATGTCCGACATTAACACTTTAGATGCCGCTATCAAAGTTGATGGTAGTGTCCAAAAGTTTTAACGCCTTAAGGACCGAGCTTTTTTCCATTTTTGCACTTTTGTTTTTTCCTCCTCACCTTTTAAAAATCATAACCCTTTCAATTTTGCACCTAAAAATCCATATGATGGCTTATTTTTTGCGCCACCAATTCTACTTTATAATGACATCAGTCTTTTACCCAAAAATCTATGGCAAAAATGGAAAAAAAATCATTGTGTGTGTATATATATATATATATATATATATATATATATATATATGTGTATGTGTATATATATATATATATATATATATATATATATATACACGCACACACGTTTTAAAATTGCCCCCCCACTTTTGTCACTGACCCCCCATGTGCCCCCCCTTAATATGAATGCTGGAGACGCCACTGTGTACAGACTATACTATACCAGGCCAGGAGAGTATACAGACTACACTATACCAGGCCAGGAGAGTATGTGGACTACATTATACCAGGCCAGGAGAGTGTACAGACTACACTATACTAGGCAAGGATAGTATGCAGACTACACTATACCAATCCAGGATAGTAAACAGACTACAGTATACTAGGCAAGGAGAGTGTACAGACTACACTATACTAGGCAAGGATAGTATGCAGACTACATTATACCAAGCCAGGAGAGTGTACAGACTACACTATACCAGGCCAGAGGAGAGTGTGTGGACTACACTATACCAAGCCAGGATAGTACGCAGACTACACTATACCAGGCCAGGAAAGTACGCAGACTACACTATACCAGGCCAGGAGAGTGTACAGACTACACTATACCAGGCCAGAGGAGAGTGTGTGGACTACACTATACCAAGCCAGGATAGTACGCAGACTACACTATACCAGGCCAGGAAAGTACGCAGACTACACTATACCAGGCCAGGAGAGTACGCAGACTACACTATACCAGGCCAGGAGAGTACATAGACTGTATCATACCAGGCCAGGAGAGTACGCGGACTATTTTATACCAGCCAGGAGAGTACGCAGACTACACTATACCAGGTCAGGAGAGTATGAAGACTACACTATACCAGGCCAGGAGAGTGTACAGACTATACTATATCAGGCCAGGAGAATGTACAGACTATACTATACCAGGCCAGGAGAGTGTACAGTCTATACTATACCAGGCCAGGAGATTACACAGACTATAGTATACCAGGCCAGGAGAGTGTGCAGACTATACTATACCAGGCCAGGATAGTACGCAGACTACACTATACCAGGCCAGGAGAGTGTACAGACTATACTATACCAGGCCAGGAGAGTGTACAGACTACACTATACCAGGCCAGGAGAGTGTACAGACTATACTATACCAGGCCAGGAGAGTGTACAGACTATACTATACCAGGCCAGGAGAGTGTACAGACTATACTATACCAGGCCAGGAGAGTGTGCAGACTATACTATGCCAGGCCAGGAGAGTGTACAGACTATACTATACCAGGCCAAGAGAGTGTACAGTCTATATTATACCAGGCCAGGAGAGTGTACAGACTACACTATACAAGGCCAGGAGAGTGTACAGACTATACTATACCAGGCCAGGAGAGTGTGCAGTCTATATTATACCAGGCCAGGAGAGTGTGCAGACTATACTATACCAGGCCAGGAGAGTACACAGACTGCACTATACCAGGCCAGGAGAGTGAACAGTCTATACTATACCAGGCCAGGAGAATGTACAGACTATACTATACCAGGCCAGGAAAGTGTACAGACTATACTATACCAGGCCAGGAGAGTGTACAGACTATACTATACCAGGCCAGGAGAGTGTACATTCTATATTATACCAGGCCAGGAGAGTGTACAGACTATACTATACCAGGCCAGGAGAGTGTACAGACTATACTATACCAGGCCAGGAGAGTACACAGACTACACTATACCAGGCCAGGAGAGTGAACAGTCTATACTATACCAGGCCAGGAGAGTGTACAGTCTATATTATACCAGGCCAGGAGAGTGTACAGACTATATACTATACCAGGCCAGGAGAATGTACAGACTATACTATACCAGGCCAGGAGAGTGTACATTCTATATTATACCAGGCCAGGAGAGTGTACAGACTATACTATACCAGGCCAGGAGAGTGTACAGACTATACTATACCAGGCCAGGAGAGTGTACAGACTATACTATACCAGGCCAGGAGAGTACACAGACTATACTATACCAGGCCAGGAGAGTGTACAGACTATACTATACCAGGCCAGGAGAGTACACAGACTACACTATACCAGGCCAGGAGAGTGTACAGTCTATACTATACCAGGTCAGGAGAGTGTGCAGACTATACTATACCAGGCCAGGAGAGTGAACAGTCTATACTATACCAGGCCAGGAGAATGTACAGACTATACTATACCAGGCCAGGAGAGTGTACAGACTATACTATACCAGGCCAGGAGAGTACACAGACTATACTATACCAGGCCAGGAGAGTGTACAGACTATACTATACCAGGCCAGGAGAGTGTACAGTCTATACTATACCAGGCCAGGAGAGTGTACAGACTATACTATACCAGGCCAGGAGAGTACACAGACTACACTATACCAGGCCAGGAGAGTGTACAGACTATACTATACCAAGCCAGGATAGTAAACAGACTACACTATACTAGGCAAGGAGAGTGTGCGGACTACATTATACCAGGCCAGGAGAGTACATACACTATATCATACCAGGCCAGGAGAGTACGCGGACTACATTATACCAGCCAGGAGAGTACGCAGACTACACTATACCAGGTCAGGAGAGTATGAAGACTACACTATACCAGGCCAGGAGAATGTACAGACTATACTATACCAGGCCAGGAGAGTATACAGACTACAGTATACCAGGCCAGGAGAGTGTACAGGCTATACTATACCAGGCCAGGAGAGTACACAGACTACACTATACCAGGCCAGGAGAGTGTACAGACTATACTATACCAGGCCAGGAGAGTGTACAGAATATACTATACCAGGCCAGGAGAGTGTACAGACTATACTATACCAGGCCAGGAGAGTACACATACTACACTATACCAGGCCAGGAGAGTGTACAGACTATACTATACCAAGCAAGGATAGTAAACAGACTACACTATACTAGGCAAGGAGAGTACATAGACTATATCATACCAGGCCAGGAGAGTACGCGGACTACATAATACCAGCCAGGAGAGTACGCAGACTACACTATACCAGGTCAGGAGAGTATGAAGACTACACTATACCAGGCCAGGAGAGTGTACAGACTATACTATACCAGGCCAGAAGAGTATACAGACTACACTATACCAGGCCAGGAGAGTATGTGGACTACATTATACCAGGCCAGGAGAGTGTACAGACTACACTATACTAGACAAGGATAGTATGCAGACTACACTATACCAAGCCAGGATAGTAAACAGACTACACTATACTAGGCAAGGATAGTATGCAGACTACACTATACCAGGCCAGGAGAGTGTACAGACTATACTATACTAGGCAAGGATAGTATGCAGACTACATTATACCAAGCCAGGAGAGTGTACAGACTATACTATACCAGGCCAGGAGAGTGTACAGACTATACTATACCAGGCCAGGAGAGTGTACAGACTATACTATACCAGGCCAGGAGAGTACACAGACTACACTATACCAGGCCTGGAGAGTGTACAGACTATACTATACCAAGCCAGGATAGTAAACAGACTACACTATACTAGGCAAGGAGAGTGTGCGGACTACTTTATACCAGGCCAGGAGAGTACATACACTATATCATACCAGGCCAGGAGAGTACGCGGACTACATTATACCAGCCAGGAGAGTACGCAGACTACACTATACCAGGTCAGGAGAGTATGAAGACTACACTATACCAGGCCAGGAGAGTGTACAGACTATACTATACCAGGCCAGGAGAGTATACAGACTACACTATACCAGGCCAGGAGAGTGTACAGACTATACTATACCAGGCCAGGAGAGTACACAGACTACACTATACCAGGCCAGGAGAGTGTACAGACTATACTATACCAGGCCAGGAGAGTGTACAGAATATACTATACCAGGCCAGGAGAGTGTACAGACTATACTATACCAGGCCAGGAGAGTGTACAGTCTATACTATACCAGGCCAGGAGAGTGTGTGGACTATACTATACCAGGCCAGGAGAGTACACAGACTACACTATACCTGGCCAGGAGAGTGTACAGACTATACTATACCAAGCCAGGATAGTAAACAGACTACACTATACTAGGCCAGGAGAGTACATAGACTATACCATACCAGGCTAGGAGAGTACGCGGACTACATTATACCAGCCAGGAGTGTACGCAGACTACACTATACCAGGTCAGGAGAGTATGAAGACTACACTATACCAGGCCAGGAGAGTGTACAGACTATACTATACCAGGCCAGAAGAGTATACAGACTACACTATACCAGGCCAGGAGAGTATGTGGACTACATTATACCAGGCCAGGAGAGTGTACAGACTACACTATACTAGACAAGGATAGTATGCAGACTACACTATACCAAGCCAGGATAGTAAACAGACTACACTATACTAGGCAAGGATAGTATGCAGACTACACTATACCAGGCCAGGAGAGTGTACAGACTACACTATACCAGGCCAGAGGAGAGTGTGTGGACTACACTATACCAAGCCAGGATAGTACGCAGACTACACTATACCAGGCCAGGAAAGTACGCAGACTACACTATACCAGGCCAGGAGAGTACGCAGACTACACTATACCAGGCCAGGAGAGTACATAGACTGTATCAGACCAGGCCAGGAGAGTACGCGGACTACATTATACCAGCCAGGAGAGTACGCAGACTACACTATACCAGGTCAGGAGAGTATGAAGACTACACTATACCAGGCCAGGAGAATGTACAGACTATACTATACCAGGCCAGGAGAGTGTACAGTCTATACTATACCAGGCCAGGAGATTACACAGACTACACTATACCAGGACAGGAGAGTGTACAGACTATACTATACCAGGCCAGGAGAGTGTACAGACTACACTATACCAGGCCAGGAGAGTGTACAGACTATACTATACCAGGCCAGGAAAGTGTGCAGACTATACTATACCAGGCCAGGAGAGTGTGCAGACTACACTATACCAGGCCAGGAGAGTGTACAGACTATACTATACCAGGCCAGGAGATTACACAGACTATACTATACCAGGCCAGGAGAGTGTACAGACTGTACTATACCAGACCAGGAGAATGTGCAGACTACACTATACCAGGCCAGGAGAGTGTGCAGACTATACTATACCAGGCCAGGAGAGTGTACAGTCTATTCTATACCAGGCCAGGAGAGTGTACAGTCTATACTATACCAGTTCAGGAGAGTGTACATACTACACTGTACCAGGCCAGGAGAGTGTGCAGACTACACTATACCAGGCCAGGAGAGTGTACAGACTATACTATACCAGGCCAGGAGAGTGTACAGACTATACTATACCAGGCCAGGAGAGTGTACAGACTATACTATACCAGGCCAGGAGATTACACAGACTATACTATACCAGGCCAGGAGAGTGTGCAGACTATACCAGGCCAGGATAGTACACAGACTACACTATACCAGGCCAGGAGAGTGTACAGACTATACTATACCAGGCCAGGAGAATGTACAGACTATACTATACCAGGCCAGGAAAGTGTACAGACTATACTATACCAGGCCAAGAGAGTGTGTGGACTATACTATACCAGGCCAGGAGAATGTGCAGACTATACTATACCAGGCCAGGAAAGTGTGCAGACTATACTATACCAGGCCAGGAGAGTGTACAGTCTATTCTATACCAGGCCAGGAGAGTGTATAGACTATACTATACCAGGCCAGGAGAGTGTACAGACTATACTATACCAGGCCAGGAGAGTGTGCAGATTACACTATACCAAGACCAGGAGAGTGTACAGACTATACTATACCAGGCCAGGAGAGTGTACAGACTATACTATACCAGGCCAGGAGAGTGTACAGACTATACTATACCAGGCCAGGAGAGTGTACAGACTATACTATACCAGGCCAGGAGAGTGTGCAGATTACACTATACCAAGACCAGGAGAGTGTACAGACTATACTATACCAGGCCAGGAGAGTGTACAGACTATACTATACCAGGCCAGGAGAGTGTACAGACTATACTATACCAGGCCAGGAGAGTATACAGTCTATTCTATACCAGGCCAGGAGAGTGTACTGTCTTTACTATACCAGGCCATGAGAGTGTACAGACTATACTATACCAGGCCAGGAGAGTGTACAGTCTATTCTATACCAGGCCAGGAGAGTGTACAGTCTATACTTTACCAGGCCAGGAGAGTGTACAGACTACACTATACCAGGCCAGGAGAGTGTGAAGACTACACTATACCAGGCCAGGAGAGTGTGCAGACTATACTATACCAGGCCAGAAGAGTGTACAGTCTATTCTATACCAGGCCAGGAGAGTGTACAGTCTATACTATACCAGGCCAGGAGAGTGTACAGACTACACTATACCAGGCCAGGAGAGTGTGCAGACTACACTATACCAGGCCAGGAGAGTGTACATACTATACTATACCAGGCAAGGAGAGTGTACAGACTATACTATACCAGACCAGGAGAGTGTACAGACTATACTATACCAGGCCAGGAGAGTGTACAGACTATACTATACCAGGCCAGGAGAGTGTACAGACTATACTATACCAGGCCAGGAGAGTGTACAGACTATACTATACCAGGCCAGGAGAGTGTACAGTCTATACTATACCAGGCCAGGAGAGTGTGCAGACTATACTATGCCAGGCCAGGAGAGTGTACAGACTATACTATACCAGGCCAGGAGAGTGTACAGACTATACTATACCAGGCCAGGAGAGTGTACAGACTATACTATACCAGGCCAGGAGAGTGTACAGACTATACTATACCAGGCCAGGAGAGTGTGCAGACTATACTATACCAGGCCAGGAGAGTGTACAGACTACACTATACCAGGCCAGGAGAGTGTGCAGACTATACTATACCTGGCCAGGAGAGTGTACAGTCTATATTATACCAGGCCAGGAGAGTGTACAGACTATATTATACCAGGCCAGGAGAGTGTGCAGACTATACTATACCAGGCCAGGAGAGTGTGCAGACTACACTATACCAGGCCAGGAGAGTGTACATACTATACTATACCAGGCAAGGAGAGTGTACAGACTATACTTTACCAGACCAGGAGAGTGTACAGACTATACTATACCAGGCCAGGAGAGTGTACAGACTATACTATACCAGGCCAGGAGAGTGTACAGACTATACTATACCAGTCCAGGAGAGTGTACAGACTATACTATACCAGGCCAAGAGAGTGTACAGTCTATACTATACCAGGCCAGGAGAGTGTGCAGACTATACTATGCCAGGCCAGGAGAGTGTACAGACTATACTATACCAGGCAAGGAGAGTGTACAGACTATACTATACCAGGCCAGGAGAGTGTACAGACTATACTATACCAGGCCAGGAGAGTGTGCAGACTATACTATACCAGGCCAGGAGAGTGTACAGACTGCACTATACCAGGCCAGGAGAGTGTGCAGACTATACTATACCAGGCCAGGAGAGTGTACAGTCTATACTATACCAGGCCAGGAGAGTGTACAGTATATACTATACCAGGCCAGGAGAGTGTACAGACTGCACTATACCAGGTCAGGAGAGTGTGCAGACTATACTATACCAGGCCAGGAGAGTGAACAGTCTATACTATACCAGGCCAGGAGAATGTACAGACTATACTATACCAGGCCAGGAGACTGTACAGACTATACTATACCAGGCCAGGAGAGTACACAGACTATACTATACCAGGCCAGGAGAGTGTACAGACTATACTATACCAGGCCAGGAGAGTGTACAGTCTATACTATACCAGGCCAGGAGAGTGTACAGACTATACTATACCAGGCCAGGAGAGTACACAGACTACACTATACCAGGCCAGGAGAGTGTACAGACTATACTATACCAAGCCAGGATAGTAAACAGACTACACTATACTAGGCAAGGAGAGTGTGCGGACTACATTATACCAGGCCAGGAGAGTACATACACTATATCATACCAGGCCAGGAGAGTACGCGGACTACATTATACCAGCCAGGAGAGTACGCAGACTACACTATACCAGGTCAGGAGAGTATGAAGACTACACTATACCAGGCCAGGAGAATGTACAGACTATACTATACCAGGCCAGGAGAGTATACAGACTACACTATACCAGGCCAGGAGAGTGTACAGACTATACTATACCAGGCCAGGAGAGTACACAGACTACACTATACCAGGCCAGGAGAGTGTACAGACTATACTATACCAGGCCAGGAGAGTGTACAGAATATACTATACCAGGCCAGGAGAGTGTACAGACTATACTATACCAGGCCAGGAGAGTCACATACTACACTATACCAGGCCAGGAGAGTGTACAGACTATACTATACCAAGCAAGGATAGTAAACAGACTACACTATACTAGGCAAGGAGAGTACATAGACTATATCATACCAGGCCAGGAGAGTACGCGGACTACATTATACCAGCCAGGAGAGTACGCAGACTACACTATACCAGGTCAGGAGAGTATGAAGACTACACTATACCAGGCCAGGAGAGTGTACAGACTATACTATACCAGGCCAGAAGAGTATACAGACTACACTATACCAGGCCAGGAGAGTATGTGGACTACATTATACCAGGCCAGGAGAGTGTACAGACTACACTATACTAGACAAGGATAGTATGCAGACTACACTATACCAAGCCAGGATAGTAAACAGACTACACTATACTAGGCAAGGATAGTATGCAGACTACACTATACCAGGCCAGGAGAGTGTACAGACTATACTATACTAGGCAAGGATAGTATGCAGACTACATTATACCAAGCCAGGAGAGTGTACAGACTATACTATACCAGGCCAGGAGAGTGTACAGACTATACTATACCAGGCCAGGAGAGTGTACAGACTATACTATACCAGGCCAGGAGAGTACACAGACTACACTATACCAGGCCAGGAGAGTGTACAGACTATACTATACCAAGCCAGGATAGTAAACAGACTACACTATACTAGGCAAGGAGAGTGTGCGGACTACTTTATACCAGGCCAGGAGAGTACATACACTATATCATACCAGGCCAGGAGAGTACGCGGACTACATTATACCAGCCAGGAGAGTACGCAGACTACACTATACCAGGTCAGGAGAGTATGAAGACTACACTATACCAGGCCAGGAGAGTGTACAGACTATACTATACAAGGCCAGGAGAGTATACAGACTACACTATACCAGGCCAGGAGAGTGTACAGACTATACTATACCAGGCCAGGAGAGTACACAGACTACACTATACCAGGCCAGGAGAGTGTACAGACTATACTATACCAGGCCAGGAGAGTGTACAGAATATACTATACCAGGCCAGGAGAGTGTACAGACTATACTATACCAGGCCAGGAGAGTGTACAGTCTATACTATACCAGGCCAAGAGAGTGTACAGACTATACTATACCAGGCCAGGAGAGTACACAGACTACACTATACCTGGCCAGGAGAGTGTACAGACTATACTATACCAAGCCAGGATAGTAAACAGACTACACTATACTAGGCCAGGAGAGTACATAGACTATACCATACCAGGCCAGGAGAGTACGCGGACTACATTATACCAGCCAGGAGTGTACGCAGACTACACTATACCAGGTCAGGAGAGTATGAAGACTACACTATACCAGGCCAGGAGAGTGTACAGACTATACTATACCAGGCCAGAAGAGTATAGAGACTACACTATACCAGGCCAGGAGAGTATGTGGACTACATTATACCAGGCCAGGAGAGTGTACAGACTACACTATACTAGACAAGGATAGTATGCAGACTACACTATACCAAGCCAGGATAGTAAACAGACTACACTATACTAGGCAAGGATAGTATGCAGACTACACTATACCAGGCCAGGAGAGTGTACAGACTACACTATACCAGGCCAGAGGAGAGTGTGTGGACTACACTATACCAAGCCAGGATAGTACGCAGACTACACTATACCAGGCCAGGAAAGTACGCAGACTACACTATACCAGGCCAGGAGAGTACGCAGACTACACTATACCAGGCCAGGAGAGTGTACAGACTGTACTATACCAGACCAGGAGAATGTGCAGACTACACTATACCAGGCCAGGAGAGTGTGCAGACTATACTATACCAGGCCAGGAGAGTGTACAGTCTATTCTATACCAGGCCAGGAGAGTGTACAGTCTATACTATACCAGTTCAGGAGAGTGTACATACTACACTATACCAGGCCAGGAGAGTGTGCAGACTACACTATACCAGGCCAGGAGAGTGTACAGACTATACTATACCAGACCAGGAGAGTGTACAGACTATACTATACCAGGCCAGGAGAGTGTACAGACTATACTATACCAGGCCAGGAGATTACACAGACTATACTATACCAGGCCAGGAGAGTGTGCAGACTATACCAGGCCAGGATAGTACACAGACTACACTATACCAGGCCAGGAGAGTGTACAGACTATACTATACCAGGCCAGGAGAGTGTACAGACTACACTATACCAGGCCAGGAGAGTGTGCGGACAGGGTCGTCCTTTGTGATGTGCGTGCTGTTCTGCCGCACAGGGCGCCATAGCGACTGGGGCGCTGGGCGGCCGACACAGCTTGCAGCCCCAGTCACATTCTGGACATCCCTGTGTCCCGAAAAATCTTTTCAGGACACAAGGATGTCCCGGCGGTTACCTCTCTGCGGCAGCCCCCGCGTCACTGACGTCCTGTGCATGTGCCCATAGGAGAAAAGCATAGAGGAGCATCAAGGAGCATGTGCGCGCATGGTAAGTTACCGGGGCACATCATCTTCAGTGTTCGGACCTCCGCTCCCAGGTCCCGGGTCCCCGAGGTCCCCGGACCGGAGGAGCGGTGGTCGGAACACTGAAGTGGGGCAGTAAACAGGCATACAGCCTCCAGCCATACACTATATGGCTGAAGGCTGTATGTCTGCACCTAATGTGGAGAACTATACTGCACCTAATGTGGGGAGCTATACTGCATCTAATGTGGGGGAACTGCACTGCAACTTATATGGAGAACTATGCTGCACCTAATGTGGGGGAACTGTACTGCACCTAATGTGGGGGACTATACTGCATCTAATGTGGGGAACTATACTGCACCTAATGGGGGAACTATACTGCACCTAATGTGGGGGAACTGTACTGCACCTAATGTGGGGAACTATACTGCACGTAATGTGGGGAACTGTACTGCACCTAATGTGGGGGAACTGTACTGCACCTAATGTGGAGGACTATACTGCAACTAATGTGGGGAACTGTACTGCTCCTAATGTGGGGGACTATACTGCACCTAATGTGGGGAACTATACTGCACCTAATGGGGGAACTATACTGCACCTAATGTGGGGGAACTGTACTGCACCTAATGTGGGGAACTATACTGCACGTAATGTGGGGAACTGTACTGCACCTAATGTGGGGGAACTGTACTGCACCTAATGTGGAGAACTATACTGTAACTAATGTGGGGAACTGTACTGCACCTAATGTGGGGAACTGTACTGCACCTAATGTGGAGGAACTGTACTGCACCTAATGTGGGGGAACTGTACTACACCTAATGTGAGGGAACTGTACTGCACCTAATGTGGGGGAACTGTACTGCACCTAATGTGGGGGAACTGTACTGCCAACCTAATGTGGGGGAACTGTACTGCCACCCTAATGTGGGGAACTGTACTGCTCACCTAATGTGGGGAACTGTACTGCCCCTCTAATGTGGGGGAACTGTATTGCCAACCTAATGTGCGGGGACTTATACTGCCAACTTAATGTGGGGGACTTATACTGCCAACTTAGTCTGATTAAGGGGGACTGGTGAAGGGGGGAGGGTCTGCTTAAGGGGTGAAGGGGGGGGGAGATTATGAGTGAGAGGGGACTGAGTAATAAGAACATGGGACTGGTGAAGGGGGGGTCTGAGTGTGCTTAAGGGGGACTGGTGAAAATATTTGTTACAAAGATTTTTTTCCTCTTTGTGTATGTTTATGGGGTAATAGAGGGGGGGGGGGGCGCCACAAGGTTAGCTTGCACAGGGCGCATGAACACCTATAGCCGGCCCTGTGTGCGGACTACTCTATACCAGGCCAGGAGAGTGTAAAGACTATACTATACCAGGCTGGGAGAGTAAACAGACTACACTATACCAGGCCAGGAGAGTACGCGGACTACCCTATATCAGGCCAGGCACATAAAATACGGAGGAAGAATTAGGAGCTTTTCTTCCCATTTCATTACCAATCCCTTCAATTTTTTTTTCAGTCAATGAACATGAAATGATGGGGGGAAATGACTATGAAATGAGGGGATTGGACATAAGATGGGGGAGATTTCACCATTTGTTTATTATATCACAATCACATATCAAAATCGCAATATTTACCTCCATCATCGCAATCACACATTTTCCCCAAATCGTGCAGCCCTAAGAAAAAGAGATCAAAAAGTCTTATCAAAACAAAAATGGTACAGAGAAAAACTACATACCATGGCACAAAAATTGAGCCCTCACGCATCCACATATACAGAAAAATAAAAAAAATTATAGGGGACAAAAAAGGACAATTTTAAAAATACAAATTTTTGTACAAAAAGCTAAAAGTAAAACAAAATAAAACCTTTGGGAATCATTGTAATCATATAGACTTACAAAATAAAGATTATGGGGGAGAATTATCAAGAAATGTCTATTTTAGATCTAATTTCCACCTTTTTTTTTTTGTCTATACTTTGACTAGCGTGCCCCTTATTCATCAATAATATGCAGCGTAATTATGAATGAGGTGCAACTCTCCTTTAGCGTGAAAAGTTGTCTAACGTACACCTTTTCTAAAAAAGAGTCAGACCAACAATCAGAGGCCTGGGTTCTCAACCCGTGGTACACATACCCATAGGGGTACGCCATGGGTTGAGCGTTGGTATGTGAAAGCGCCGACAAATACTGGCCATGCACTGGCAAGTACTTGTCAGCGCATAGCCAGGCAAACCTCCAGCTGTTGAAAAACTACAATTCTCAGCATGCAGTAACAGAAGGGCATGCTGGGACTTGTAGTTATGCAACAGCTGGAGGCACACTACTATAACTTTCAGCATGCCCTTTGGCTGTCTGTGCATGCTGGGGGTTGTAGTTATGCAACAGCTGGAGACACACTGGTTGCAAAACACAGAGTTTGTAACATAACTCAGTGTTTCCCAACCCGCGTGCCTCCCACTGTTGCAAAACTAAAACTCCCAGCATGCATGGTCTGTCAGTGCATGCTGGGAGTTATAGTTTTGCAACAGCTGGAGGCACACGGGTTGGGAAACACTGAGTTAGAAAACAGATAATGTTTCCCAGACAGTGTGCCTCCAGTTATTGCAAAACTACAACTCCTAGTATGCCCAGACAGCTGAAGGGCATGCTGGGAGTTGTAATTTTGCACCAACTGGAGGAGAACAAATTGGGGACCACTGTGTAGTGGTCTCCAAACTATGCCCCTCCAGATGTTGCAAAACTTCAACTCCAAGCATGCCCAGACTGCCTAGGCATGCTGGAAGTTGATGTTTGGCAACATCTGCAAGGCCAGATGTTACAGAACTACAACTCCCAGCATGCCTGGACTTTCTGGGCATGCTGAGAGTTTTAGTTTTGCAACATCTGGAAGAAAACAGATTGGAGACCACTGCACAGTGGTCTCCAAACTGTGGCCCTCCAGATGTTGCGAAACTACAACTCCCAGCATATCCAGACAGCCAAAAGCTGTCTGAGCATGCTGGGAGTTGTAGTTTTGAATCTCCTAGAAGCAGCAGTGAAGTTTAGTGAGGATCGTCACTGCAGCCTCTGATGCTGACGCCGTCGCTGCCCCATTGCCTCCCCCATCCCCGGTTTTATAATTACCTGTTCCCGGGGCCCAGGGCCCGCGCTACTTCTGGCTCCTGCGTAGCGCAATGACGAGTGACGTCCTCAACGCGACGTCACTGTCAGTGCGCACAGTGACAGCTCAGGATGCCCCCGGAGCTAGAAGTAGTGCAGACTCCGGGAACAGGTAATTATAAAACCGGGGAAGGGGGAGGCAATGGGGCAGCGGCGGCAGTGGTGTTTGGACTAGGGAGGACCCCAGGACGGCAGGGGGGAGAGAAGCGGTCGGTGGTCCCCTGCTTCTGTGCTGCAGCAGCTGCAGGGGGGTGCAGCGGGTACCCGGGTCCCTTAGTGGAGTACTGGCTGTACCCCCATGACGGCTGCCCTGGATGCATACAAGGTCCTGATACTAGTATCAGGCCCTTGTATGCTAGTGTGCATGGGCGGCCCGACCGCGTTCCAATCTATAAGAACGGGTCAGGTCGGTGACTGAGTACCGGCCCTGGATGTGCGAGACGTAGAACTTTTTGTAACGTCTACTGTGAGGTGGTGTAGCATAGCGATAAATAATTGTCATTTGCGTGAGAAATAGTGACTTTTCAGGAAAGTCGCAAATAATAAATACGTGACCATAATAAATATGTGCATGGTCATAAATAAAATGGTCTACATTTAGGTAGAAAAGGAAAAAGTTTCTATATGTAAAGACGCTAGAAAGTCGCTAAAAAGCCCTCAAGCGCCTGAATAGCACAAAAAAATAGACAAAAAAATGGTCTAAAGGCAATGATAAATCTCCCCATATGTGTCATTTTTATTGAAAAGTGCACTGCGTAGAAGTGGAAACCCCCAAAATGTAGAAAATTATGTTTTTTTTATTTTATTTTGCCCCACAGGTATTTTTTTCGTTTCGATGTAGAAAAATGGTAAATGTCAATCAATACAAAGTAAAATTGGGGCCACAAAAACAAGCCCTCATACAGTTGTGCTTATAAGTTTACATACCCTTGAAGAATTTATGATTTTTTAACCATTGTTCAGAGACTATGAATGATAACACAAAAACTTTTCTTTCACTCATGGTTAGTTGAAGCCATTTATTGCCAAATAACTGTGTTTACGCTTTTTAAATCATAATCACAACACAAACTACCCAAATGACCCTAATCAAAAGTTTACATACCCCAGTATTAATATCGTGTATTGCCCCCTTTATCACAGTAGTAATGGTGTACCTTTTATCATAGGCCTTGTTGACTCCTCTCCAAATGTAGCGTTTATGGTTGTGTCCAAACAGTTAAATTTCAGTCTCATCACTCCAAATGAGTTTGTGCCAGAAGGTTTGAGACTTGTCTCTGTGCCGTATCAACAAATACTGGTGGACAATTTGCACTCATCATCCAGGAAGCTACGCATGGGACGTAATTGGACATTCCGACATGACAATGATCCAGAACACAAGGCCAAGTCGACCTGTCATTGGCTACAGCAAAATAAAGTGAAGGCTCTGGAGTGGCCATCTCAGTCTCCAGACCTCAATATCATTGGCCACTCTGGGGAGACCCCAAACGAGCAGTTCATGCAAGACAGCCCAGGAATTTAGGGGAACTGGAGGCTTTTTGCCATGAAGAATGAGCAGATTTACCATCTGGGAAGATAAAGAGCCTCATCCACAACTACCACAAAAGACTTCAAGCTGTCATTGATGATAAAGAGGGCAATACACGGTATTAAGAACTGGGGTATGTAAACTTTTGATCAGGGTCATTTGGGTAGTTTGTGTTGTGTTTATGAATTAAAAAGCATAAACACAGTTATTTGGCAATAAATGGCTTCAGCCAACCACTGACCATGAGTGAAAGAAAAGTTTTTGTGTTATTCATATTCTCTGAACAATGGTTAACAAATCATAAATTCTGCAAGGGTATGTAAACTTATGAGCACAACTGTATATGTCTGTAGGTAATAAATTAAAAGCTTTAGTATTAGATAGTAAGGAGGAAAAAATGAAAGTGCAAAAAAAGAAAAAACCCTGAGTCTGGGATTAAAGTTGGTCATAGGTACAAGTAGTTTGTTATCACTGAGATGGGGGTTATGTATTCACCATTGATCTGGGCTTCCTATGTAACTTCAGATAATACATAAAATCTTGCAGTTTTTTCAGAAAATTCGTAAAGGAGAATTTTTCTTTAAAGGGGTACTCCAGCGCTTAGACATTTTATCCCCTATCCAAAGGATAGGGGATAAGATGCTTGATCGCGGGGGGTCCCGCCGCTGGGGGCCCCCGTGATCTTGCACGCAGCACCCCAGTTAAAATCAGTCCCCGGAGCATGTTGACTCCGGGTCTGATTACTGGCGACCACGGGGCCGGCGGCGTGTGACGTCACACTCCGCCCCTCCGTCCCAGCGGCAGGACCCCCGCGATCAGGCATCTTATCCCTTATGCTTTGGATAGGGGATAAGATGTCTAAGTGCCGGAGTACCCCTTTAATCTTTAATGCTCTCCTGACTCCTAAGGAGGTATCCTCATTTTGCAGTTGTACTGTGATTTTTCTGAAATCTCAACAACAATGGTTCTATTTTTCCGTGATTTGCATAATCGCAGCAAAAAAAACAAACGGATATTTTACCACAATTTGCACAATCTAAAATATAGGACATTTTTTGTAGTGATTAGGCAAATCGCTGTAAATAGTGCAATTTTTGACGCGATTTCAGAAAAATCTCAGTACAGCAGCAACATGTGGGAGTCAGGAGAGCAAATAAGATAAAAGTATTAAATTGCATCTTAAAATGGCAGCCTACTGAGGGAGCACAGATATGCTGTAGCCAGTACAGGGAGGAATTGGGAGGCCCTGAAAGCATGAACGAGAAACTCACCCACAGCCCCTTCACATCTCCTTGCACAGTCAGTGTTGACATCGGCCATGTGAGAATCCCTGGCCCCTCCCTTCTGTCTCTGCACTCTCTAACCCAGGTTGCCTCCTTTCTTCTCCCTGGAGAGCAGAAAGTTAGGTAGTGACTGCAGTTTAGGTAGCGCTACACACAACAGGGGACCATTAAAGGGGTACTCCGGTGGAAAACTTTTTTTTTTAATCAACTGGTGCCAGAAAGTTCAACAGATTTGTAAATTACTTCTATTAAAAAATATTAATCCTTTTAGTACTTTTTAGCAGCTGTATGCTACAGAGGAAATTCTTTACTTTTTGAATTTCTTTTTTGTCTTGTCCACAGTGCTCTCTGTTGACACCTCTGTCCGTGTCAGGAACTGTCCAGAGCAGCATAGGTTTGCTATAGGGATTTTCTGCTACTTTGGACAGTTCCTGATAAGGGCATCAGGTGTCAGCAGAGAGCACTGCGGACAACACAAAAAAGAAATTCAAAAAATAAAGATATTCCTCTGTAGCAAACAGCTGCTAAAAAGTACTGATATGATTTATGATTTTTTAATAGAAGTAATTTACAAATCTGTTTAACTTTCTTGCACCAGTTCATTTAAAAAAAAAAAAAAATGTTTTCCACCGGAGTACCCCTTTAATTCTCGGCCCTGGAGGACTAGATGTGGCAGGGCCTGGACTACAGGCCTGGTCTTACTGCCTCTGCCGTACCCACGCTTTGGCGGTCTGCATCCACCCCGGGTGTGTGACCCCAGGGGGGGCCGGTTTCGCAAAAGCGTGGGTACACCACTGTTCAGGATCCCAGCAGGTCTCAGAACTGATACCCGCTGTGATCTAACTACAACTCCCATCATTCCCAGACACCCTTTGGCTGCCTGGAAAGGACCCCCTCTAAATCTAAAAGTTGAGTCCCTAACAATACACATTCCCTTTTATCTTTCCTATTGAAACGTTTTGCCCATTTAAACTTTCTTATGAACAGATTGAAGTTTTCAGTCCATGCAAATGCAATTTTAAGAACAAATATTGAAGAGGTATTGGCATCTTTAAAGCAGATTAAAGCATACCTCTAGAGTTGTAGTGCTCGTGCTGGCTCAGGCAACCCTACAATACCCATCTAGTCCCATGCATGAGCCCTTTTCTAATAAATAGAAACTCACTGGGCATCATAAAGTTGCTATGGAAACCCGACCACCCAACGTGAGCTACGCTTTAAAGTCTATATAGCACAGTTTGCAATAGCCAGTTACTTCTAATATCTCCTGCACGATATGTATATAAGGCTTAACTCGTCATTGTGGCGTGCAAAAACTAGTCACTGCACCCTGGGCTGTAATCACGTCTATTCAGTCTCTAATCACGCCTACTCCGGGATGGTGATGGACACGGACGGACGTCACTGCTTTGATTCCCGAAGCCTGAGTAGGCGTGATTAGAGACTGAATAGGCATGATTACAGGGGTACGGTGAAAAGTTTGGGAAGCCACAGCCCTGATGACTAGTTTTCAAAAGTTATTTTCTCCACCTTCACAGATGGGCAGGAGGACATAGTAGTAAACCTTATCTCATCTACAAACATTATCATATCTATAATGTTACCGCTAGTTATGAGAGGTCAGACTTGGTAACAGGTTCCTTTCAATACAGTTGCACGTTGACTGTTCACTACCGGATGGTCTCAGTTCATGTGTGGACTGAGAAATGTTTTCTTACACTAAGCCAAGAGAATACAGAAGTAGTGAGAAATGATGATAAGCATACTGACCAGATATTATCAGGGCTAACTTGCATGGACCCAAATTGTCCCAATTACCCTATGATAACATGCAGAAGGTGAGGAATGAGAAGATAAAATACTAGCCACCTTGACACTGCAGCTAGATATCAGCCAGTCTATGTGCATGTATAATATTAAACTGGTAAGTTTGCTCAACTACTTAGTTTGTTATACTACAGTGAAACTTCCATAAAACACCAGCTCTCTGAGAAGACCACCCCTTTTTCAGACCAGATTTTATGTGATAGATTTTCATTTCACAATGTATTATGTTTAAAGAGGTTATCCAACATAAGGTGACTTAAAGGGGTTCTCCGATGTTTACACATCTTATCCCCTATCCAAAGGATAGGGGATAAGATGCCTGATCGTGGGAGTCCTGCAGCTGGGGATGCCCATGATCATGCACGCGGCACCCCGTTTGTAATCAGTCCCCGGATCGTGTTCGCTTCAGGTCTGATTACGATCGACCGCAGGGCCGGCGGCGTGTGACGTCACGCCTCCGCCCCCGTGTGACGTCACGCTCCGCCCCTCTATGCAAGCCTACGGGAGGGGGCGTGATAATTATGTCAGACAGTAATGAACATGCTTACCAAGGATCCATGCATGTTTTGGTGGTAAGTAGCCATTTTGTGTGTCCCTTTCACGCTGCTGGCTTGTTTGTGAGATCTGGCTATCTTCCAACTACAATAATCAGGATCATTTGTTTCTAGGTGGGAAGTGACTTATCTCTATCCCACATATCAGCTACCCCACCCATTGCAGCACAGCTAGGCTCCCTTTCAACACCTGAGTTGGGATGCATTGTCTTGTGCCACACTGCAGCCTGGGAAAGATCAGAGACAACGCTTATTTTGTATGCTGCTAAAAATTTACATCTGGGGTAAAGATCACATAAGAATTATGAGAACAACCATTAAAGACAGGTACAGACACTATATTATGAACTACACTAAGTTTACAGCCCCTGTAGCATAGTCACATAGAAAAAAATTCCAGAATACCCCTTTTAAGACAGTCTCTTTTGAGAAGACCACCCCCATGGAGGACCACTTTTCAATACAATATTGAGTGTTTTTTCCAAAGAGACTTCACAATACATGGATAAATAGACTGGCTTCTGTCCTATATGCTACCTATCTGTATATACTGTACACCTAGAGTCGGGGAGCAATTGTTCTCCCTGGCATAGGGCAATTGGCATCAGCCTCATAAGGGTTTTTTGTCTTCTGTATCAACACAGTAGAGACACAGTAGGGATATAGGTTGAACTTGATGGACTTTTGTCTTTTTAAACATTTTGAAGTATGTAACTATGCTGATGTGAAGGCCAAGAGGGAGTATATTCAGTTTTTTTTGTTATGGGGCACCCTCTCCTGTACAGTATGTACTCTGGGTGCCTCAAAAAGGAAATAAAACATGAGCCAGAGCCACATCTCTTAGATGCCTATGCATTCTCATTCATGCCATTATATTTTAATCATGAAATATGAATTTTTGTTAATATTTTCCACACCATTAATGTAATTATTATTTATTTGTCTTCCCCTTTTTCTTCATACTCTCTCTAGAATGTGTTTTCAATCTCCTATGTGATCACATATATATATGACACACAGATGTGTCATTCCCTTAACACTTTTCCTGGCGTGGAGATTTGATAAATACAATCCAAATTGAGTCATATATCAAAGTCTCCCTTACTGTTCTCGAAAGGGCAAACAAGAGCCCACCACACATGTATATCTCTGTCAGAAAATTCCATTGGTTTTTATATAATAGCTTCTTTTACAGATAAAAAAAAAAAAAAACTGTGGCCAGCTTCGTATTGGGGGGCTTTGATGAATCTGAGCAACACACACCGCTAGAGCCTTCATACACACCACTAGGAAATAATCAAAGTCACAAGGCAATCCGCCATGGAGGCTCAAACCTAACACAGGCAGCGGCGGATTCATCACTGATTCATTAGTGTCATTAACAGAAGAGATGAGCAGGGATCTATACCAAAGATACTATAAACCATCCTTGCCTCGAAAACCACAAAGGCTAATTTTTGTCCTTTTTCCTGTTTCACAGACCCCAAGCCTAGGGATTTAACACACCAGTCATACAGGATGCGTCCATTCGCAAAGCCTCCTTCTGGCAATCACTCAGACAGACTCTGATGATAAAACAATTTTGTTTCCCGTGCTCCGATCCACATTTTCATTAAAATTAAAGCCAAGGAAAATCCTCAAAAGATTCTTGTAATGTATTTCCAATTCCCAGCCCTTGCGAAGACGAAGAGAAAGTAGAGAAAAGGTGAATGACTTGGAGTTGAGAATGAGGGAGATGATGACATTGTGCAGATGGGCTAGGTCATAGGTAACATGGAGGAACATCAGTTGGAAGAAACTATATATCAGAAGCTATAAAGAACTAGAGAATACTGTGACAACAGCAGCTAGCTCTGGACTCTTTCATTTTCCATTTCTTTTTTTTTTTTTTTCTTACCTGGTCATAAAAACTAATAAAACAGTCAAGAAGTCCCACAAGACTGCAAAGGAAAAAAGAGACAGCGATAGAGACGGCGAAAATATATATGTACAGAGAGAAGAAGAGAAAGGGTTATAAATACATATATATACATGGAGGATTGGATGGGGAAGAAATATAGAGAGGAAGGAAGGCGCATGTAGGAGGGGGATGAGATCGTAGATACTCATGTATTATTTTGTACGTTTAGGCCGTGATATATAATTATTGTACTTCAGCATCATATATTAAGAGATCTCTTGTGAGAAAAGGGTGTGTGTTGCATGTAAATAGAATAAGGGAAGACAAAAGATGTTTTCTCTTTAGTGGATGTCAGAAAAGGCTCTTCTTCTCCTACCACATTATTAAGAGACGCTTGTTGTAAAATATTTTGTTTCCATTATCTTTATAAAGAAAAGACCTTGGGTACACAGTCATTTGCTGAGAACTGCTGGATGCACTACTCTTTTTGGATTTCTGAAGGTCGAACAAAAGGCTTGGGGGAAGAGTAAAGTGAACAGTCTTTTTTGTCTTTTGGATTTTTTTGTGTGGCTAAACTTGGTAAAACGGACTTGCATTTGCTGAGAATGAAACAGGTAATAGACAATAGTTGTTAAAAAAGAAAAGACATAATTTCACGAAAAATATTTGATATTAAAGGGTACCTTTCATAAAAAAAACTTTTGATATATTATAGATTAATATATGCAGAATAACTTTCCAATAGCATTTTATAAAAAAAAAATATGCTTCTATTTAATTTTCCACTTTGAAAAAATGACCACTAGGGGTCTCCCTACCAGTCCTTGCTGCAAGCCTTTTTTTTTTATAGATTTCAGACTCATGCTGGAGTCCTAAATCTTAGACTGCAGCCAGGACACAGACAAGCTCAGCACTACTCCCTGCCAGGGAGAAGGCCTGAGATTGTCTGTGTTCCTGCTGCAGTCTGAGATTAAGGACTCTAGCATGAGTCTGAAATCTATTTAAAAAAAAAAGGCTTGTGGCCAGGACTGGTAGGGAGATCCCTAGTGATTTTATGATGCAGATTTTATTGTAAACTAAATGACTGAACATGGCTTCAAATCTGGATCTTTAACCCCTTAAGGATTTTTTCAATTTTGCACTTTCATTTTATCCTTCTCACCTTCTAAAAATCATAACTCTTACAGTTTTTCACCTACAGACCCATGTGGGAGGCAAAATATTAAAAAACAAAACACCATTTTGAAACTTTTGGGGGTTTCTGATTCCACGCAGTGCACTTTTTGGTAAATTGACACGTTATCTTTATTCTGTAGGTCTATTTGATTAAAATGATACCCAACTTATATAGGTTTTATTTTGTTTTACTTCTTATAAAATTACAAGTTTTTGTAAGAAAATAAGTGTTCAAAATTGTCCTCTTCTGACCCTATAACTTTTTTATTTTTCTGTATACAGGGATATGTTCTGTAGTTTTTATCTGTACCATTTTTTTTTGATGGGACTTTTAGTGTATTCAAAGTGACCAAAAATTCTGGACTTTGGTATTTTTTTTAGGTACACGCCATTGTCCATGCGGTTTAATTGACAATCTATTTTTATGGTTTGGACATTTACATATGCTGTGATAACACATGTTTATATTTATTAATTAAGGAAGGGGTTAAATCACGTTTATTATGATTTTTTTTCCCTTTTTTACAAATTTTTTTTAGTCCCCATAGGGGACTATTATATGCAATCATTAGATTGCATGTATCACAGCATAGCATTGAACAGTGTTATCGGAGCACCATTGCTCCAGATTGTCCAGGCTAACTGGGGCCTTGGAGAAACGATCGGGTGGTGGGGAGGCATCGCGATGGTCTCGATCATGTGGTGTCCCAGCACAAAAGGCTTTCCTGTGGGCTAGAAATTGCCTCGGATACCATGTTCGTCTGTTTACTGGGCCCACTGCTGTATTGTTTCATAAAATGAAAAGATAACACCAGCGCTGAATCGATCCTGTATAAGCTGCCTAGATACAACAGGTGGATCTCGGCTAAATAAACAAAAATGGAGCTGCATACAATATATATAAATATCTATTGGCGCTCTAATTATAAAAACTTCAAAATAGTGATAGAAGCTCACTTACTAAAATCCTGATGGGGAGTGTACACAAAATCTCTGCCCAGAGGGAAATTCTTGTCTCCACTTAAAGATCCCGCAAAGCTGTAAGTCCATGTCCTTGATAGTATGGAGCTTGTCCCGTTGTACTTGCTTTTTATGCTTGGAGTAGTTTTCAGCAGTCCGTGGTTCCAGTCAGCCTATTAGCCGGGAGATCTGCCCTGGCCGGTGGCGTCTCAACGGCTTGCTGTACTGTTAGTAGATTACGGAGTGCTGTGACGTAACGCTGCGAGTGACGTCACTACTACATGGAGAGCGCGAGGCCAAAATGCAACTAACACGTTTCGGAAAGTAACACTTTCCTTCATCAGAGATAGATTATCCTCCTAGGACACAGTGATTCATAGCATTTCCATATTCCACTCCCTCACTGAGACTTAATGAGAGTATTACTACCACCATTCAACGGTTCCCTCCTGCTCATACATCCTGTATATTAGGGGTACCAAAAGTCCTTGTAAAATGCACAATATGAACCTGGTCCAATAAAATCTTAGGAAGTAGGAATATAAAGGCTGATTTGCAAAATAATTAAGGTGTAACATCCTTAAATTTGCGCAAATAATTCAAAATCAATATTGAGTCCATATGGAATCAAGGTATTTAAATTAAAAATCCATTTTCCTTAGCTCTTGACATACCACTGATATAATTGCCTCCCCTCCAATGTTTTTTCACATCTTCCATTCCCAAAAAATTTGAATAGGGAGCATTATGGCAATCCAAATAATGTTTTGATAATGGATGACCTGCAAACTCCTTTCTATATTATAGATATGTTCCCCTATTTGTGTGGAGAGGAGGCGTTTTGTTCTTCCAACATAAGTTTTGCCACATGGGCACTGTATTCCATAGACCACTGTCAGGATTCGGCAGGCTGGTGGTGGATCCTCTGTGTCAGTGAGGGATTGGCGTGGACCGTACTGGAGGATCGGTTCTAAGGTGCTACTGGTTTTCACCAGAGCCCGCCGCAAAGCGGGATGGTCTTGCTGCGGCGGTAGCAACCAGGTCGTGTCCTCCGGTAGCGGCTCAACCTCACTGACTGCTGAGACAGACGTAGTACAAAGGAGAAGGCAGAAGGGTGGTCGGACGTAGCAAAGGTCAGGGCAGGCGGCAAGGTTCACAGGCGAGAGGACAATAGCAACGGGTACGGCAACGGGCTAGGCAAAACACAACTGTAGGGAACGCTTTCAAAATGGCACTAGGCACAAAGATCCGGTAAGGGCAGGAAGGGGAAGAGCTCTTAAATAGGCAGGGACACAGTTGGGGAATCAGAAACCAGCGCATCAACCATCAGCCCTCTCAATCAACCAAAAAAAATCTTTTCCCCCGGGAGATCTTAGAAGCTAGAATTTCTTTGACCATGAAGATGTCAGAGGTACCAGCGACAGGGGTGGGAGAAAGAAGTTTGGGAGAGAAGACAGCGGGTTTAAGGAGGGAGACATGGAAAGAGTTATGGATACGAAGGGAGGGATGAAGATGGAGCTGGTAGGAAACCTGATTAATGCTGCTTTTGACCTTGAAGGGACCCAAGAAACGAGGGCCCAGCTTGTAACTTGGTACCTTGAATCTGACGTACTTAGAAGAAAGGCACACCTTGTCCCCAGGACGGAATTCTGGAGGAGATCTGCGACTCTAATCGGCCTGGATCTTCATACGGGTCGAAGCCTTGAGGAGAGCTGAGTGGGTCTCTTGCCAAATGGAAGAGAAGTCTTGAAGAAGATCTTCGACAGCAGGTACAGAGGAGGAAGTGGTGGTTAGAGGCAGAGGTGGCAGGGGATGACGACCATACACCACAAAAAACGGAGATTTGTTGGAGGCGGAGGATGGCTTGAAATTATAAGAAAACTCTGCCCACGGGAGTAGATTCGACCAATCGTCATGACGGGAAGACACAAAATGACAGAGATAGTCTCCCAAGATTTGGTTGATTCGTTCCACTTGACCATTAGACTGTGGATGGTACGAGGAGGAAAAGTCCAATTTGACTCCGAGTTGACCACAGAGAGCCCTCCAGAATTTGGAAACAAACTGCACTCCACGGTCCGAGACGATGTGTCTGGGAAGACCGTGGAGGCGGAAGATGTGAAGAAAAAACTGTTTGGCTAGTTCAGGCACGGACGGAAGACCAGGCAGGGGCACAAAGTGAGAAAAAAACGGCTCCGGCAGGATAGGAAGACTTCCTAATAAACCCTCTTTGAAGGTTTTCTCGCACATAGTCAGACATGGCTTGAGTCTCAGAAGGAGAGAGAGAATAGATTCTGCCCCGAGGTGGAGAAGAACCAGGTAGCAGGTCAATAGGACAATCATAAGGCCTGTGAGGTGGAAGAGTCTCTGCTTGCTTCTTACAGAAGACATCTGCAAAATCGTGGTAAGACTTGGGAAGACCCGGTGGCGGAAGCACTGGCGGGACTCGTTTAATAGGAGCAGGCTTGAGACATCGGTCAGAGCAGGAAGAACCCCAACAAAGAATCTCCCCGGTGGTCCAATTAAGGACAGGACAATGGCATTGCAACCACGGCAGACCCAGCAGGAGCTCTGAGGAACAAAATGGAAGGACAAAAAACTCCAATGCCTCTGTATGAAATATCCCAATGTCCATCCGAAGAGGCTGGGTACGGTACTGAACCAAGGCAGAAAGTCTCTCACCATTTACAGTAGAGATGAGGAAGGGTTTAGGCAGACGGACTATGGGAATTCGGTACTTCTCGACCAAGGAGGCGTGGATAAAATTGCCAGCAGAACCGGACTCCAAGAAGGCGGCAGCCATAAAGGAGGACTTGTACGGTAGGTAACAACTGCACAGATAAGATGAGTCGTGGAGAGGAAGAATCCACACCCAGCAACGCCTCTCCCACGTTTACTAGGTGCGGGCGTTTCCCGAACGTGGAGGACGAAGAGGACAGTCTCTCAGGAAGTGTTCGGTACTGGCGCAGTACAGACATAGATTCTCGTCTCTACGACGGCTTCGTTCTTGTGGGGTCAGGCGAGACCGGTCCACCTGCCTGGCTTCCACGGCGGGAGGCCCAGGAACAGGTTGAGGTGGACGGAAAAAAACGGGAGCCAGACGAGGAAAACGTCTTGGGCGAGTCTTTTCTTTCTCCTGGAGGAGTTCCTCTTGTCTTTCGGAAAAACGTTTATCAATCCTGGTGGCCAGCAAGATGAGGTCACAGAGGGTAGAAGGCAGCTCTCGAGCTGCAAGGACATCCTTAATATCAGAATTAAGTCCTTTCTTGAAAGTAGAGCAGAGGGCTTCATTGTTCCAATTAAGTTCTGCAGCGAGTGTGCGGAACTGTATGGCATAGTCCCCCACAGAGGAAGAGAGGAGGCGGTGGAGAGGAGGCGTTTTGTTCTTCCAACATAAGTTTTGCCACATGGGCACTGTATTCCATAGACCACTGACAGAATTTGGCAGGCTGGTCCTGGATCCTCTGTGTCAGTGAGGGATTGGCGTGGACCATATTGGAGGATCGGTTCTAAGGTGCTACTGGTTTTCACCAGAGCCCGTGCAATTCGGGATGTTCTTGCTACGGCGGTAGCAACCAGGTCGTGTCCTCCGGTAGCGGCTCAACCTCACTGACTGCTGAGACAGGCGTAGTACAAAGGAGAAGGCAGAAGCGTGGTCGGACGTAGCAAAGGTCAGGGCAGGCGGCAAGGTTCACAGGCTAGAGGACAATTGCGGGTACGGCAACGGGCTAGGCAAAACACAACTGTAGGGACTGCTTTCAAAATGGCACTAGGCACAAAGATCCGGCAAGGGCAGGAAGGGGAAGAGCTCTTAAATAGGCAGGGACATAGTGGGGGAATCAGGAACCAGCGCATCAATTATTGGTGCGCTGGCCCTTTAAATTTACCATAGACGGCGCGGACGCGCCCTTGGGAGCGGGGCCGCGCGAGCCGGAATGACGAGGACGGGGCTGCAGCGCGCCGGAGCGCAGGTGAGAAGGAGGGGAACGCGGCGCGTGAGCGGTGGCCAGCCGCCATGCGAGCCGTGTCACCTGGACCGTAGCACCCGCGCTCCCGGTCGGTGTCTCTGACCGGGAGACACCGGGGACCGGGGGCAACGGAGGTAGGCAGCGGGCGCTCCGATCTGGAGGCGGGGATCGGAGCGCTCGCTGTAACAACCACACCCTTTGTTTTACAGTTTATGTGCGTTTTTATAGTCTTCTTATATGAACCGTCTCTTCTTTCAACATCAAATATTGCTTTTTTCTCCTTAGTAATTTTACATCCCTTACAGGAACGGCATGGATGAAAGCCCGGTTTCTGGAAGAATATAGATTGATTCAAACTATTAACGTCTTTGAGATTTTTTGTAGTGGGTGCTATTCTGTTGCAAATATTAGATGTTTTCCAAAAAATGAAGATGGTTGCCTTTGGTAATGTCTCACCCACTACCCTATCTCCTCACAAAATCTCCCAGTGTTTACGCACAATTTTACAAAAAGCAGAGCTTTGACTGTTGTACGTTGTACTCTGGGCAGAGATTCCGAGTACACTCCCCATCAGGATTTTAGTAAGTGGGCTTCTATCACTATTTTGTAGTTTTTATTATATATTGTATACAGCTTAATTGCTTCACTTTATTATTTTGTGTGATATTGCTATATTATGTATTTTTTAAGCACTGTACCCTTAATATTTTTTATATATTTTTTTATATTTTATATATTTTAATTTTATTTTAGAAGCTGCAATCAACTTTGATTGTGACGTCCAAGGAGATAATGCTGGGCATCACTGCAATTGGTGATGTCCGGCATTAGACTAATTAGGCTGATAGCCGCCAGGACCACTCCGCTATGGCGTGAGCTCAACTTCTGAGCATGCATCATAAAAGGGGAGCGGGCGCCGGGCGTACATGTATACCCTGCATCCTTAAGGTGTTAAATCCGGTGCATCAAATATGATACTGTACGTGTGAATACACCCTAAAAGAATATATTAAAAAAAGCTATTTAATATCAGAGCATGTGGGTCCATAGTTTCCGACAGGTTCCCTGTAACTGCATGACTGATGCTGTTGAAAAGAAATGGACTCGGTCTTCCAAGGCCATTCTCCTGTAGTCCTTAACTCCTGTCACATATTGTAATCTATAGGGAGCACCACAGGTCACTTTTAAACAACTTTTTTAGTGACCCTTTTTCTCCACAATAAAGGATTTCAGAAGATAATCTTTGCTGGTAATAAGTTACTGTATATTCGAATATATTATAAGCCAAGGCTGATGTTCTTTCTTAGTGACAGATTGCACTCACCCTGTAGTTTTACCAGTAATCCTTAACAAAAAAGCTCCCATATTTAGCCCTTTGCCTCTTAAAGCCAAAAGATAGGACTATATCATTATTGGTGACTAACAGTACAACACTACTACTCCAACTCTACTCAGACAGCCCGAAACAAATCTTTTCATAGCCGTATCTGCATATTAGACCAGTCCAGAGAGATTCCTGCAAACTTATATTTCATTAACTGTGCCAGGATTTACTTATCAGCGGAACATGAATCAAGATTGTCCCTTAGGAACAGATTGTGACTTGAAAATGCAAGAGTCTATAAAGATATAGTCTGTCAGGGATTAGAGGAAATAAGGACGGCTACCCCATTAATCCTCCTGTTCCGGGGATTTGCTTAAAAAAATATGTTTTTCATGATTTGTGGATGATCTTTTAAGTGAGTGCTGTCTACTCATAAGTTATAAACACACACGCAGACACACACAGACCTGCTGCTTTTGCTACACTTTAGAGATTTCAGAGAATAAAATTGCAGTGATTGTTTATATAGCACATTGTCAGGAGTTGTAGAGGAGCACCGTGCCTGCTCAAGGATTGTAGATGATGACAGTGACTGCCTTGGGCTCCGAGAGAAACAAAGCCGCTAAAAGTCATCTAAAAAAATAACTTCACATACCGCAGGACACGGTATTGCAAATGTGTGATTTGTGGCAAATTTACAGGTGGTCACCAAATCTTACGGCACCCAACAAGCATGAAATGTGCACACCTGCGGAGTAAACCAGGGGCCTCTGTCCATTTCAGCACCTGAGGGATTACCATGACCTACTGGTTGGCAGCAGATTTGCAGTACTGCCTCCCTGCCAGGAGCGTAATTTTATTTGGAAGAGCAGAGAACATCTAAACATTGTCAGCAGAAAGAAGTGCTTTTAAAACGGAATATGCTACTTTTATGGGCACTGTCAGATGCAAAAACTATGTATATGTTATACATCTTGGCATAATATTAACTTTTCTAATATACTTCATCAGAATACATTATTTTATTTTTATAGAAATCATGGCTTAAGAAACTGGCCACTAGGTGTCCCCATATCTGCTGGGACACCAACGAGTCCAGAGGCAGCATCATGATGATCCCATCCCTGTGAACCTGGTACCTCTATAATAGAGCAGTACTAGAAAAAGTACCATGTCATTTCAACTTCTGTTGCCTCTGAATGGCTTATTTTGTAGGTGACATGGTTGGTATTTGACTATATGGAGCCATCCATAATGTCTCCATGAAATCTAAATATAAAAGTAAAGAGATGAGGTGGTACAGCACTTATTACCACTGACACATTCTTCTATAAATTCCTTAAGGGCCACAGAAGTTGAAGTTTCTACTGATATGGGCAATCCTAGTAACATGACATAACCATCATGGAAAATAACACCTTTAAAGAGGACCTGTGATATAGTTTATATTATTGTATAGCCTCGTATGCCCCGATTCCAATGCTGTTTTTATATTTCTGCTATGCCACACCATTCCCTTGATGTAAGGATTTTACTATCTAGTTGATCATATGCACTATCCCCTGAAAAGACAGATGAGCAGGAACCTTTTTTTAAGAAAGGGGTCTGAATACTGGGCTAAGGAGATGTGAACCTGATTCACATGCCCTTACTCTTGTATTCATATATCCTGAGCCTGATTTAAACCCTTTTTGAAATAAAGTTCCTGACCATCTGACCATTCAGGGCCAAGTACAGATCAATCAAATGGTAACATTTGGGGTAGCAACAAAATAAAAAAAAAAGTGTTGGAATCAGGGCATCAAGGGCTATAAAGGCTTACTGCAGGTTATTTTAACCCCTCAAGGACACGGCTAATTTGGGCCTTGAGGACACTTTAATTTACATTTTTGCACCCCCCCCCCCCACCTTTTAACCACTTAGGGACCAGAGGCATACAGGTACGCCCCGACACCCTGGTAATTAAGGACCCCAGGCATACCTGATATCTATCAGCAAGCACCCCGTGCAAACCCTTAGGGGGGTCCTGAGACCAATTCAGACTGGCAATCTGCGGCAATTCCGGGTCAATCGGGTCTCTGGTGACCCAGAAAAAAAGGGTGAATGGGGCTGTCGAAGTAAGTTGGCACGGGTGCCACCTCATGATCACTGGATTGATCTGTTGGAATGACCGACCAATCACTGCCCTGCTGGGCAGTGTTTGGGGTGGCGATCGGGGCCGGTGGGGGTCTCCTACCTCTTCCTGGTCTGGCGGGGGTCCTCTCAGAAGCGTCGGCGGTCCTGGCGGCAGGAGTGGTGGCAGCAACGGCGTTGGTCCCAGCCGCAGGATACCGCAGGAGGTGAGGCCTGTTCACCTCCTGCTGTTGCTTAGCTGTAAATGCTCACTGCACCCCTTAATAAATTCTGTGAGGGGTGTAGTTACCATGTGGGGTCACATGTGGGGGGGTTCCACTATTCTGGCACCACGGGGGGCTTTGTAAACGCACATGGCCCCCAACTTCCATTCCAACCAAATTCTTTCTCCAAAAGTTCAATGTCGGTCCTTCTCTTCTGAGCATTGTAGATCACCCGCAGAGCACTTTACATCCACATGTGGGGTATTTCCATATTCAGAAGATATGGGGTTACAAATTTTGGGGAAAACCAGCATTTCAGTAAAAAAAGAAAATTCATTTACACATCCGACTTTAACGAAAAGTCGTCATACACTTGTGGGGTGTTAAGGCTCACTGTACTCCTTGTTACATTCCACAGGGGCTTCCTAAATGTGACATGCCCCCCAAAAACCATTTCAGAAAAACTCACTCTTCAAAATCCTATTGTCGCTCCTTCCCTTCTGAGCCCTCTACTGCGCCCGCCGAACACTTTACATACACATGTGAGGTATTTCCTTACTCGAGAGAAATTGGGTTACACATTTTGGGGGGCTTTTTCTCCTTTTACCCCTTGTAAAATTTCAAAAACTGGTTCTACAAGAGCATGCGAGTGTAAAAAATGAAGATTTTGAATTTTCTCCTTCACTTTGCTGCTATTTCTGTGAAACACCTAAAGGGTTACTGCCACTTACTGAATGTCATTTTGGATACTTTGAGGGGTGCAGTTTTTATAATGGGGTCATTTGTTGGGTATTTCTTATACGAAGGCCCTTCAAATCCACTTCAAATCTGACCTGGTCCCTGAAAAATTCAGATTTAGAAAATTTTGTGAAAAATTGGAAAATTGCTGCTGAACTTTGAAGCCCTCTGATGTCTTCCAAAAGTAAATACATGTCAACTTTATGATGCAAACATAAAGTAGACATATTGTATATGTGAATCAATATATAATTTTTTGTTTATGTCCATTTTCCTTATAAGCAGAGAGTTTCAAAGTAAAAAAAAAAGCGAAATTTTAAAATTCTTCATCAAATTTTGAAAAATTTTTACCAAGTAATTATGCAAGTATCGACAAAATTTTACATAAAGTAAAATATGTCACGAAAAAACTATCTCAGAATCAGAATGAAAAGTAAAAGTATCCCAGAGTTATTGATGCTTAAAGTGACAGTGGTCAGATGTGCAAAAAATGCTCTGGTCCTTAAGGTGAAAATGGGCTAGGTCCTTAATGGGTTAAGAGACATAACTTTTATTTTTCTATCCCTAGACAGGGATCAGGAAAATAAAATATATTAAACACATTCTTCTCCACTGTATTCATAGAGGAAAATGAAATGCCAGGTAAAATACAGCAAGATAAGGTAAACCCCCCAGTACAGGTCACCTGTCTAACCAACTGGATGTTGTATATCTTGATCTTTCCAAAGCATTTGATACGGTGCCACATAAAAGATTGGTGCATAACATTGAGAAGGATGGGGCTGGGGGAGAATGTGTGTAAGGGGGTAAGTAACTGGCTCAGTGATAGGAAACAGAGGGTGGTTATTATTGGTACTTATTCTGATTGGGTGACTATTACTAGTGGGGTACCACAGGGTAATAGCCTGGGTCTTGGGTCCTATTTTGTTCAATATATTTATTAATGACTTTGTCAAGGGATTGCATAATAAAGTAGAATTCTTTTCAGATGATGCCAAACCAAAAAAAGTGGTTAACACAATAGAGGACAGTGCACTGGTACAAATGGATCTGGATAGGTTGGAGGTTTGGGCTGGTAAGTGGCAGATGAGGTTCAACCCTGATAAATGTAAGGTAAAGTATAGAGATGGAAGACGGCACTCCAGGTATGGTGTCTAATTAAAGTGAAGTTTATTGGTCCAAACACATACAGGGCATGCATCTGTTCCCCTGTGTCAAACTGTAATAGTCAGAACCTTACAGTTTGACATGGGGGGACAGATGTGGGCCTGAACACGTTGTGAACACAATCTGTGATGCTTGAAATCTCCCTTGTGACCATGTTGTGGCATTTGGACAGTTTATGCTGTCGGATTCTGCCGTGGGCTGTATACAAATCAGTACTAAATATATCCCTACCAACTGATTATGTGACATCTTTTGTATGTATACTTAATTGAATGTTTAGACTCATGCCTAAATGTATGCCTATACATGTTATGCCCCATTTATCTATTCAATTATTTAATCATTTTCTTTTTCCATATTGTGCCATTGATCTGCCCTCATCTAATATGGCCTGCCATTATTCTTTTATACTAGTGCACAAGCGCTAGCTTTCACTGATATGCCCTTACTTTAGATGGCTGCCGATACCTCTGTTCACCAGTGCGCATGCGCTGGTTCTTCCTCTCTGTGTGATGCATTACGCTGGAAGACACAGACGCAGCTACCTGAGCTACCTGTGTTCCGGAGATGCGCAGCTCTTTTGTTTACAAACCACGGCATGACAGTGTTGGTACGGGTCCGCTCCCAATTGGTTGAGATTACTTTTTATGTTGTTTTACGATCGACAGGTCAGATTATCTGTATTAATGATCATGTTTATTTTTGATATATATTGTAACGATCTGGAGGTTTTGTTTTGTTTACTACACATTATGATGTCTTGATACTTCACTGTATATATGATTGTACAGCATTTGGATGTTTTATCAGCACTTTATCATCATATGTCATGTCCCTTTTGCACACTCCCACTTTATGTCTGAAGGTAACACCTCGCTGTGTTTGAGGGTAACACCTCCTTATGATGTCATCAATTTGTGACCCTATAAAACACATGTTGAATATTTTATGCACTATGCTTGAGAAAGACCCTATTGTAAGGTCGAAACATCACATTACCTGTATGTGTTTTGAGCAATAAACTTCACTTTATTTGGACACCATACCTGGAGTGCCGTCTTCCATCTCTAAACTTTATTGGACTTTTTTGCCTTGGTCAAACTCTGAGGACTGGCACCCACCTACCTTATAAGGTTTGGCGCATTAGGATAAATGTAAGGTAATGCACATGGGGAGGTAAAATCCAGGCTGGGATTATGTATTAAATGGGAGAACACTTGGGATGACTGACGTGGAAAAGGACTTGGGAGTCTTAGTTAACAGTAAATGTAGCTGTAGTGACCAGTGTCGGGCAGCTGCTGCCAAGGCAAATAAAATCATGGGGTGCATCAATAGGGGCATAGATGTCCACGACAAGGAAATAATTCTACCGCTGTACAAATCACTAGTCAGACCACACATGAAATACTGTGTACAGTACTGGGCACCAGTGTACAAGAAAGATATAGTGGAGCTGGAGAGGGTTCAAAGACGGGCAACCAGAGTAATACGGGGAATGGGAGGACTACAGTACCCAGAAAGATTATCAGCATTAGGGTTATTCAGTTTAGAAGATAGAAGGCTTAGGGGCGACCTAATAACTATGTATAAATATATCAGGGGACAATACAGAGATCTCTCCCATGATCTATTTATACCCAGGACTGTATCTATAACAAGAGGGCATCCTCTACGTCTAGAGGAAAGAAGGTTCCTACACCAGCACAGACGGGGGTTCTTTACTGTAAGAGCAGTGAGACTGTGGAATTCTCTACTGGGGAGCTCGGAAAAAGAGTTCAAAAGGTGTCTGGATGCATTTTTGGAGAGTAATAACATTACAGGCTATAGATGCTAGATTTATAGGGACAGAACGTTGATCCAGGGATTTATTCTGACTGCCATATTTGGAGTCGGGAAGGAATTTTTACCTCTAAGATGAGGGTTTTTTGCTTTCCCTGGATCAACTCAGTAGGAACTCATTAGGGATATAGGTTGATCTTGATGGACTCTGGTCTATTTTCAACCTTATGAACTATGTTACTATGAGGGCTTGTTTTTTTGCAGGACCAATTGTACCTTGTAATGACGCTTTTCATTTTACCATAAAATGTTAAAGGAAAACTGTCACTAAACGCTGATCAATATGCTGCCTACCATGCCTGGATCCGTCCCACCATTCGTTATCTTCATTATTCTTGATATGCAAATGATCTTCTAACTGGCATGGGCGGGGTTACAAGGCTCCATCTGGCACTGTAACGCCAGCGCCGCTCGTCTGCAGCACCACCCGGCTTATGAATATTCATCCCCCCCTCCGCCTCTCCCTCTCCTCCGTGCTCTGTAGAGGACTCCACTGCACATATGCCGCTTGCTGTGTATACCGGCCTCAGTGCAGTGGAAGCGGCCTCAGTGCAGTGGAGTCCTGTACAAAGAGGGGAGGAGAGTGAGAGGCAGAGGGAAGGGATGAATAATCATAAGCAGAGCGGTACTGCGGACGAGCGGCGCTGATGTCATAGTGCCAGATGGAGCTGTGTAACCCTGCCCTTGCCAGTTAGATCATTTGCATATCAAGAATAATGAAGATAACGGGCAAATGGCGGGACAAATCTGGGCATGGTAGGCAGCATATTGATCAGGATCCCCCGCACTACCAGCCAGTACATCCGGTAAGTGCGGAGGGGAGTTTAGTGACAGTTTTCCTTTAAACTAAAAGAATAGAACGGGCTCCCGAATCACCCAAAGAGCAAGAAAAAGTGTAAAAAGTGTTACACTAAAAAAAAGTGCACAAAGGATGCTGTCTATCACAAGCGCTTCTCCTTCAGGAGAAAGGCCCCCCAACAACCTTATCCTTCGCCTCCAGACCAAAAGGTACCTGTGAGGTTCCAGGTTCGATGTGCCTTTTTGCCGAAGCTACTAAGGGACCACAAATGCTCCCGGAATCCCCCTTGGCTTTAGCCAAGGTATCTGCCTGCGGAGCCATAAACGGTTGGTACCCTGCCCATGCAGGAGTACCCAGGGTTTTTGCAGGGAGGTGTGGAACCTGATGGCCACACACACCTCCCCTAGACAGCAAGGAGGAACACTGAGAAGGGCTACCGCATCCTAATAATCCTGAGGACACACAACACACAAAAAGTGACACAGTGACAAAAATAAATAAATAAGTGAATGTGCGCAGATATACTGCCCGGACATCGGGCCGGAACTATAAAAATTTCTCTGATCCGAGGTGAGTGCAACAAGGTGAAGAGTTCATGGTGCCAGTGCTTCCACTCAGTGAGCCAATACTCCCAGTGAGTCTCGGCACCTCGGGGTCACCACTCCCCGAGGCACTAAAGTACCACGGCTCTAGACCCTCTCAGCTTCATGGCGAGACCCGGAGGGAACAGGTCACATCGGGGCAGCCATCCACCTGATTCGGCATAATCCTGACCACCGGGTCAAACTGATAAGAACAGATACTACACTTGATCTTAGCCAAAAGGCCGATGTTATCTTTATTCTGTGGGTCAATATGATTAAGGGTAAGGTCACACATGCCGTATTTTGTGCATATTTTCTGCTGCGTATTTCCCTACCCATTTAAGTCAGTGAAACCAAAATACTCAACTGATTTCGCTACCCATTGACTTCAATGAGTAGAAAAATATGCAGCAGCAAATACCAAGCAAAATATTAAATGTGTGACCTGAAATGATATCCATATTTAGATACCTTCTATTATTGTACTACTTTAAAAAAAAGTCTAATGTTTACGAGAAAATAAGTATGCTTATTCTGACCCCTATAACTTCTATGTTTTTCCATATTCAGGGCTGTTTTAGGGCTTATCTTTTCCGCTGTGATCTGTAGTTCACCTTTAATGCAAGTTATAATGTGAACAATTCCAAAACAAACTGAAATCTTTGAAGGGGAATAAAAGCATGTTGGTATAAGTGTGTATACACCCTCTTAGAACTGGACATGTGGCTTTTCAAAAATGAAGGAAGCAAACTTTTCCTCTGGTCCTGTTTCAATAAATCTCCCCCACCATACCCACAGTGAAGCATGGTGGTGGCATCTTAATGCTTTAGTGCTTTGGGGTTGTTTTTTTCAGCTGCAACTAGGGCTTTAGTCAGGATGAAGGAAATTATAAACCGTGTAAAATTCCAGGCAGTTTTGTCGCAAAAACCTTCAAGCGTCTGTTTTAAAGCTTGAAGGTGAACAGGAAATTCACCTTCCAGTACGATAAAGACCCAAATTCACAAAAGCATGGCTTCACCAGAAGAAGATTATTGTTTTGGAATGGCCCGGCCAAACACCAGACCTTAACCCAACTGAACATCTGTGGTGAGATCTGAAGAGGGCGGTGCACAGGAGACGGCTTCACAATCTGACAGTTTAAGGGTGTGCACACCTATGTAACCAGGTTATTGTGTGTTATTTTTTTTTCCTTCTGCGCTAAAGATTTTAATTAGTTTTTTTGATTGAATAGTTCATGTAATAGGTCACAATAAATGTGGAAAAAGCTCTGACATGTTTTATCTTTGTCTCATTCTTTAACATTACAAGAACCTGATATTTTAACAAGGATACGTAGACTTTTCATATCCACTATGTATATATGTGTGTGTATATATATATATAGTATGCAAAGCAGCTCATCACACCACCTTCACAGGTAGCATGCCAGAATTCTCCCCAGAAGGGAAGAGGACCCATCTTCAGACACAGGGGTGTTACCCCTTGTCAGTACAGAGCAGGGTGTTCTGGCTTGGCTGGTGAGAGTGTCTGTGGACTAGGAAAAGGGGATGAGTATTCTCCTTATGGAGACGGCACCATATATATATATATATATATATATATATATATATATATACAAAGCAGCTCATCACACCACCTCTATAAGTAGCATTCCCTAAACATTAGCTTTTAGCTCCAGTTACGGAGTCTCAGAAACTGATTGGGATTAATGCCAGCTATAAATTTCAGCAGAAAGGGAGAGGAACCATCTGCAGACATCCTTTTCGAGGATATTGCCCCTTCTGGCTTGGCTGGTGAGAGGCCTATTGCCTAGATAAAATGGGTAAGTATCTTCCTTTGGAAGAGGAACCAATATATATAAATATATATATATATATATATATATATATATATATATACGCTATATATACACTAATAATTTTGGCTTTGTGCTTGCATGCACACAACATACCAATTAGTTTCTAAGCAACTCTTACTTGTTAAAGAATTTTAATGTTTAGCCTTTCAAAACAGATTCCATATTTGTTGATATTTGAAATTACTTTTAGTGTATTACTTAAACATTAAAGCATATGTGTATTTGAAAATTCCCCTATAAATGTCACATTAACTCCAATGAAAACATAATTTGTTAAAAAAAAACTTTCTCAATATGTTTGTGTTGATGCTACTGGGGTAAAAATCTCCGACATGTGTGCCAGGCAACTAAGCTTGTTTTGCATCCCAAATCTTTTTATCTTTTTACTTGGAGCTATTATCCTTATTGCTATCATTTTTTTTAAAGAGGATATGTCAGTAAAGTGCTTTCTTTCTATGTTTTTGCACAAATAATTTTAAAATGATATATATACACAACTATTCTGATCTTTCTAAATGTCATCTATGTATCCCAATTCAATATAGCTGATCATGATAATTTATTAGAGGTTATTCTATTTTAGAACACAGCTTTTAGAAGATTTCACTACAAACTGAGAACTGAATGGCTTCCCACATGATTATGGCTGGCCTTCTGTGACCCATACAGTGGTACAGGGTGTCGGTCACTAGATTTTTGAGTTGGGGAAACAGCAGGTTAGAGGCAACTTTGCGACTGTGCATTGCTTTATGACAACATCTCTCCATACATTGCCCGTGCAATGACATCATCAAGACGGTCTGTAACAGTATTTAGGAATCAGGACTTTGAAGGTGATGGGCACGATATAGCAAAGGACCAAGTAACCTTAATTATTGCTTTAGCCCATTTATTGCCCTAAACTACCAGGGACACCGACATTAACCCCTTCACATCCCTAGACCACTAGGTATACAGAAAACAATCTTTGAACTAGAATGGGATGCAGTTTAATACTGTTTCCTCGGTAGCGATTTGAGATCTTCTAATTTAGTATAGGGTCACACATAGGGCATCTGCAGCATATTTGATGTTGCAGATGCACTGATGATCGTTTCTAGAGTGAGCCTCCTGCTGTGCCTGTGTGTCCTGCATCTTGTCTGCTCGTAGCACCAATCTTCCGCTGCGAGCAGACACACAGGGATCTGCGAGTCACGCGCCACAGGGATCTGCGAGTCACGTGTGACCCTACCCTAAGAGATCCTATCTATGGTCTGATAATTTAGGGGTTAAGTTCACAATGATAGATGGAGTAAAGTCACCAAAGGGCAATTTTGCACAGGGCATCATTCTTGGGGGTCATAAAGTTATGGAATATCATACTATATACCATCACTTTATAAGGTAGGGTCCTTTAAGAATCCTCCTGTGATGTTACAATGGCAATGAAGCCAATATGCCCATATTGTCTGATTCACAAATGAATGGCAGGCTCTAACCGTGTACCGCCAGCTTTATGCTAATAAAGAAAAAGCACTTTACCCATTGTCATTGTGTCTCAGAAAACTCTCTGAATAACTTCATTGAAAAACAGCTCATTTTAAACAAAACTAAAACTCCAATCACCACAAAAGCAGCTTGATACACAGTAATACAGGGATATCAGGCTAAAAAACACTGTATTTTCTTATGCTCAAAAATGACACCAAAGAACATTGTTATTCTGAGGGAAGGATTACATTTAGATTTTTTTTATTAGTTTATATTTGCAGCCGTGAGACACCAATGGACAACACATAGGGGGAGATTAATCAAAACCAGGGCCGGATTAAGAGCATCATGGGCCTGGTGCTGAAGATTGTGATGGGCCTTTTTATCAAAGTATATGTATGTTCCCCCCACATATAATGAACCATGTCCTGCCCCCTCAGGGGGCATTATATGTGAGGGGCACAGGACATGGGGCATTATAAGTAAGGGGCAAATGTCAGGGGGGGCATTATAGGTGCATTATATGGGCACATGACAGGGGGGGGGCTGTCATGTGCCCCTCACAAATAATGCCCCCCTGTCCTGTGCCCATCACATATAATATCCCCTGTCCTGTGCCCCTCACATATAATGCCCCCCTGTCATGTACCCTTCATATATAATACCCCCCTGTCATGTACCCCTCATATATAATACCCCCTGTTCTGTGCCCCTCACATATAATGCCCCATTTCCTGTGCCCCTCATATATAATACCCCCTGTCCTGTGCCCCTCACATATAATGCCCCCCTGTCCTGTGCCCCTCACATATAATGCCCCCTGTCCTGTGCCCCTCACATATAATGCCCACTGTCATGTGGCCCTCACATATAATGCCACCCTGTTATGTGCCCCTCACTTATAATTTGGCCTTTTCTGTCCATGCACACCATCCCCCCTCCCCCCAAGTTTAAATAATTCCCCTGTACCGTGCGGTGCCCGAGCACCTCTCTCCAGCTGTCACATTTCTCACACGCTGCTCCGTTCTTGCAGTGTGAGAGCTGCGGGGAGGTGATCTCCGGGAGCCAGCGTGATGATGTGACGTCATTGCGCCGGCCTGCCGAAGATGGCGTCCCCACGGCTCACAATGCAAGCATGCAGCAGCGTATGAGAAATGTGAGGGAATGGTGGAGGGGGACAGCTGGCAGCTCCCACTCCACCATGCTATAGTACAGGAGGGGGCAACAATCACAGGGAAAATTGCCCCATTGCCCCCCCCCCTGGATCTGCCACTGGCAGCATGGAGGTGATAGAGCAGGGGTCTCAAACTCAAATTATCTGGGGGCCACTGGAGGTAGCAGCTGGGTGAGGCTGGGTCGCATGCACCCCTTATATAATGCCCCCATCATGCGTCCCTTACATATAATGCGCCCATCATGCGCCCCTCATCATCCACCAGCAACACCTTAGGTAGGTAGCAGTTTCTCCACATTAGGTAGTAGCAGTTTCCCCACATTAGGTAGTAGCAGGTTCCCCACATTAGGTAGTGGCAGGTCCCCCGCATTAGGTAGTAGCAGGTTCCCCACATTAGGTAGTAGCAGGTTCCCCACATTAGGTAGTAGCAGGCTCCCCACATTAGGTAGTAGCAGGCTCCCCACATTAGGTAGTAGCAGGTTCCCCACATTAGGTAGTAGCAAGCTCCGCACATTAGGTAGTAGCAGGTTCCCCACATTAGGTAGAAGCAGTTTCCCCACATTATGTAGTAGCAGGTTCCCCAACCTTAGGTAATAGCAGTTTCCCCACATTAAGTAATAGCAGGCTCCCCACATTAGGTAGCAGCAGGTTCCCCACATTAGGTAGTACCAGGTTCCCCACAATAGGTAGTAGCAAGTTTCCCACATTAGGTAGTAGCAGGTTCCCCACCTTAGGTAGTAGCATGCTCCCCACATTAGGTAGAATTGTCCCCCCCCACATATATACACACACACACAGACACACAAACATACACACAAAGACACACACACACAGACAGGCAAACACACACACACACAGACACACACACAGAGACACACTTACCTGTCCTGCGTTGCACTTCTCCTCTCCGCCGGTTGCCTGACGAGTGACGTCACTGACGTCCTGCCCGGGTCTGATGAGGGATGTCACATGCACGACGTCCCTCATCAGACTCGGGCTGCCCAACCGGAGACTGGGGGAGGAGGGCGGGCTGAGTGAAGTCTCCCGGCATTTAGCGCTGCTCGCCTCAAGCAGGGTTAAATGCCTGAAGAAGTTACCTGCCTGGCGCCCGGAACTGCATGTCCCGGGCGTCGGGCAATACAAATTTCACATACCGCAAACTTTCATTCTGCGGGCTGCAAATGGCCCGTGGGCCGGTAGTTTGAGGCTCGGTAGTCGCTGGCGCCAGTTGGTTTGTGCGGGCCATTTGTGCGGGCTGTCGGGCCTATTTTAACACAGAGGCCTGGAGCTGCCACTCCATCCACCCCTACGTTAATCCGGCCCTGATCAAAACATGTCCAGAGGAAAAGTTGCTGAGTTGCCCATAGCAACCAATCAGATTGCTTCTTTCATTTTTCAGAGGCCTTTTCAAAAATGAAAAAAACTATCTAATTGGTTGCTATGAGCAATTCAGCAACTTTTCCTCTGGACAGGTTTTGATGAATCTCCCCCATAGAGTGCACATTCATCTTTACGTGTCTCAATAAACTGATCCGATGGAGAAAAGTCAGAGGCCAAAACATCCATCAGCAGTTCCAAGAAAGATTTTTTTTTTTTTTGAACTTACAATCATTCTCTATTGCTAAAAGAAATTTATACTCATGTGTCTTTGGCTTTTTGAACCTAGAGGGTTTGGAAAACATGGAGGGACATACTGGGGTTCCCAGAATGCATTAAAGTTCTCTGTTCTTAGCTCAAAAATATAAACATATAGTTAAATCATGAAATTCATGATTTAGGGAGCCTAAAACTTAAGTTAAATGTATTTAAAATGAGCTACACACAGCATCATATTGGTCTTCATGGCTATCATCCCAAAAGAAAGCCTCTTCTAAAGATGATGCACAAGTAGGCCACAAACAGATTGCTGAAGACAAGCAGACTAAGGACATGGATTACTGGAACCATGTTTAGGCCAAGATAAATTTGTTTAGTTCAGATGGTGTCAAGCTTTTGTAGTGACCGCACGAGGATTACAAAGACAAGTAAACTCTGGTCACAACCAATAATTCGAATACGGTCCTAGAACAGAACAGGACAGCTTTGGAGGAGGCAGATAGAGAAGATGGCTCAAGTGAATCACAAAAACAGTTCAGTAAATGGAGATAAAACAAGATTTAGATGCTGATGATTTGTTTTAATTAACTATATTTTGGATTTATTCAGTAGATGCTGATTGTTGCCTACTCTATTCTTTCTTCTTTCGCTCTTCTTTTTCTTACTATCCACCTTTTTTTTTACCACTCTACTAGATATCATTCATAATCTATGGCAGCACTTACAATGTGCTAATGCTGTCATTGTGATGGTAAGAAGGAGCCCAGGAGCATGTAAAGCAAGTACATGGAACATTATGTATTATTTTTGTGATTTGGAGTTAGATTAATAGACATGTCTGTTCTGGGTTTGTAATTAAATTAGGGATTGGTTCTGGGGTATTAATAAAGCTTGGGTCAGGTCTGGGGTTGTATTGACTTTAAAAATCTAGGTTCTAAAGTAGTTTACGGGATCCTTATTAAGGTATCTGACCTGGGTTCCATTTTAATAAAGAGGTCTGCTTTGGGGTCTAAATCAGCTTCTCAATGTTAGTGTTGAAAATACTGCCGATTTCTAACATGCCAGAGATGTTAACATATCCTTTTAACTCTTATGTATTTTGTTTGTGAGTGCATCCGATCAGTGCTGTAGTCTCTTTTATGGTCTGGTATAGTCTATATGTTGATATTATAAATTATATTATGTAAAAGTAAATCATGGCTCTTATTATGTCAGCAGGAGCAACAGTTTCAGTGCTTAGTGTAACCCCTTCCTTGCTGTTCTGCTGCTCTATATACACCCTGCTGCCTCCTGTTTGTAACCACCCTTCCCCTTCACTTAGTCTTCAGGCTTGTCTTTAGCAGTATTTCAATGTGCTTACAGTAAGCCCCTCCTTGCTATGCTGTTGCTGCTCCTTTCCTTTCTGCTCACATAGAACCTTGCAAAACCAGTGCATTAGTAATTTATTTTCCCCCGCACACCATCTGTAGTGCTGTGCTGTGTAAATCCCCCACCCACACACGCACACACACATACACACACACACACAGTCACAGCCTGTTCTGTCCAGTGCACTTTCTCCAACACTACATCACTGCACAGCAGTAAAGAGAAGATGTGCTGTGATTGGCTAGAGAAGTAAGACAGAAAGTCCTTTGTGTGTAGCACTGGCAACCAGCCCAACTCTGTTCCCCAATCTATGGAAAGAATAAGAAATAGCTGTGCACCACAGAGGGGACTCTCAGCTGTGAGAGTGCTAAAATCACCTTGTTCCCCTTAATTAAAGGTTTATCCAACAAAATCATGCAGATTTTTAAAGATCACTTGAAACACCAGGTACACCTTAACCCCTTAAGGACCGGAGGTTTTTCCGTTTTTGCATTTTCGTTTTTTGCTCCTTGCCTTTAAAAAATCATAACTCTTTCAAATTTACACCAAAAATCCATATGATGGCTTATTTTTTGCGCCACCAATTCTACTTTGTAATGACGTCAGTCATTTTGCCCAAAAATCTATGGTGAAGCGGGAAAAAAAATCATTGTGCGACAAAATTTTAAAAAAAACGCTGTTTTGTAACTTTTGGGGGCTTCCGTTTCTACGTAGTACATTTTTCGGTAAAAATGACACCTGATATGTATTCTGTAGGTCCATACGATTAAAATGATACCCTACTTATATAGGTTTGATTTTGTCGGACTTCTGGAAAAAATCATAACTACATGCAGGAAAATTAATACGTTTAAAATTGTCATCTTCTGACCCCTATAACTTTTTTATTTTTCCATGTATGGGGCGGTATGAGGGCTCATTTTTTGCGCCGTGATCTGAAGTTTTTAACGGTACCATTTTTGCATTGATAGGACTTATTGATCGCTTTTTATTCATTTTTTCATGATATAAAAAGTGACCAAAAATGCACTATTTTGGACTTTGGAATTTTTTTGCGCGCACGCCATTGACCGTGCGGTTTAATTAACGATATATTTTTATAATTCGGACATTTCCGCACGCGGCGATACCATATATGTTTATTTTTATTTTTATTTACACTGTGTTTTTTCTTTTATGGGAAAAGGGGGGTGATTCAAACTTTTAATAGGGAAGGGGTTAAATGATGTTTATTCACTTTTTTTTTCCACTTTTTTTTTGCAGTGTTATAGGTCCCATAGGGACCTATAACACTGCACACACTGATCTTTTACATTGATCACTGGTTTCTCATAAGAAACCAGTGATCGATGATTCTGCCACATGACTGCTCATGCCTGGATCTCAGGCACTGAGCAGTCATTCGGCGATCGGACAGCGAGGAGGCAGGTAGGGGCCCTCCCGCTGTCCTGTCAGCTGTTCGGGATGCCGCGATTTCACCGCGGCTATCCCGAACAGCCCACTGAGCTAGCCGGCATGCTTTCGGTTTCACTTTAGACGCGGCGTTCAACTTTGAACGCCGCGTCTAAAGGGTTAATAGCGCGCGGCACAGCGATCAATGCCGCGCGCTATTAGCCACGGGTCCCGGCCGTTGTTAGAGGCCGGGCCCGACCCGCTATGACGCGGGGCCACGCCGTGGCCCCGCGTTATAGATCGGGAGTGGACACATGACGTTCCAGTACGTCATGTGTCCTTAAGGGGTTAAAGGGTACCTCTCATCAAATAAACTTTTGATATATTTTAGATTAATGAATGTTGAATAACTTTCCAATAGCATGTTAATGAAAAATATGCTTCTTTCTATTGTATTTTTCCCGATCAGTCCTGTCAGCAAGCATTTCTGACTCATGCTGGAGTCCTAAACACTCAGAGCTGCCAGCCTGCTTTGTTCACAGCCAAACAGGCTGTGAACAAAGCAGGCTGGCAGCTCTGAGTGTTCTCCTTTGTGAACAAAGCAGACTGGCAGCTCGTAGTGTTTAGGACTCCAGCATGACTCTGAAATGCTTGCTGCCAGGACTGGTAGGGAGACCCCTAGTGTTCATTTCTTCAAAGTGGAAAATTAAATAGAAAGAAGCATATTTTTTAATAACATGCAATTGTGAAGTTATTCTGCATACATTAATCTATAATATATCAAAAGTTCTTTTTATGAGAGGTACCCTTTAAGGGAGCTGCAATGGGATGAAAAAAAGCATAAATTTTGCCACAGTGCACATTGCAGGCCACTATTTTCCACTCCCTTCCACTTTACTTCAGTCCTGGATCCACCCTTGCTTGTCATTAAAGGGGTACTTCACCCCTAGACATATTATTCCCTATCCAAAGGATAGAGGATAAGATGTCTGATCGTGGGGGGTCCCGCCGCTGGCACCCCCTTTCGATCTTTGTGCAGCATCTGGTGTTTTAAAAAGTATATTTAGAACACTGGGTACTGCTAGGGGATAAGATGTCTAGAGGTGGAGTACCCCTTTAACTTGTGCTTTACTTAATGTGCAACAGTCTCTATGATATGTAAATTGTATGAGGTTGTTCTCACATTATCTAGTCTGAAGTTAAATAATCTAAAGCAAGTATAACAAAACAAGGCGAGCATAACCCAGTGACAAATCAATGTTGGTAAGGTTCTACAACGCAACTATCTTATCCTTACAAGGGAATTCTTCTCATACGCTCTCAAGCAAATTTAGTGTACAACACACTGAGACAGTCACAGTGGAGACGTCGTAGTTGGCAGGTTGACATTCACGTATACAAGTTGATGGCTAAAAACAATAAGGTAAAACATCCCAGGAAAAAGTGTAATAACGGCAGATAGTAGGAATAGAACATGTCATCAATAAAGACTTAATAAACAGCATTTCTGTCCTTCTCTAATAAGTCTGCAATGTAGACCAGGGTCAACTGTGCCCTAGGATTAAGTCCATAGGATAGTTTCTATTATGGATATTGTCATGTAAATATGAGGTAGACATGTGCAACATATTACGGTATTTATTACAATTTGTTGTTGTTTCCAATAAGTGTCAGGCTCCTGTCACGCTTGGAACAACTGGGAAAGAATTGCAGTTTACATCTTTCTGGCATAATTTAGTCATTAACCTTGCAGATTTCTCTGAACACACATTATTTGCACAAACCATCACAGCCTCTCACTTGTGGAGAAACCCGGGATCTGCTGTTACTGAAGGAGCTACAGATGTGACCCGCACATTTAACAACCATTTCATTGTTACATCAAGTGCCACAACCATGACTCCGCCACTCTCCATGCTGTGAGAGGGAATTATCTTGGTAATCCCGGCTTTATTTATTCATTTTCGTGAAAAGCTGCAATGGAAACAATGCTTCATGAGATTTGGTACTGTATAAATTTGTAATACGCTAAGATCTATGGGAAACTGGAATCAGGAATACAGTGGTCCCTCAAGTTACAATAATAATTGGTTCATTGTATGTTGAAACCATTGTATGTTGAGACCATAACTCTATGGAAACCGAGTAATTGGTTCTGAAGCCCCAAAATGTCATCCAAAAATAAGAAAAATTGAGGATTAAAGAAAAATAAGTAGATAACTGATACAAATAAAGCAAATCCTTACATATAAAAGTAAGAAAGATCTGCTGGGAGCTGTAAATCACTGTCTATGTAAAGGACAGCAGCTTCTTCAGGGTCCTGTACAGTACACGCAATGTCCTAAAAAAGTAAAATGTAGCCGCCCTTACTTGGTGTCCAAAGGAGCAGCTAACTCTGGCACAGGTTAAGAGTAGTAAAGAACATGTAATACCTTCCTGTACTGTAGGGGGCACTACCAGACAGGAATTCAGTGCATGCACTTCAGTAATACAGGGTTTTTTACAGTAAATGCCCATTCTATTTGGTTAGTTATTCCAGCCATTGACACATTTCACAGATCTGGACTGTCCATAGCATTGTATGTTGAGTCTGGTTTCAGGTCACAATGGTCCAGAAAAGACCATTGTATGTTGAAATGTTTGAAGTTTGAGGCCATTGTAAGTTGAGGGATGACTGTATAAAGAATTGTCTACTTTAGGACAAGGGAATAGGGCAGTATGGGATACAACCTACAACACATCTAATGATTGCCAATGTGGGCAGCAGCCCCCCAACTAATGTAACCACAACATGACTATCACAACAACAACAAAAAAGATACATTTTTGGCCACCAGTCTCAAGTTACAAGTGACTTTGCCAACTTTAACCTCAATGTAGGGTACATGTAACTGTCATCTGCTTGTGACTTCTTTGCCATTTGGCTTTTTTAAACAGTCAACAGGATTTTTAATAGCAAATCACAGATAAATCACACAAATAGTTTGGTCTTGTGACGTAGATTTCATTTGCTGTCCCCCTTCTGGTTCACATTGTAGTCTTAGCCTAACCCCTTGGGGACAGAGCCCTTTATGACCCTAAGGATGGGAGCATTTTTTGCAAATCTGACCACTGTCACTTTAAGCATTAATAACTCTGGGAGGCTTTTACTTATAAATTTGATTCCGAGATTGTTTTTTTGTAACATATTCTACTTTATGGTAGTGGTAAATTTTCATCTATACGTGCATCATTTCTTGGTGAAAAATAAAAAAAATTGATGAAAAATTAGAAAATGTTGCATTTTTCTAACTTTGAAGCTCTCTGCTTGTAAGGAAAATAGACATTCCAAATAAATTATATATTGATTCACATATACAATATGTCTAATTTATATTTGCATCATAAAGTTAACATGTTTTTACTTTTGGAAGACATCAGAGGGCTTCAAAGTTCAGCAGCAATCTGTATTTTTCAGGGACCAGTTCAGGTTTGAAGTGGATTTGAAGGGTCTTCATATTAGAAATACCCCATAAATTCCTTTAAAGAACTGAGGGAGAAATTCGACCTTTCGTGGTCGGATTTCTATAAATATCTACAGCTTCGCAACTTTATGGCATCTATAGATCTACCTATAGGGACAGACGCCACTCATATGAATCACCTTTTCCTTAATAAACCTCAGTTACAGATTTGTAACTGAGGTTTATTAAGGAAAACGTTTGTCCCGATTTTATTTAGAACTGACCCCAGGTATGAATAAAATACCACAATGTACAAGATGGGAAACAGATTTATCCCAGGAATTTTTAAATAAACAGTGGGAATATTCTTTTGTTTTAAATAGGCAAACTTCAAATTGCATTTTATTTATAGAGGTAACTAGGAACATTTTCTATAGATGGTACTTAACCCCAGCAAAATTATTAAAATTATTCCCAGAGCGATCCAATGTATGCTGGAGATGTGGGGTAAAAGTGGGTACATTTCTCCATGTGTGGTGGGAGTGCGAAAATTTAAATAGGCTTTGGCAGCAGATTGGAGTGTTTTTGAATAGTATAATCCCTGACCTAATTTCTTGGGGTCCAGAAGTGGGTCTTGTAGAATAGAATATAATATAGCAAGATCCACAAATAACACTGCACGCTTTTTTTTTTTACCTTTGGTCCAAGTGGTTAACATACAAGCCCTTGACAGATGAGCTTCAACTTGACGAGCGATAGATTTGTGGTGGTCTTTCAAGCCTTTTGTTACTTTTTTTTCTCTATTTTTTCTTACCTTTTTTCCTGATTATTATTGAAGTTGAAATAGTGAAAATTGCTACTTTTTCTGGGATATATTACCCTTATTTTCTGTTTCCTCTTTATGATTTGTGATGTTTAATTGTAAATAGTATGTATGTTTGTTGTCAATAAAAAAAAAAAAAAAGAAATACCCCATAAATCACTGCATTATAAAAACTGCACCCCTCAAAGTATCCAAAATGACATTCAGAAAGTGTGTTAACCCTTTAGGTGTTTCACAGGAATAGCAGCAAAGTGAAGGAGAAAATTCAAAATCTTCATTTTTTACACTCGCATGTTCTTGTAGACCCAATTTTTTAATTTTTACAAGGGGTTAAAGGAGAAAACTCCTCTCAAAATCTGTAACCCAATTCCTCTCAAGTATGGAAATACCTCATATGTGTATGTAAAGTGTTCGGTGGGCTCAAAAGGGAAGGAGCGACAATGGGATTTTGGAGAGTGAGTTTTTCTGAAATGTTTTTGGGGGGCATGTCACATTTAGGAAGCAAAAAAAAGAACCACATGGCACACTATTATGGAAACTACACCCCTCAAGGAACATAACAAGGGGTACGGTAAGCCTTAACACCCCACAGGTGTTTGACAACTTTTTGTTAAAGTTTGATGTGTAAATGAAAAAAATAAATTTTTTCACTAAAATGCTGGTTTTCCCCCAAATTTAACTTTTTTACAAGGGGTAATAGGAGAAAATGCCCCCCAAAATTTGTAACCCCATTTCTTCTGAGTATGGAAATACCCCATGTTTGGATGTCGAGTGCACTGTAAGCGCACTGCAATGCTCAGAAGAGAAGGAGCGCCATTGAGCTTTTAGAGAGAAAATTTGTTTGGAATGGAAGTCGGGGGCCATGTGCATTTACCAAGCCCACCGTGGTGCCAGAACAGTGGACCCCCCCTTCACATGTGACCTCACGGAATGTAATAAGGGGTACAGTGAGCATTTACACCCTACTAGCGTTTGACAGATCTTTGGAACAGTGGGCTGTGCAAACAAAAAATTACATTTTTCATTTTCACGGACCACTGTTCCAAAAATCTGTGGGGCGACACCTGTGGGGTGTAAATGCTCACTGTACCCCTTATGACATTCCATCAGGGGTGTAGTTTCTAAAATGGGGTCACATGTGGGGGAGGTTCCTTGTTCTGGCACTATGGGGGCTTTGTAAACACATGTGGCCTTCAATTCTGGACAAATTTTGTCTCCAAAAGCCCAATGGCGCTCCTTCCCTTCTGAGCTTTGTAGTTCGCCTGTAGAGCACTTTAAATCCACATATGTTTTTTTTTCCTTTTTTCCCTTGTGAAAATGAAAAATTTAGGGTAACACCAGCATTTTAGTGATTTTTTTTTCCCATTCAACTTTAATTAAAATTCGTCAAACACCTGTGGGGCGTAAATGCTCACTGTACCCCTTATTACATTATGTGAGGGGTGTAGTTTCCAAAATGGGGTCACATGTGGGTATTTATTTTTTTGCGTTTATGTCAGAACCGCTGTAAAATCAGCCACCCCTGTGCAAATCAACAATTTAGGCCTCAAATGTACATGGTGCGCTCTCACTCCTGAGCTTTGTTGTGCACCAGCAGAGCATTTTAGGCCCACATATGGGGTATTTCCGTACTCAGGAGAAATTGCGTTACAAATTTTGGGGGTCTTTTTTTCCTTTTACCTCTTCTGAAAATAAGAAGTAAAGGGAAACACCACTAACAGGCTGGTGTAGACCCCAACTTTTCCTTTTCATAAGGGGGTAAAATGGAGAAAAAGCCCCCCAAAATTTGTAGTGCAATTTCTCCCGAGTACGGAAATACCCCATATGTGGCAATAAACTGTTTCCTTGAAATACGACAGGGCTCCGAAGTGAGAGAGCATCATGCGCATTTGAGGACTAAATTAGGGATTGCATAGGGGTGGACATAGGGGTATTCTATGCCAGTGATTCCCAAACAGGGTGCCTCCAGCTGTTGCTAAACTCCCAGCATGCCTGGACAGTCAGAGACTGTCCGGAAATGCTGGGAGTTGTTGTTTTGCAACAGCTGGAGGCTCCGTTTGGAAACACTGTTGTTCAATACGTTTTTCATTTTTATTGGGGGGGGGGACAGTGTAAGGGATGTATTTGTAGTGTTTTACCCTTTATTATGTGTTAGTGTAGTGTAGTATTTTTAGGGTACATTCGCACTGGTGGAGGTTTACAGTGAGCTTCCATTACGAGTTTGCGCTGCGGCGAAAAATTTGCCGCAGCTCATACTTGAAGCAGGAAACTTACTGTAAACCTGCCCTTGTGAATGTACCCTGTACGTTCACATGGGGGGGCAAACCTCCAGCTGTTTCAAAATTACAACTCCCAGCATGCATTGACAGACCATGCATGCTGGGAGTTGTACTTTTGCAACAGTTGGAGGCACACTGGTTGGAAAACCTTCAGTTAGGTTCTGTTACCTAACTCAGTATTTTCCAACAAGTGCCCCTCCAGCTATTGCAAAACTACAACTCCCAGCATGTACTGATCGGGGAAGTGCATGCTGTGAGATGTAGTTATTCAACAGCTGGAGGTACGCAACTACAACTACAACAGCAAATGCTGTTTGGGCATGCTGGGATTTGCAGTTTTGCGACATCTGGAGGGCTACAGTTTAGAGACCACTGCACAGTGATCTCCAAACTGTGGACTTCCAGATGTTGCAAAACTACACATCCCAGCATGCCCAGACAGCAAACTGCTATGTGGGCATGCTGGGAGTGGTAGTTTTGCAATATCTAGAGGGCCACAGTCAACTGCACAGTGATATCCAAATTGTAGCCCTCCAGCTGTTGCAAATCTATAAATCCCAGCAAGACAGCTTGTCTGGGCATGCTGGGAGTTGTAGTTTTGCAACATCTGGAGGGCAACAGTGTAGAGACCACTATATAGTGGTCTCAAACTGTAGCCCTCTAGTTTTTGCTAGGCAACTTACCGGCTTCCGTCGGAGTCGGATCCAGGGAGTCAGCTGCATGACATGCCGCCTGCCGATCTCCGACAACGATCGTCCCGCAGCGTAAGTGGACTTCGTCGCCGGTCCCCTTCGGTTTCCCCGTTCTGCCCCGCCTATTGTGTGTGGGCAGAACGGGGAAAACGAAAGTTACCCCCCCCCCCTGCCCCCGATCTGCTATTGGACTTTGCTTCTAGACGCCCAATAGCAGGGATAGGAGGGGTGGAACCCCTGCCACCTCACTCCAATCCCGTCAGGGGGATCGTCGGTGTCTTGGACAACCGCGATCCCCCCTATATTCTGGGTTATCGGGACATCATAGACCCGTATGACCCGGAATAGCCGCAAATCGCAAGTGTGAATTCACTTGCGATTTGCGGCAATCACCGACATGGGGGGGTCTGATGACCCCCCTGGGCATTTGCGCGGGGTTCCTGCTGATCGATATCAGTAGTCACCCCCGTACGGTCCCCGCCCGGCACGCGGCGGGGATCGAAATTCTCACGGGCATATGGATACGTCCTGGGTCCTTAAGTACCAGGACGCAAGGGCATATGCATACGACCTTTGTCCCCAACAGGCTAAAAAAAACCTAGCCTATTTTCAAATACCCTGTTAGGAAACAAATTGATAGGGCTGGCACCAAAGAGCAACACTTGCTTAAAGGGGTACTCCGCCTCTAGACATCTTATCCCATATCCAAATTCAAGGGAATAAGATGTATAATTGCGGGGGTCCCGCCGCTGGGGACCGCCACAATCTCAGCTGCGGCACCCCAGACATTCAGTGCATGAAGCAAACTTCACTCTGTGCCGAATGACTGGCGATGCAAGGCAAAGTCTCGTAACAATACGGCCACGCCCTGCTCATGATATCACGTCCATGCCCCCTTGTGATGTCCCAGTACAGGAAATGGTCCTGTATTACACTTAGTCCCTGTCAGGTTGAGACCCTCAGTGACCTGGGGGCTCCCCTGCAAGGTCTCACCCTGTTGTTCCATAATGCCTAGACAGTCTCCTAATATATAGGTAGTACAAAGGAACTGTGGGAGGTCTCAAGGACCTGTGTAAGTCTGTCACATGTTATGTTATGCAGTCACATGATTTGTTGTCACATGTTCTCACAGAAAGCACCAGCTTAACCTATAAGCCGCAGCTAAACCAATGGGCTTTTGTCCAGCCCCCCACTATATAAAGGGGCGGCCATTACAATTCACTCTCTTAGCTCTTACCACCTGCTACCTGACTGAGCACAGCAACCACCAGAGATCTCAGTGCAAGTGATCAGCACCTGGAAGACTACAGTCATTCCAGTAAGTCTCAAGTCTTTGTCTGCTGTCACTGAAACTAGTCAAGTCCGGCATATAGTCATGTCAAGTCCATCTTAAGTCAAGTTAATTGCAAGTATATTGGTCCAGCAAGCTGCAAGGTCCTTCTGGGTTCTGGCCACCTCTCTGTGAATTCTGGCCTTAGCTATGAAGATATTTCCATCTGTCTTATACTCAGTAAAGCCTCCATTTGACCATAACTGGTTGTGGACTCTCATTTCACTACTAGCAAATGGGATAGCGGAGAAACCGATCATGTGGTGTTCTGGAACCCTAAAACCACACTGGCGTCACGAACACTAGGGGTTAACAAGATCTTGCCCCCGGGGTTAATACCATCTGATCCCACCACTCGCACCGCTACACCCATGGTCCTGCCATACACCTTTGGGTCACCACACCCTCAATGCAAGTCTAGGCAGGGGGGGGGGGGGCGTGACAGGCTCCCATAGACTTGCATTGAGGGGCACGGCCTCCAGCTCTGAACCTGATGCTCTAAATGAACGCCGGGTGCCCAGCGGCAGGACCCCCGGGATCAGACATCTTAGGTGGAGTACCCCTTTAAGAAGACTGGATACATCCAAACATTACATGGACAACCCAAGGTGTGACTGATCAGTTGTCTACATTCATACCCAAAACCCTACACAATTTCTGCACAGTGAAATATCAGCAGATACAGCAGGAAAAACATTTTACGGATTGTACAATAAACTGCAGCTCATGGCGGCCTAAAGGATGAACCAATATAACGGATCAAAATTTCTACACATTGGGCAGATTTACCATTGCTAATATGCCCGATTTTTTTTCACTTTTGCGTCTTCCCTACAAGGAGGTGTAGATTAGCTTGGAGGCGATTGACCTTATCAGGAAATTGTGCCAATTATGGCTTACACGAAATCTGTCTGTATTTGCTTCTAAGAGCTGCACACACCATTGGATAGATGTTATGGTATAAACGTAAACTGTACCTTTTTCAGGAGCTGATGGTAGTCACTAAACTTATTAAATCTGCCTTTTTATTTCTCAACCAAGTGTCAAAGAGGCAGAGCTGTACTGCTCACGTGCCACAACCTGGCACTATTATTCGTTCATTCTCATCTCCCAGCCTCTCCTAGACTGACATGCAGAGCCCTGTACGTCAGTGAGAGGCTGGGAAGTGAGGATTAGTTCCAGACAGTGGCAAGTGACCAGCACAGCTCCGCCTCCTTGACACTTGACTGAGAAATAAAAAGACAATTTTAACCGTTTGACGACTACCATTAGCTTCAGGAAAGGTACAGTTTGCTTTTATATCCTTATGCCAAGGCTAACTGGGCATGCTGGGAGTTGCAGTATTGCAAAAATTGGAGGGCCCCTTTAAAGTATGGCAACTAATATGTTGTGTAAGCTTAGTCTTAAAATGTGCTAGATATTACAAACACCCTGAGCCACTGTAATCTGGTGCAATTGGACACTGCACTGTCTAGTATAAGTATACACTGTCTTAGGCAATGAAAAACTGTGTCATTCTCAGGCAGTGTAAACTCAGACAGTTTAAGATTGTGCCAGATTTTATTTTAAGGCCTGGTTCACACTTTCGAAGTTCTGTCCTCAAAAATGGCAATGTCTGTGGAGCGGATTCCCCCAGAACATTGAGCAGGTTCAATGTTGTGGCAGAATTATTTGATCACAATTTTCTGTCGGAAATTCCGACCAGAAAATTCTGCACTTTAAATGGGTTAGGCTATGTTCACATTTCTGGATTTTCCGCGCGGAATTCTGTCGGAGATTTTGGAGCAGAAGAGTCCCGTTGATTTCAACAGGATTCTGCTGTGCTGTGCACACGTGCGGAATTTCCATGCCAGTGCCATTTTCTTTGTCAGCAGAAAGAATAAACGTGTAATTTTTTTCTGCGGATACCGCACAGAATGCATAGCCATCTATGAAATGATGCATTCCCGTGCAGTCCTAGTGCCAGCATATTATGCCGGTGCCCGCACTTTCCGGAATATCAGCACAACAGAGATTTAACATGTTGACATTCCGGCCATGTGAACATAGCCTTAATGAGAAAACCCGTTCTCCTTTACGTTAACCTTCATGCATCTGTCCAAAATTCCTGAGTGGAATCACGGTTGGAAATTCCATAGAGTGAACTCAGCTATTCGGTGGTTCAGGCGTTTTAAGATCTTGCAAATCGCCATCATCTTCAGGTAGCCATTTGAAGGGGTATTCCGCCCCTAGACATTTTATCTGCTATCCAAAGATAGGGGATAAGATGTCTGATCATGGGGGTCCGGCCGCTGGGACCCCACGCGATCTCCGTCCTGACAACTCTGGCATTCTGGACATGTATGTTCAGAACGCCAGCTTCGGACGGGCGTGGATATGACGCTCCCTCTATTCATGTCTATGGGAGGGGCCTGTCCACTGTGGTCAAGCAACTACAGCCACCATGCCCCCTCCTTCGGATAGGGGATAAGATGTCTAGGGGTGGAGTACCCCTTTAAAGGTGTCAACTAGCACAAGCACTGCATTTTTTGTATCATTTCTGAAAGAGTAAATATATAATTTTTTAATTAAAAGTAAAAACAAAAAGGGAATAAACTGTATATAGTATCCGCATAGTCCAATTCCTGACTTGAACCTATAACAATACTGAGGTAGGACGTGAAGTGAGTACCGTATATTTCGCTGTATAAGATGCACTTTTTCTTCCCCAAAACTGGGGGGGAAAAGTCGTTGCGTCTTATACGGCGAATACACCCCTACCGTGGCGGTCCCTGCGGCCATCAACGGCCGTGACCCGCGGCTAATACAGGACATCACCGATCGCGGTGATGCCCTGTATTAACCCTTCAGACATGCGATCAAAGCTGACCGCTGCGTCTGAAGCCAAAGTGACACTAAACCCGGCTGTTCAGTCGGGCTGTTCGGGACCGCCGCGATTTCACCGCGGCGGTCCCGAACAGCCCGACTGAATAGCCAGGTTAGTGCTTACAGGACACAGGGAGGGACCTTACCTGCCTCCTCGGTGTCTTCTCCGTTCAGGGATCTCCTGTATGGCCGGCGCTCTCCTTCCTCGTCATCACGTCGTCGCGTACGTGCGTCGGCGTGCGTTACGACGCGATGGCGGCGACGGAGAGCGAGGATACCCGGCCGGCAGCAGAGACGTTCCGCAGCGACGGGGACACGGCGGCAGAGATGGAGCGACATCCAAGGCAGCGGTGACGGGTCTGGAGCAGCGGGGACACGTGAGTATTGCCTCCTATTCAGTGGTCTTCAATCTGCGGACCTCCAGATGTTGCAAAACTACAACTCCTAGCATGCCCGGACAGCCAACGGCTGTCCGGGCTTGCTGGAAGTTGTAGTTTTGCAACATCTGGAGGTCCGCAGGTTGAAGACAACTATTGGGTTCAAAATCTTTATTTTTTTAGATTTTGCACCTATAAATTGGGTGCGTCTTATACGCCGGTGCGTCCTATAGGACGAAAAATACGGTACATGCAAAAAAATATTGTAGGGGTTCAGCAAAGAAGGGTCGGCTCCAATTTCTCATAAGCAATGGAAAAAATCAGTAGCAAAATATTGGAGCTGTATGATAAAGGTTAATATATTGTAGTTACATGGACAAATGATGTTTCCAAGCAGTGAATAAATTACTTTCTTGAACACTACATCACGGCCTATATTAACCATCAATAGAAAGCCATTATTGCTAAGTTACAGACTGCGACTAGAGATGAAGCTATATATGTCTCTTGTGTATTGGTAATGTCTATATTAGAAACTGGTATACAGTCTTTTAGTTGCCTAGAAAAAAGCTAGAACAATATGAATTTCTGCAGTAGTTACTTTAGTATAATGGTCTCCAAACTGTGGCCTTCCAGCTCTTGCAAAACCACAACTTCCAACATGGATCGGGCATGTTGGGTGTTGTAGTTTTGTAATTGCTAAAGGGCCACAGTTTGGAGACCACTGCTTTAGTATTATCTTATTTTTTTTGATCAGGCAAAGGAAGATGAAGGGGCCGCACTACTAGCATAAGGGCCAATGTATTGGGGGTGCAATGCTTAAAAACAGCAAAGTCCAGCCAAGTAAGTGAATAAATAAAGCGGCATTCACCTGTATAAAATATCAATGCTTTATTGATTCAATCCATTAAAGTGAGCCCACGGGACAGAGAGAGATGCGTTTACTGACTGCGAAGGACTGTTTTGCAGTTCCCTGCTTCTTCCCCCCTAAGCAGCATCACATTTAGGTGCTGATATATGCCAGTGCCAAGGGTGATGTCACAACAAGTGCTTAAAGGGGTAGTCCAGTGGTGAAAAACTTATCCCCTATCCTAAGGATAGGGGATAAGTTTGAGATCGCGGGGGGTCCGACCGCTGGGGCCCCCTGTGATCTCTCTGTACGTGGCCCCGGCTCTCGGCCCAGATAGCGGGTGTCGACCCCCGCATGAAGCGGCGGCCGACACGCCCCCTCAATACATCTCTATGGCAGAGCCGGAGATTGCCGAAGGCAGCGCTTCGGCTCTGCCATAGAGTTGTATTGAGGGGGCGTGTCGGCCGCTGCCTCGTGCGGAGGTCGACACGGCCCCTTCCCCCGGGCTGTCGGGCTCCGTACAGGAGATCGCAGGGGGCCCCAGCGGTCGGACCCCCCGCGATCTGCAACTTATCCCCTATCCTTAGGATAGGGGATAAGTTGCTCACCACTGAGTCACCACTGGACTACTCCTTTAAAGGGGTTCTCTGGTGGAAAACAAGGGGCCAGAAAGTTAAACAGATTAGTAAATTACTTCTATTTAAAAATCTTAATCCTTCAAGTACTAATCAGCTGCTGTATGCTCCTGAGGAAGTTGTGTAATTTTCTGTCTGACCACAGGAACTGACCAGAGCAGGAGAGGTTTGCTATGGAAATTTGCTCCTGCTCTGGACAGTTCCTGACATGGACAGATGTGACACAACTTCCTCTGTAGTATACAGCAGCTGATAAGTATTGGAAGGATTATGATTTTTCAATAGAAGTTATTTACAAATCTGTTTAACTTTCTGGCACCATTTGAATTGAAGACATTTATTTTTCCACTGGAGTACCCCTTTAATATGAAAGAATGGGTAAAAACATGAAATATACCAAAGGCAGTATGGGTGAGCAGGGTTAAAAATGGAAAAAGAAAAATACACGTAGCAAGAAGCGAAAATTACAGGAACACATTAAGCTCACTGTGAATTACAATAATAAAAATATTGATGAAAATAATTAATAATAATGATACTAAAAAGCCAGAATGATAAGAATTTGTGCAGTATCTACTTTAGTCTTACCTAACTTTTATTCATTTTGTGATTCATTCTAATGCTTTATTTTATTATTTATAAATTAAAAAAAAAATCTAAATTAAACAAAAAAAATCATAATGCAATAATAATTATAAAAATTACAAAAACAATCATTACAAAAAATACAAATTTACTTTTGAATCATTTTATTTCTCCTAACAATAAAAAACACCTGTATTTCAAGGACTCCGACCCTCGCTTACACCTAGCCATAATTCTATTTGACATAAAACCTCCCATGTGAGCTCCTGTGTCCTTTACCTGCAAAGAAATAAGGGCACAAATAAGAAAATCACTAGACCTACAATTAGGCAGATGAAGCTGACAATGGAATGAGATAACCCAAGTTTAATGAGCACCATTCAACATTACAGAAAATCTATTCCCATAGCGTATGTGTGTTCAGTCAGGGTAATGTATACAGTATCAATCTAAATATAGACACATTTCAGACAGGAAATAAAGAGGGATTGACAGGCATTGCTCCAGGGATTTATCAGAGAGGGATAGCTGGAAGTGCTGGAGGGCTGGATTCCAACTCATTGTCGGAATTATAGGAGATATGTGAGTCTCATGATAAAAATAGCAGGGGTGTCATTAGGGACAAGTATGGAGAAAAAGGGGGGTGTGGGTGTTCACTGGATAAATATCTCAACAAAATTGCAAGAGGAGTTATTTATTTTGGTGGCCACTAGCAGCAAAAATCATGTATTCTTCTTCCCGAAATTGCATTTCAAGTGGCATATCAGCAACCTCCTTTAGAATTAATGGTTAAATGTGATGTAGGTAACAGCGTAAAGGCAGCTTAAAATCCATGGAGAACACAGACAACCTTTGTATAGAAATAAATTCTGTAAAATAAAAAGCTGCAAAATATAAAATAAAAATAAATTAAAGGGGTACTCTGCCCTTAGACATCATGGGGGACATTTATCAATGTTTGCTTATGTATTCCTTTTTTTCGTTTTTTATTTTCTTACTATTTTTTTTTTGCTTATGTGCGACTTATTTATCAACTGCTTTCAGCCTGTTGATACATTTCTTTGACTTAAGCACTTTTGCTTTTTTTGCTTTGGTAGTGGCTTTTTCTGCTCCAGGTCTGAGCTGGAGTAAATTTAGTAGGTTTTTCCATGTAATGCGACTTTTTTGCGACTTTCGCACTTGATAAATCTCTGACCACTGCAAGTGAAAAATCACTTTGGTAAGCAAGATTTTTATTTTTTGCTTAGAGCAAAAAGTCACAGAAAAAAAGAGAGTAGTCGCACGTGTGACTTTTTTGCGACAATTTTAAGCAAAAAAAAAAAAACCTACTAAATGCTTTGATAAATGTCCCCCCTTATCCCCTATCTGCGTTCTCGGCTGCGGTTGTCTGGTACATGGAGCTTTGTGTCGTATGACTAGCGATGCAGGGTGGAGGCTTGTGATGTCACGGTCACAGGCGGTTGGCGTGGCCGTGATGTCACGAGCGGGTGTGGCCGTGATGTCACTAGCTTCTGGCACTGCACCCGATGCTCTATACGAACGCCAGGTGCAGCAGGGAGATCGCGGGGGTCCCGCCGCTGGGTAGGGGATAAGATGTCTAGGGATGTACCCCTTTAAGATTTCTAGTACCCTTTTAAGTTCTCTGAAATATCTGAGCTTGAATACGATGGTTGTTTTCAAGGCCATAATGTTATCAAGGCTATATTACATAAATAGGTTTATATCCACTCACCAGGTTTCCCACGATGTGTGGGAAAACTCTCCAAAATCCTAGCTACAAAACATGTCATTTCAGCCCTTGTGCCAAATATGTAGTGTACACAATAGCCTGCACTGTAATCTTACTGATGTAGGGGGTACAAATACACCTTTAAAAAAATACTAGATACTAGAAAATATATGTTGAAGCCAGTCCCCTGTTTACAAACATTTCTAATGTGAAGGCACTGAATAGGCGGAGCAGTGACCGAGGAAGAGCGCGCATGCGCTTGAAACGCGTATGACGAGGGAGGGTGTCGGTTGTATCGTGTCAAGTTTGTATGTTGGATTCGAATCCTAATAAAGCTGCAACTTTTACCCAGTGCTGGATCATCTTTTGCTTCTCTTACGATACTGAAGGTACTATATAGTGAATGTATACTAAAGGCTCTTCATAGTAAAGGTGTACTGAAAGTATTATATAGTGAAGGTATACTGAAGGTACTATATAGTGAAGGTATACTGAAGGTACTATATAGTGAAGGTATACTGAAGGTAGTATATAGTGAATGTATACTAAAGGCTTTTTATAGTAAAGGTATACTGAGAATACTATATAGTGAAGGTATATTGAAGGTACTATATAGTGAATGTATACTGAAGGTACTATATAGTGAAGGTATGCTTAAGGCTCTTTATAGAAAAGGTATACTGAAGGTACAATATAGTGAAGGTATAATGAAGGTATTATATAGTGAATGTATACTAAAGGCTCTTTATAGTAAAGGTATACTGAGAGTACTATATAGTGAAGGTATACTGAAGGCACTATATAGTGAAGGTATACTGAAGGTACTATATAGTGTGAAGGTATACTGAAGGTACTATGTAATGAAGGTATGCTGAAGGTACTATATAGTGAAGGTATACTGAAGGTACTATATAATGAAGGTATACTGAAGGTACTATATAGTGAAGGTATACTAAAGGCTCTTAATAGTAAAGGTATACTGAAGGTACTATATAGTAAAAGTATACTAAAGGATCTTTATAGTTAAGGTACACTGAAGGTACTATATAGTGAAGGTATAATGAAGGTACTATATAGTGAAGGTATACTAAAGGCTCTTTATAGTGAAGGTATACTGAAGGTACTATAGAATGAAGGTATACTGAAGGCTCTTTATAGTAAAGGTATACTGAAGGTACTATATAGTGAAGGTATACTAAAGGCTCTTTATATTGAAGGTTTACGGAAGGTACTATATAGTGAAGGTATACTGAAGGCTCTTTATAGTAAAGGTATACTAAAGGCTCTTTATAGTGATGGTATACTGAAGGCTTTTTATAGTGACGGTATACTAAAGGCTCTTTATAGTAAAGGTATACTGAAGGTACTATATAGTGAAGGTATACTGAAGGTACTATATAGTGAAGGTATACTAAAGGCTCTTTATAGTAAAGGTAAACTGAAGGCTCTTTATAGTGATGGTATACTGAAGGTACTATATAGTGAAGGTATACTGAAGGTACTATATGGTGAAGGTATACTAAAGGCTCTTTATAGTGACGGTATACTGAAGGCTTTTTAGAGTAAAGGTATACTGAAGGCTCTTTATAGTAAATGTATACTGAAGGTACTATATAGTGAAGGTATACTGAAGGCTCTTTATAGTAAAGGTAAACTGAAGGCTCTTTATAGTGAAGGTATACTGAAGGTACTATATAGTGAAGGTATACTGAAGGTACTATATAGTGAAGGTATACTAAAGGCTCTTTATAGTAAAGGTATACTGAAGGTACTATATAGTGATGGTATACTAAAGGCTCTTTATAGTAAAGGTATACTAAAGGCTCTTTATAGTGACGATATACTGAAGGCTTTTTATAGTAAAGGTATACTGAAGGCTTTTTATAGTAAAGGTATACTTAAGGCTCTTTATAGTAAAGGTATACTGAAGGTACTATATAGTGAAGGTATACTGAAGGTACTATATAGTGAAGGTATACTAAAGGCTCTTTATAGTAAAGGTATACTGAAGGTACTATATAGTGATGGTATACTAAAGGCTCTTTATAGTAAAGGTATACTAAAGGCTCTTTATAGTAAAGGTATACTGAAGGTACTATATAATGAAGGTATACTGAAGGCTCTTTATAGTAAAGGTAAACTGAAGGCTCTTTATAGTGAAGGTATATTAAAGGCTCTTTATAGTAAAGGTGTACTGAAGGCTCTTTATAGTAAAGGTATACTAAAGGTACTATATAGTGAATGTATACTAAAGGCTCTTTCTAGTAAAGGTATACTGAAGGCTCTTTCTAGTAAAGGTATACTGAAGGTACTATATAGTGAAGGTATATTATAGGCTCTTTATAGTAAAGGTAAACTGAAGGCTCTTGATAGTGAAGGTATACTGAAGGTACTATATAGTGAATGTATACTGAAGGCTCTTTATAGTAAAGGTATACTGAAGGCTCTTTATAGTAAAGGTATACTGAAGGTACTATATAGTGAAGGTATACTGAAGGTACTAAATAGTGAAGGTATACTAAAGGCTCTTTATAGTAAAGGTATACTGAAGGTACTATATAGTGAAGGTATACTGAAGGTACTTTATAGTGAAGGTATACTGAAGGTACTATATAGTGAAGGTATACTAAAGGCTCTTTATAGTAAAGGTATACTGAAGGTACTATATAGTGAAGGTATACTAAAGGCTCTTTATAGTAAAGGTAAACTGAAGGCTCTTTATAGTGAAGGTATACTGAAGGTGCTATATAGTGAATGTATACTGAAGGCTCTTTATAGTAAAGGTATACTGAAGGCTCTTTATAGTAAAGGTATACTGAAGGTACTATATAGTGAAGTTATACTAAAGGCTCTTTATAGTAAAGGTAAACTGAAGGCTCTTTATAGTGAAGGTATACTGAAGGTACTATATAGTGAAGGTATACTGAAGGTGCTATATAGTGAAGGTATACTAAAGGCTCTTTATAGTGAGGGTATACTGAAGGCTTTTTATAGTAAAGGTATACTGAAGGTACTATATAGTAAAGGTATACTGAAGGTACTAAATAGTGAAGGTATACTAAAGGCTCTTTATAGTAAAGGTATACTGAAGATACTATATAGTGAAGATATACTGAAGGTACTATATAGTGAAGGTATACTGAAGGTACTATATAGTGAAGATATACTGAAGGCTCTTTTTAGTAAAGGTATACTTAAGGCTCTTTATAGTGATGGTATACTGAAGGCTTTTTATAGTGACGGTATACTGAAGGCTCTTTATAGTAAAGGTAAACTGAAGGCTCTTTATAGTGAAAGTATACTGAAGGTACTATATAGTGATGGTATACTGAAGGTACTATATAGTGAAGGTATACTAAAGGCTCTTTATAGTAAAGGTATACTGAAGGTACTATATAGTGAAGGTATACTAAAGGCTCTTTATAGTAAAGGTAAACTGAAGGCTCTTTATAGTGAAGGTATACTGAAGGTGCTATATAGTGAATGTATACTGAAGGTACTATATAGTGAAGGTATATTGAAGGTACTATATAGTGAAGGTATACTGAAGGTACTATATAGTAAAGGTATACTGAAGGTACTAAATAGTGAAGGTATACTAAAGGTACTATATAGTGAAGATATACTGAAGGTACTATATAGTGAAGGTATACTAAAGGCTCTTTATAGTAAAGGTATACTGAAGGTACTATATAGTGAATGTATACTAAAGGCTCTTTATAGTAAAGGTATACTGAAGGCTCTTTCTAGTAAAGGTATACTGAAGGTACTATATAGTGAAGGTATATTATAGGCTCTTTATAGTAAAGGTAAACTGAAGGCTCTTTATAGTGAAGGTATACTGAAGGTACTATATAGTGAATGTATACTGAAGGCTCTTTATAGTAAAGGTATACTGAAGGCTCTTTATAGTAAAGGTATACTGAAGGCTCTTTATAGTAAAGGTATACTGAAGGTACTAAATAGTGAAGGTATACTAAAGGCTCTTTATAGTAAAGGTATACTGAAGGTACTATATAGTGAAGGTATACTGAAGGTACTTTATAGTGACGGTATACTGAAGGTACTATATAGTGAAGGTATACTAAAGGCTCTTTATAGTAAAGGTATACTGAAGGTACTATATAGTGAAGGTATACTAAAGGCTCTTTATAGTAAAGGTAAACTGAAGGCTCTTTATAGTGAAGGTATACTGAAGGTGCTATATAGTGAATGTATACTGAAGGCTCTTTATAGTAAAGGTATACTGAAGGCTCTTTATAGTAAAGGTATACTGAAGGTACTATATAGTGAAGGTATACTAAAGGCTCTTTATAGTAAAGGTAAACTGAAGGCTCTTTATAGTGAAGGTATACTGAAGGTACTATATAGTGAAGGTATACTGAAGGTGCTATATAGTGAAGGTATACTAAAGGCTCTTTATAGTGACGGTATACTGAAGGCTTTTTATAGTAAAGGTATACTGAAGGTACTATATAGTAAAGGTATACTGAAGGTACTAAATAGTGAAGGTATACTAAAGGCTCTTTATAGTAAAGGTATACTGAAGGCTCTTTATAGTAAAGGTATACTGAAGGCTCTTTATAGTAAAGGTATACTGAAGGTACTAAATAGTGAAGGTATACTAAAGGCTCTTTATAGTAAAGGTATACTGAAGGTACTATATAGTGAAGGTATACTGAAGGTACTTTATAGTGACGGTATACTGAAGGTACTATATAGTGAAGGTATACTAAAGGCTCTTTATAGTAAAGGTATACTGAAGGGACTATATAGTGAAGGTATACTAAAGGCTCTTTATAGTAAAGGTAAACTGAAGGCTCTTTATAGTGAAGGTATACTGAAGGTGCTATATAGTGAATGTATACTGAAGGCTCTTTATAGTAAAGGTATACTGAAGGCTCTTTATAGTAAAGGTATACTGAAGGTACTATATAGTGAAGGTATACTAAAGGCTCTTTATAGTAAAGGTAAACTGAAGGCTCTTTATAGTGAAGGTATACTGAAGGTACTATATAGTGAAGGTATACTGAAGGTGCTATATAGTGAAGGTATACTAAAGGCTCTTTATAGTGACGGTATACTGAAGGCTTTTTATAGTAAAGGTATACTGAAGGTACTATATAGTAAAGGTATACTGAAGGTACTAAATAGTGAAGGTATACTAAAGGCTCTTTATAGTAAAGGTATACTGAAGGCTCTTTATAGTGAAGGTATACTGAAGGTACTATATTGTGAAGGTATACTGAAGGTACTATATAGTGAAGGTATACTGAAGGCTCTTTATAGTAAAGGTATACTAAAGGCTCTTTATAGTGATGGTATACTGAAGGCTTTTTATAGTGACGGTATACTGAAGGCTCTTTATAGTGAAGGTATACTGAAGGTGCTATATAGTGAATGTATACTGAAGGCTCTTTATAGTAAAGGTATACTGAAGGCTCTTTATAGTAAAGGTATACTGAAGGTACTATATAGTGAAGGTATACTAAAGGCTCTTTATAGTAAAGGTAAACTGAAGGCTCTTTATAGTGAAGGTATACTGAAGGTGCTATATAGTGAATGTATACTGAAGGCTCTTTATAGTAAAGGTATACTGAAGGCTCTTTATAGTAAAGGTATACTGAAGGTACTATATAGTGAAGGTATACTAAAGGCTCTTTATAGTAAAGGTAAACTGAAGGCTCTTTATAGTGAAGGTATACTGAAGGTACTATATAGTGAAGGTATACTGAAGGTGCTATATAGTGAAGGTATACTAAAGGCTCTTTATATTGACGGTATACTAAAGGCTTTTTATAGTAAAGGTATACTGAAGGTACTATATAGTAAAGGTATACTGAAGGTACTAAATAGTGAAGGTATACTAAAGGCTCTTTATAGTAAAGGTATACTGAAGATACTATATAATGAAGGTATACTGAAGGTACTATATAGTGAAGGTATACTGAAGGTACTATATAGTGAAGATATACTGATGGCTCTTTATAGTAAAGGTATACTAAAGGCTCTTTATAGTGATGGTATACTGAAGGCTTTTTATAGTGACGGTATACTGAAGGCTCTTTATAGTAAAGGTAAACTGAAGGCTCTTTATAGTGAAAGTATACTGAAGGTACTATATAGTGATGGTATACTGAAGGTACTATATAGTGAAGGTATACTAAAGGCTCTTTATAGTAAAGGTATACTGAAGGTACTATATGGTGAAGGTATACTAAAGGCTCTTTATAGTAAAGGTAAACTGAAGGCTCTTTATAGTGAAGGTATACTGTAGGTGCTATATAGTGAATGTATACTGAAGGTACTATATAGTGAAGGTATATTGAAGGTACTATATAGTGAAGGTATACTGAAGGTACTATATAGTGAAGGTATACTAAAGGCTCTTTATAGTAAAGGTATACTGAAGGTACTATATAGTGAATGTATACTAAAGGCTCTTTATAGTAAAGGTATACTGAAGGCTCTTTCTAGTAAAGGTATACTGAAGGTACTATATAGTGAAGGTATACTAAAGGCTCTTTATAGTAAAGGTACACTGAAGGCTCTTTATAGTGAAGGTATACTGAAAGTGCTATATAGTGAATGTATACTGAAGGTACTATATAGTGAAGGTATACTGAAGGCTCTTTATTGTAAAGGTATACTGAAGGCTCTTTATAGTAAAGGTATACTGAAGGTACTATATAGTGAAGGTATACTGAAGGTACTATATAGTGAAGGTATACTGAAGGTACTATATAGTAAAGGTATACTGAAGGTACTAAATAGTGAAGGTATACTAAAGGCTCTTTATAGTAAAGGTATACTGAAGGTACTATATAGTGAAGGTATACTAAAGGCTCTTTATAGTAAAGGTATACTGAAGGCTCTTTATAGTGAAGGTATACTGAAGGTACTATATAGTGAAGGTATACTGAAGGTACTATATAGTGAAGATATACTGAAGGCTCTTTATAGTAAAGGTATACTAAAGGCTCTTTATAGTGATGGTATACTGAAGGCTTTTTATAGTGACGGTATACTGAAGGCTCTTTATAGTAAAGGTATACTGAAGTTACTATATAGTGAAGGTATACTAAAGGCTCTTTATAGTGAAGGTATACTGAAGGCTCTTTATAGTAAAGGTATACTGAAGATACTATATAGTGAAGGTATACTGAAGGTACTATATAGTTAAGGTATACTGAAGGTACTAAATAGTGAAGGTATACCAAGGGCTCTTTATGGTAAAGGTATACTGAAGGTACTATATAGTGAAGATATACTGAAGGTACTATATAGTGAAGGTATACTAAAGGCTCTTTATAGTAAAGTTATACTGAAGGTACTATATAGTGAAGGTATACTGAAGGTACTAAATAGTGAAGGTATACTAAGGGCTCTTTATAGTAAAGGTATACTGAAGGTACAATATAGTGAAGATATACTGAAGGTACTATATAGTGAAGGTATACTAAAGGCTCTTTATAGTAAAGTTATACTGAAGGTACTATATAGTGAAGGTATACTGAAGGTACTAAATAGTGAAGGTATACTAAGGGCTCTTTATAGTAAAGGTATACTGAAGGTACAATATAGTGAAGGTATACTGAAGGTACTATATAGTGAAGGTATACTAAAGGCTCTTTATAGTGAAAGTATACTGAAGGTACTATATAGTGAAGGTATACTGAAGGTACTATATAGTGAAGGTATACTAAAGGCTCTTTATAGTAAAAGTATCCCGAAGTCTCTTTTATTGAAGGTATGCTAAAGGCTCTTTATAGTGCAGGTATACCTAAGATGCTATATAGTGAAGGTATACTGAAGGCTTTTTATAATGAAGGCATACTGAAAGCTCTTTATAGTGAAAGTATGTCTCAATTTGTTTATGCTAAGCATAAGGATTGCACAATTTGAAACACATTGGATACAGGATTCTCCTGCATCTTATATATGTAGATACAAGTTTTTAGGCATTTGTTCTGATGAATTGTTAATTGAAATTAAGAGAAGTTTTACAAGCGAGGTGCTGTCTTCACACATTTTATGGCTGCTATCAAGGCTGAATTGTTATTCTTCGATGGGATGCTGAAGAGGGATTGTGTTCATCTTTCTCTATCTTCCTACACTATTCTCTATGATTGTTGTAGAAAAGAGAACTCTGAAGCTATAGGTTAACAGCTGCACATTCTCTCTGTGATCGGCCGAGCACTCTGTCTAATCACTTAATGGAGAGCCTCGGAAATTTGCAACTAAAGGAAGCAGGAGTTGTTATAGATATTATCTCCTTGATCCCAACAATCTTTTCTAAGCATGCTATGTAACCTGTGCAGAGGTCACTATATAGGGAGGGGAGGCTGAGCTTTAGTTATCAAGTATTGTAAGTGGCCTGATCCTGTTTCATGTAGTGGTGTCACTTTCCACTATATTCCTGTCTGCAATGATAGGGAAGACATATCTGTATAGAATATGAAGTGTTAGCTTATTGTTAAGCTTAGTGGCCAGAATGAAACCTGCAAAGTGTGTTACCTATTTTATAATAGGGATAGTAAAATGGAAAAATAGAAAAAATAACATCATGAGAAATTCTTAATACTTGATTTAAACACTAGGTCGTTTTCTCATGACACATTTCTTGTAAGAAGATGGGAAACACAATTTATTGAAAATGACAGTGTGAGAAACTGACTAAAGTCGTTTTACTAAGATAGCTGTGGTTAAAGCATTGTTTGTGTCTAGGGTGATATCTCAGGATTAGTGAGAAAATGCTGGTTGGCAGTATAAATGAGCATTGTGGTAGTTTCCTGAATCTGAATAAGGCAAATTCTTCAGAGTTGGAGAAAGTTAGAAGTTGTGACCTTGTAAAATAATAAGGAGACTCACCTCCTACAGTTTTGCCAATATTTGAATTTTTCTTTTTAGAGAGATTACTGCTTTTGGCCATATAATGCTAACTTGCCAACATTTAGCAGTGTTTCATTGCACTTCAATTACTTTTATACATCTTGGACCCTAAGCTGAGTCATACGATCCCCAGTCTAACAACCAGTAAATTGTATGCTCTATTGTGTAGACAGGATGCCAGGATTTCCCATGTGGCTGGCTTACTGTAAACTACAGCACTACATCTTCACTGAGCAGATCCCTTCTGGCAGCTCATACCCCTTCTACCCCCCCCAAGTTTTGTGTGTCTGTTCCCCATACACTAAATGCTTTTAAAAATCTCATGCCTGGCCTGTGACGGACTGACTCCTCCAAAAGTGACTTCTCCTTCCTGATGACAAGCCCCAGCATATCACAGGCAATATCCCCAGGCAGAACTAGAGATTATTGCATCCTTGTACCCAAAGAACCAGGCAACACCAGTCTTCAGGTATAAAATCAGAACTCTTTATTGTCTTCTTTTATAGGAAGGACATCACAGGGGGAAGGGTCAGTAAAGACAATACAGGTGACAGTGAGTCTGGGAGATAATCCAATAAAGGGGATTAGCTCTCCCTATACAGTGCCTTGAGTGCAAAAGGTGGAGGTGTGCAGAAGTTGGACTGTGGGCAAAAAGGAGAAGCATGTGTAGAATTAGTGTTTTGTACAAAAGGAGAACCGTGTGCAAAAGTGGACCGTGTGCAAAATGTGAACCATGTGCAAAAGGTGTATTGTGTAAAGAAGGTGGACAGTGTGCAAATGGTCGACAGTGTGCAAAAGGTAGACCATATGAAAAAAGGTGTATTGTGCACAGAAAGTAGACCGTGTGCAGAAAGTGTATGAAAACAGTAAAAACAGTAAATAAAAGTATTTTAACTCTGCGCTTTATGTCACTGGACAACATCAACTGAGGGGTACAAATAGTGATGTCCTAAAGTCCATCCAGGTAGATAGGGTGACTCTAGGATCCGTTACATGGCCTATCTAAAGAGAACAGGATTGCAGTGATATAGTTGGTGAATCCATATAATGATTATTGCATAGTTATAGCACTCCCCTGACTCACTGTCTGTCTCTGTTATTGATGTGCGCAGATTCTATAATTTGTCCTATTAAGTGAGCCTGGCACTGCTCTTCTGTTTGTAAACACTGTCAGGGAGAAACCAATCAGAAGGAAACAGACTGAAGTTGCATCTCATAGGATCTGAAGTCTGCATCTTGTTATGATTCGGCAGGCTGGAGGTGGATCCTCTGTGTCAGAGAGGGATTGGCGTGGACCGTGTCGGTGGACCGGTTCTAAGTTGCTACTGGTTTTCACCAGAGCCCGCCGCAAAGCGGGATGGTCTTGCAGCAGCGGTAGCAACCAGGTCGTATCCACCGGCAACGGCTCAACCTCTCTGACTGCTGATATAGGCATGGTACAAGGGATAAGGCAAGAGCAAGGTCGGACGTAGCAGAAGGTCAGGGCAGGCAGCAAGGATCGTAGTCAGGGCAACGGCAGGAGGTCTGGAACACAGGCTAGGAACACTCAAGGAAAGGCTTTCTCTGGCACAAGGGCAACAAGATCCGGCAAGGAAGTGCAGGGGAAGTGAGGTAATATAGCCAGGGAGCAGGTGGAAACTAATTAGGGTGATTGGGCCAGGCACCAATCATTGGTGCACTGGCCCTTTAAATCTCAGAGAGCTGGCGCGCGCCCTAGAGAGCGGAGCCACGCGCGCCAGAGCATGACAGCCGGGGACCGGGACAGGTGAGTGACTTGGGTTGCGATTCGCGAGCGGGCGCGTCCCGCTATGCGAATCGCATCCCCGCCGGCAATGTCAGTGCAGCGCTCCTGGTCAGCGGGTCTGACCGGGGCGCTGCAGAGAGAGGGACGCCGCGAGCGCTCCGGGGAGGAGCAGGGACCCGGAGCGCTCGGCGTAACAGTACCCCCCCCCCCCCTTGGGTCTCCCTCTCTTTTTGGGACCTGAAAATTCTTTAATCAGGAAGACATCTGAGGACCCGGAGACAGGAGTAGCTTCCTCTAGGCACTTAACTTCAAAGGGACCAAGATAACGTGGTCCCAGATTAAAACTGGGGACACGGAAGCGGATATACTTGGCGGAGAGCCACACAAAAACAGGAGGAGCTCTTCTTTTTTTGTCGGCATGCTTCTTCACCCGGGATGAGGCTAGTATGAGGGATTTTTGAGTCTTTTTCCAGACGGTAGCGAAGCCCCGGGAAATCTCATCAACAGCGGGCAAACAAGAAGGCGTGGGAGTGGGGAGGGAGGGAAGAGGGTGAAGCTTGGCACGGGGCAGAGTGTTAACAGGACGGGGGCTATGAGGAGGAGACACAGCAAAGTCCAGATAGCCCTTGGGGAGGCCAGGTAAAGGAGGAGACACTGAGGTTTGACTGACGGGACTGGGAGCAGACGTGAGGCATTTTCTGTGGCAAGAAGCACCCCAGCTCTTGATCTCCCCGGTGGTCCCGACAAGGGTAGAAGAGTGGCGTTGGAGCCATGGCAGACCAAGGAGGACTTCAGAGGAGCATTTGGGCAAAACAAAAAGTTCAATTTTTTCGAGATGCAGTTCCATGCTCAGGAGCAGGGGTTCTGTGCGGTAACGCACAGTGCACTATAGACGTAAATCTTTATTTCTGCGGCGGGTCCTCTCTTCAGGGGTCAGGCGAGACCGATCCAATTGCATAGCCTCCTTGGCAGGAGGCACAGGGGTAGATTGCAAAGGATACTGTGAGAGAGGTGCTCCAAGCGGTGTGGCCCATGGCAGGGCCTTCCCAGACAGGAGACCACGGCAGAGTCTGGAGTCCCCATCAAATTTGTCCGGCATGGACAAGCGGGGGTTGGGAGCGGCCGCTCGCTTCGGAGGAGGTGCAGGAGCCGATGAAGGAGATGGTTGTTGCTGTTGCAGCTGCTGTGTCTGTGACTGAAGTTGCTGTATCTGCGGTAGCAGCTGCTGTATCTGTGACTGAAGTTGCTGTGTCATGGTGGTCAAGTACGACAGCTGGTGATTTTGTTGGGCGATCAGTAGGGATTGCTGGGCGATCACCGTGGAAATGTCGGCAAGACCTGACAGCGGCACCTCAGCGGAATCCATGACCGGATCTACTGTTATGATTCGGCAGGCTGGATGTGGATCCTCTGTGTCAGAGAGGGATTGGCGTGGACCGTGTCGGTGGACCGGTTCTAAGTTGCTACTGGTTTTCACCAGAGCCCGCCGCAAAGCGGGATGGTCTTCCAGCGGCGGTAGCAACCAGGTCGTATCCACCGGCAACGGCTCAACCTCTCTGACTGCTGAGATAGGCATGGTACAAGGGATAAGGCAAGAGCAAGGTCGGATGTAGCAGAAGGTCAGGGCAGGCAGCAAGGATCGTAGTCATGGGCAACGGCAGGAGGTCTGGAACACAGGCTAGGAACACTCAAGGAAAGGCTTTCTCTGGCACAAGGGCAACAAGATCCGGCAAGGAAGTGCAGGGGAAGTGAGGTAATATAGCCAGGGAGCAGGTGGAAACTAATTAGGGTGATTGGGCCAGGCACCAATCATTGGTGCACTGGCCCTTTAAATCTCAGAGAGCTGGTGCGCGCGCGCCCTAGAGAGCGGAGCCGCGCGTGCCAGAGCATGACAGCTGGGGATCGGGACAGGTGAGTGACTTGGGATGTGATTCGCGAGCGGGCGCGTCCCGCTATGCGAATCGCATCCCCGCCGCCAATGTCAGTGCAGCGCTCCCGGTCAGCGGGTCTGACCGGGGCGCTGCAGAGAGAGGGACGCCGTGAGCGCTCCGTGGAGGAGCAGGGACCTGGAGCGCTCGGCGTAACACATCTCTTATTGAATAGACATTGGGGACAGTAGATTTATGATACTGAAATGTAGGTTGTATTAAGAAAGTCACATCAGAGGGGAAATATGAATCAATATGGCAGACAACCCATAGAGGCCTCATTAATTGAAATAGATATACACAAAACATACACAAAATCCTCTATATCGGTATTTACCAAGCCCAGGATATAATTATAAATAAACAAAAGAACCTCCAAACAAAAGTGGAATACTTCAGGCACTGAGAGACCACAGATACCAGGTAATTGCAAACAAAGTTTATTCCCAACATGATGATTCACTGCCTGTGAAGCGCCAAGGCACGAAACACATTGAAGGTGTCGAAAAAACTTTGTTCACAATTACCTGGTATCTGTGGTCTCTCAGTGCCTGAAGTATTCCTCTTTCATTTGGAGGTTCTTTGGTTTCTTTATTGGTCTACATCGTGGAAAGGCGGCAGGGAAACTGTTTATCTGTGCACTAATCCTAAATTGTGCTAGGGCTTGCACAACTTTCATTGGTAAGTGCCCATTCACATGAAGTGATTATCATGGCAAGCGCAGTAATACACTATGGAGCGCTCTTTCTTTTTGTTTTAGTGTTCAGAATATAATTATGGTCAGTGTATCACACATCACCACAAGTTTTCTCTGTATAGAACATCCTTGAATCATGACCTGTTGAAGGTACTTGAGGACTGCACTTGGGAAACCTATTTATTTAATAAAACCTATGCTTCACTATTTAATGAAAAAAAATTCCAGAGTTACATACGTACCTGGTCCAGTTCCAGCCACGATCTCCGTTTCCCTTTGAGTTTCCCGGCAGAATCTTCTGTTGTCCTGAAGACAGTCCTGACACGCTTTCTCCCTGTTGCATCGGGTTCCCTGCTCCAGTCCTAGTGCGCTTAGTAATCATGTGTTTATTGATGTCAGGGCCCTAACACATTTCCTTCCCAGGCTGACATTTTGTCTATCAGCGTTTGTACGCCATTACATATGGTATGGAATAATCATTATTTCAATACATGTGTGTTTTGAGTCTTCATATTGGTCAACGATCACATAAAAGAAGGGGTGTTCCCTATTTTGATCACTATCCCAGACGAGGTGGAAGCTATTGTCTAACACTGTTTAGCCCATGGTATGACTTAAATAATTACTTCTTATATTATGTGTAGCTCTTGAACCTTCTTTAGTGCTTTGTATACTTCTTCTAGTGCCCCTTTTGCTACACTTTGGTCTTTTTTAAACCATTGCATTACTGCTAATTTATTACCATAAGACTAGGTTTCCACACAAGATTTTTTTGTGTGTGTGTGTTTTCTGTAAAACTGTCAGTGCAGTTTTTGAGCCCAAACCAGAAGGGTATTCAAAAGGAATGAGAAATATAAAGGAAGGACGTATGCTTCCCTTTCATACTGGATCCACTTCTGGCTTTGGTTCAAAAACTGCAATGGCAGTTCTAATGAAAAAAAAAAAAAAAGAAAAATGCATGGAAACCTTGCCTTACAGGGAGTCTTTACATTTGTATAAATGTGTATATATTTGCCCTTTTTTACATTTAAGTCTACTTCTTTATTACCCCAGGAACCCCATTCTGCTCTATGTATATACAAAAATATAGGTATTATGTTTTTGTCAGGGCTTGCAATGTGTAGACTTTAAAAAGATGATCCAGATTATTGAGCCCAGAAAGCAGGAAGAGGAATGCCTGAGGGGACCAGATCAGGATACTGAAGGCACCATAGGAGCACTGGAGGTGAGTAGAGGTATATTTTTTTTTATATATTGCAGAATGGGCATTGTTAATTTTCTTTATTAAATATTCAACACATTTTAATGATACATAATACAAAAGGTCTTGAATTGTCATCAGTAATAACATATAAACAGTTTTTTATTCTGACAGTTTCCATTTAAGTTGCACATGTATGAAAAGACTGAAATAAAAAAAATATCAATGGCTATTTTCGTAGTCAAACACTGTTAATATTGTTACTATAGATCTCATTTTATATTTGCAAATCAGCTTGTACACCGAAAAGAAAAATAATGAACACTTCAAGTGATAAACATGTGATACAAACAAGTGATAAACAGCTGAAAAAATGACTTTGCTGTGAAAACATAATGCTATAGTGTATGTTATAGTTATATGGTAATAGTTAAACTAATGAGAACATTTTTATTTCTTTTATTGCTTGTTTCTTTTAAATGACCTTTCTGCTTTTATTTATTAGCGTATAACTGATACATTATCAATACAGTCCCCCATAAACACACCAGGACAAATAGATGCAAATAATTTCAATCTTTATTAAACACACATGATTAAAAACATTTAAAAGGGATAGCACAAGAAAACAGACAAAAAATGGCTGCTACATAGAAGGTATTTGAACCAAAAAGAGGTTAAATTAGTTGATACTAACAATATATTAAAGTGACTTATGCAATCTATGAAGCTGTCAATCTGCAGCATACAATAGATATGGGCAATGTAAACACTTCAATATGTAAACATATAAATATTATGGCCGGAGCCACATATATTGCACAAAATATAAAGTGACACAGGGATAAAGAACAGGGTAATCAGAAAAACCTGTAAAGATGCCTGTTAGTGAGCTAAGCAAGAAGAGACTTCTGTGGATGTAGGAAAAACCTTAAAACATCACACATGAAGTCAGCAGATACGCCAAAAAATAAATTGCTAAAGCACAACAACAGATCAGAGCCATCATGACCTAACAAATACCACTATGCAGCACGCCAAACCCCAATGCCGTTTCGCCATGAAGGCTTCCTCAAGGAGTGATCTAAGGCATTAATTTGGGACTTTATATACACCTCGTTGACCAATAAGAGAAAGAAAAACAGAATAATACAGGTGGTTTCAGGATTTACCTTAATCGCGGGTGCATGATGCGATGGCGGCCGCCATCTTGGATCCGAATGCACATGCGCAACTGACGTGACGCGTCCGCCAACGTCATCGCACAATAGCGTGAGTTGTGTGCGTGCGCAGTAGGAATCGTAATAAAGTTATTTAGTTTGAATAGAAATCTTAATAAAAATCTAATACCACGAGGACTACGTGTCCAAATATTTCCCTCTTTTGGTCTGGACCAAGAGGCATATATGAAGAAGTGGGAGGAAACGTGCACTACCTGTTCTAAAACCTTTATGTTAACGATCATGGAATTTAACACTCAGGTTTTGAAAGATCTAAGTATACAAATTGAGAAGACTGAGAGGGAACTAGTCAAGGCACTATCAAATAGTGATGTTGCTACATTCAAGCAAGAGCTGGATGAGTCCCAAAACATCTGGGAGAAACAGATCAAGGCTGTGAAATCAAAGAAATACCTGAGAGACTCTAATGATTTTCTGAAAAGTAAGGTTTACAAATGGAAACAAGTGCCAACTGAAAGGCAACATCGCTCACCATCGGTATCATCTACAGTATCTGTGGGGCTGAATCTGGAGTCTCCCACACTCCCCCGCCCTCCACAGTGATCAGCAGAGCCCAAGGAGACGGACATATCGTGGCCGCCACAATAATAAGGATCCTGCTGGAGATGGAGTCAATACCAGGAGCAGAAATCCCCCCACACGTAAGGTAATCAATTTGTCTAACTTAATTCTTTCCCCTGATCAGGGACAGGTACTGAGTCTGGGATTATCATTCTCACCTGCAGCCAACTTTGACTCCTTTACAGGGGTGAAGGATCTCCAATTATTCGCCAGGAAGTTATGTTTTAAAAAGATTTTTCACTCATCACAAACCGATATTCCATTTCACACCACTCAAGAAATTGAAGCTGTTCATGCACTTGAAGATCTACATGCAGAGCACACATCTCATTTTGGTAAGTTCCCCAAACATGTTCTTTCCCCATCTAAAAATTTTCCACAATTTACTATGTTTCCTAACATCGATATTTTTGTTAAACTGGTCACAGCTGAATTCGAGAAAATTCCTAATACTCGCAGCTGTGACAATTTGACTCCCAGTCAACGCCGGGCACTCATGGATCTGGACAAATTGGACAACATTGTCATTAAACCCTCTGACAAGGGTGGCAATGTCGTCCTATGGCCCAGATCCATGTACGAAAAGGAGGCTAATAGGCAATTACATGATGTACATGTTATAAATGTCTAACTTTTAGTCCTATGAATAATTTTAAACAAGAACTGACTGCCATTTTGGAAGTTGCAGTACAAAATGGGGTTATTGACAGAAAACAGTCTTTTACCTATGTTTCCGTCTGTGGCCACTCTGTACTTTCTACCAAAGGTGTATAAACAGCTTAATAGTCCACCGGGACGTCCTATTGTTTCAGGCAATAATTCCCTAACTGAACCGGCCTGCAGATATATTGATCACTTCTTGAAACCCCTGGAAGCCCTACCATCGTGAACCAAAGACACTACAGATATTTTGATGAGACTCAATGATGTTCAGCTTGATGCAGTGACTCCAATCGTTACGTTTGATGTGGAGGCATTATATACCTCAATTCGTCATGAAGACGGTTTGGCTGCTACCCAATTCCTTCTATCTATCTCAGACCTGGATCCCAACACATCTGAGTTTGTTTTATCCCTTTTAAAATGTTTCTATTTTAAAGAGACTCTGTTCCTACAGCTCCAGGGAACAGCGATGGGGGCAGCCTGTGCGCTCTCATACGTCAGCCTGTTCCTGGGGCTGTGGGAGAGAAGGATTTTTATGACAGAGCCCGTGATTTTAATAGAAACGTTTTTACAATGGAATCGGTACATAGATGATATTTTATTTCTATGGCATGGGTCACAACAAGAATTGGACAAATTTATGGAGGAACTTAACAACAATGTTTTTAATATCAAACTCACTTACAAGTCAGGCCGTTCCCAGATGGAATTTTTTGATGTTTTAATTGATGTCGGGGATGATGGTTTTCTTTTGACTGATGTCTATTGAAAGAAAAAGTCTACAAATTCGCTTTTACACGCGTCCTCATCCCACCCTAAACCACGTATCTCTAATATTCCAACAGGTCAATTTTTACACATGCGCCGGATATGTTCCACAGAGGCAACTTTTGAAAACCAAGCAAAGGACCTGTGTCAACGGTTCAGGGACAGGGGTTACAGGGAGACAGACATCATGAAGGATACAGGAGAGCCCAAGGCACATCTAGAAATGCATTACTTTCATCACAGAAGAAGGATACAAGCAATAACCAGGTGAGGTTTATTTCCACCTATAACACGAGTTGGCGCCAACTACAATGGGCACTGAACAAACACTGGTCTGTATTACAGATGGATTCCATATTGTCACAATATCTAACGGATCGACCCTCCATCAAGTATCGTAGATCTAAGACTCTGACGGACCCACTGGTCCACAGCCACCACCGAAGTTCTAAGACCAACAATCCCTTTGGATCCAGAGGCCCCAAATGGGGGTGCAAACCCTGTGGAGGGTGCGTAGCCTGCCCAAATATAGAAAGAACAAACGTATTTTGGGATTCGGAGCATAGGAGACAATTTGAGATTACACATGCTATTACATGGACCTCAGTTGGTGTTATTTACTTTGCCACCTGCCCGTGCAACCTTATTTATATCGGACTTACCTCCAGGGAATTATGGCGGAGAACACGCAAGCATGTTCTAGGAATTGAGCAGACTAAATAGGAGACGGATATCTCCAAACTGAATACCCTGCCACGTCACTTTCAGGAACATCATAACTCTGATGGCAGACTACTCATGGTAAGAGGGCTATACCGGGTATATCCTGGGGTGAGGGGAGGGAATTGGAAGAAGTCCCTGGCCCAGAGAGAAACTCAGTGGATTAATAGATTAAAGACCCTCCCACCGGGGGTAGGGGGGGGTTTAATGAGTATAACAGTTTTGCCCCATTTTTATAGAGTTTTCACACTTCTTCTACTCTTCCCTTTTTCCTTTTTTCCTCTCTTCCTTTCGCCCTTCCTCTCTCCTTTTCCCCTTCCCCCCCTTTCCCCTTCTTTTCCCCCTCTCCCCCCCTTTCCTACCCTTCCCCCTTCCCCTCCTTCCCCTTTTCCCCCCTCCTTCCCCTTTCCCCCCCTCCTTCCCCTCCCCCCCCCTCTTCCCTTTCCCCTCCTTCCCTTTCCCCTTTCTCCCCCTATTTTGTTCCTTCCCCTTTCTTTCTTTCCCTTCTTCCCCCTTCCCCTTTCCCCCCATCCCCCTTCCATTCTTTTCATTCCGTGGGTATTAGTAATTTCTAAAATACATTTGATGCTCATTCTATTGCTCTTTGATCTTGTTATTTTGATCTATTGTTTTTGGGTGAATACCTATTTTCATTGGTTTTAGTCACTTCTTTCCATCTTTTCTGTTCATCCTACACATTTTTTTCTTCTTTCTTTCTTTCTTCTTTATTATTTATTATTTATACATTTACATTGATTTTATTTTTATCTTTATTCATATTAATTTTTATTTTTATATATATTTTATTTTTATTAAAAAAAATTTGTATTTATTTTTATTTATTTTCTTTCTTTTCTTCTCTTGTTTCAATTTTTCTCTCTCTTTTATTGTTGCATTTTTCCTTTTCCTACTTTTTCTTTTCTTTCTCTTCTGTTTTTTGTAGGTGGATCCTATCAACTATTCAAGCCTTGAATTTCTTCGATGTAGACATATATGGATACATATATATATAGATATATGTTTCACTAATTGTTATTTGTACTGATGTGTCCACTGTATTGTAGAGTTACGTCTGACACTTGCTGTTTATATACAGTATGGTCATGGTCTGCTGACCAACATTTAATAACCACACCATCAATAGTTATCTTCACATAGTTTAGTGATGTCTTATCACGTGTTTTTGTTGCTGTGTCTTGCACATCTCCTTTTCTTACCATCCTTTTTCTGTCCTATCCCTTCCCTTTTCTTTTCTTTTTCTCCTCTCTTCCCTCCTCTTCCTTTTCCCTTTTTTCCCTCCGTTTTTTATTCAACTTTTTCTTTCTTACTCTTTTTCCTTCTTTTTCCCCCTTTTTCCCTTTCCTTCCCTCCACTGCACATTATGTATACACATTTTTCTTCACTTTCACTACACTATAATTACAGCTTACATTATTAATTTATTCTTGGCTTCACAGCCATCATTACACTATCTACTATACACTATATTATAGGTATTCACATACTTATAGTTTTCACATCTTCATTTCATCTATCTTCACACTCCATACATCATCACTCATTCACTCTGGCACCATTGTTTCACTAATTCCAATATCCGTCTATGTCTGGTGAAACACACTATTTATTTGTCTTGCGCCAATCAGAGTATCTGCGCATGCGCAAGGGACGCTTATATCACGGGATGCGCATTTGGCGCATCACGGAGTTATGTGTTACGCTGGCTACGCATGTACGCATGCGCATTCTATTCAAACTAAATAACTTTATTATGATTCCTACTGCGCAAGCCCTTGGTGGACGCGTCATGTCAGTAGCGCATGCGAATTGGGATCCAAGATGGCGGCCGCCATCGCATCATGCGCCCGCGATTAAGGTAAATCCTGAAACCACCTGTATTATTCTGTTTTTCTTTCTGTTTTTCTTATTGGTCAACGAAGTGTATATAAAGTCCTAAATTAATGCCTTAGATCACTCCCTGAGGAAGCCTTCACGGCGAAACGGCGTTGGGGTTTGGCGTGCTGCATAGTGATATGTGTTAGGTCATGATGGCTCTGATCTGTTGTTGTGCTTTAGCAATTTATTGTTTGGCTTATCTGCTGACTTCATATGTGATGTTTTAAGGTTTTTCCTACATCCACAGAAGTCTCTCCTTGCTTAGCTCACTAACAGATCAGGCATCTTTACAGGTCTTTCTGATTACCCTGTTCTTTATCACTGTGTCACTTCATATTTTGTGCAATATATGTGGCTCCGGACATAACATTTATATGTTTACATATTGAAGTGTTTACATTGACCATATCTATTGTATGCTGCAGATTGACAGCTTTATAGATTGCATAAGTCACTTTAATATACTGTTAGTATCAACTAACTTAACCTCTTTTTGCACATTATCACATACCTTCTATGTAGCAGCCATTTTGTCTGTTTTCCTGTGCTATCCCTTTTACATGTTTTTAATCATGTGGGTTTAATAAAGATTGAAATTATTTGCATCTATTTGTCCTGGTGTGTTTATGGGGATTTGTTTAAGCTAGCTACACACCAGATGGTGATTTGTATTTTGATAGCCCTACTTTGGATGTTATTATCAATACAGTCTCAAACTATGACAGGAAAACATTAGGTTAGCTAACTGTCGCCAGGCACAGAGAGAGCCCAGTGGACTGGTTAGTGTCCCAGTAGGTATGAGGACCCCTAGTGGTGGGATTTTCAGGTGCCATTTATCTTTATTAAATATCTAGCTGAGTACCCGGCGTTGCCCGGTTTTTCCTTCCTAATCCTTTTTGGGGAGGAAAATAAACAAAGGAGGAAGCTTTTGACTTCATATGCAGTCCTCACATATTGTTGTCATATCCCAACCCCACATCCCGACCTCCTATCCTGTCCTCCTATCTCGACCTCCTGTCCCGACCTCCTATACCATCCTCCTATCTCGTCCTCCTATCCCAACCTCCTATCCCGTCCTCCTATCCCGACCTCCTATCCCGTCCTCCTATCCCGACCTCCTATCTCGACCTTCTATCCCGTCCTCCTATCCCGTCCTCCTATCCCGTCCTCCTATCTCGACCTCCTATCCCGTCCTCCTATCCCGTCCTCCTATATCGACCTCCTATCCCGACCTCCTATCCTGTCCTCCAATCTCAAGCTCCTATCCCAACCTCCTATCCTGACCTATTATCCTGTCCTCCTATCCTGACCTCCTATCCTGTCCTCCTATCTCGACCTTCTATCTCAACCTCCTATCCCACCCTCCTATCCCGACCTCCTTTCCCGTTCTCATATCTCGACCTCCTATCTTGACCTCCTATCCAATCCTCCTATCTCGACCTCCTATCCTGACCTCCTATCCAGACCTCCTATCCCGTCCTCCTATCCCGACCTCCTTTCCCGTCCTCATATCTTGACCTCCTATCTTGACCTCCTATCCCATCCTCCTATCTCGACCTCCTATCCCAACCTCCTAACCCGACCTCCTATCCCGACGTCCTACCTGACCTCCTATCCCGACCTCATATCTCGTCCTCATATTCCGTCCTCCTATCCCGACCTCCTATCCCGACCTCCCATCCCGTCCTCATATCCCGACTGGTAATATGTGTACCAGGTAATGAAATAGCTCCAGCCTATGGAAATTATATGGGAACATACATTTCCCATTTATTTGCATGGGGCTTTAAGCATAAGCCCCGCCCCTGGCAAATGGGGTGGGTAAGGGTTAAATTACCTATCTTATGTTTGTTGTTGACATATAAGTAACATGTGTGCCAAGTTTCATGTTAATATCTTTAGCTGCTTGAAAGTTCTTGTGGAACATACATACATAAATACATGCACACACACACACGTTGAGTTTTATATATATATAGATAAAAAAAATGTAACAACAATATTACAAAAGGTCTTGAATTTTTATCAGCAACAACATATAAAGGGTTTTTGATTATGATAATGCCCATTTAGGTTGCCCATGTATGAAACAACTGAAATATAAAATATCAATGGCTTTTTTCCTAGTCAAACAGTGTTAATGTTGTTACTATAGATTTAGTTTTCTATTTGCAAATCAGCTAGAAAACCGAGAAGAAAAATAATGACCATTTCAAGTGATTAACAGGTGATACAAACAAGTGATAAACAGTTGGTAAAAAATGACTTTGCTGTGAAAACATAATATTATAGTGTATGTTATAGTTATATGGTATTAGGTAAACTAATGAGAAAATTTTTATTTCAGTTGTTGTTTGTTTATTTTAAATGACCTTTCTGCTTTTATTTAATATATCGTACAACTGATACATTATCAATACAGTCCCAAACTGTGACATGAAAACATTAGGTTAACTAACTGTCACAAGGCACAGAGAGAGCCCAGCGGCGTTACTGTCATTAGACAACAGGCACTGCTATACATGGAGCACTCTGCCCTGCTTTTATACAAACAATACAAATAGTAGACGCACCTAGCAACGCCAGATTGCATTTCACTTTGACTGACATTTATTGCAAACAATCTATTGTCCATTCACTGGCAGCAAAATATTGATCATATCAAAATAATGGGGTGATTTTAATAATAAGCACATCCAGAAATAAGTTGGACTGCTCTTCAATATGTACAGTATTATCCTGTTTTCAAAGAATGGCATTTATTGTTAAAAAAAAAAAGTCGTAATTTTTCGTCCCTCAATATATATTTTGGTTTGAATTTTATAACAGAAAGCTGATAGATGACGCTCTGCTGCCAGGAAGACATCTAAAGTCTTAACATTGCATGTACCTATACTGTAGAAAAGACCAAAACATCTTCTTCTGAGAACTGCAAGCCCCCTACTTTCAAACATGAACAACAAAGCTATATATATATATATATATATATATATATATATATATATATATATATATATATATATATATATAGTTCTGACACTGGTGTCTGGTAGGAATCATGTCATTATACTACTGAAAGGATCTGAAGAATTGGTTTCCGTACAGGAGATCTTAGATTTCATGTAACTTGTGGGCCTTAAAGCGTACCTGTCATATCACAGAAAAAAAAAAGATTATACATGTTACTCACTAGGTCAAGCAGAATCTATGCATGTCTTATTTATGTGTCTGGCTTCTGTATTTGGTTCACAAATCCCTCTGTTCTGCTACTCACTCATTGTGACATCCACTGCTCAGGAAGGGACATGTCTGAGGCAAGCACTGATCTCATCCACACTTATCATTCATTCATTGCCTCCCTGAGTCTTCTGTGCTGTGCTGGGTCTCTTCAATCACTGTAGGCTGCTCTGTAACCTCAATTACTATGTTTTCATGCTGTAGTCTGATAGGACTGTAGTATGCCCTAAGCCCAACTGAACTTTGTCCATGCCTGTGCTTCAACTGGGATAAAGATGATGCTGCAGCCAGACAGAATTATGGATTGTATAGGGACCCCTAGGGGTCTTTTTTTTATAAGCCATGATTACTATTAAATTAGTTCATTTTTTTCTGAAGTATATGTTTTGCCAAGGTGAACAACATATAAAAAGTTTTTGATTTTGACAGATCCCATTTAAAATCTTTGGTTTTAGGCCCTGCTATTCCTTATTATATTCCAGAGATAGGTATAATTGTAGGTATAGATGTTTAGAAATTAATTTATGTACCTTCAGGTGATTCTATTTATTGTTTTGTTTTATGTATGTACAATTAATTTGAAAATTGTCAATATATTACCCATAACTTGTGGATATCACAAACTGCACAAAAGTCAACCATATTAGATACAGTACATATATTTATATGGAAGGTTATTGAATGGTAGGAAATTATTATAAAAGTTTTAAACTAGAGTGGTTAGACCAGTCACTGTCCAGTTGTTGTTAAACTACAACTCATAGAATGTTGTGATGTGAGGTTTGCAGTAGTTAAAGATTTACTGATTGTCCACTTGTCAGGATCCGGATTGGTATGCAGGAAGGACACTGGAGTGGGTCCTCTGTGTCAGTGAGGCGATGGCGTGGGCCGTACCAGGGGAACGGAATCTAAAAGGTTACTGGTTTTAACCAGAGCCCGTCGCAAAACGGGATGGACTTGCTGTGGCAGGTAACCCCCAGGTCGTTCCACCCAATAGCGACTCAACCTCACTGACAGCTGAGACAGGCACGGTACACAAGGACAAGGCAAGGCGAGGTCAGACGTAGCAGAAGGTCAAGGCAGGCGGCAAGGTTGTAGTCAGGGGCAACGGCAAGGGGTCTGGATACACAGGCTAGGGAACACACATAAATGCTTTCTCAGGGCACAAGGCAACAAGATCTGGCGAGGACAGGAAGGGGAAGCGGGATTATATAGTGGAGGGAGTGATTGGAACTGATTGGGCCAGGCACCAATTAAAGGTGCACTGGCCCTTTAAATCAGAGAGACCCGGCGCGCGCGCGCCCTAGAGAGCGGGGGCGCGTGTGCCGGGATTGAGCAGGAGGATGGGGCAGGTGAGTGGAACGGGATGCGACCCGCGGGCAGGCACGTCCCGCCGCGCGGATCGCATCCCCGCAGGGGGACACAGAGCAGCGCTCCCAGTCAGCGAGTCTGACCGGGGCGCTGCAAGCAAGATCAGAACGCTGCGAGAGCTCCGGGGGAGGAGCGAGACCCGGAGCGCTCGGCATTACACCACTATGGGGTTAGGACAACCATGTTAAAAAAAAAAATCAGAAGCAATAAAAATATTGTATAAATGATGTGTGAGTATGGAGATGACTGGTATGATGCAAATAAATGTTTAGGAAAGAAAAACATTAAGCTTTTAACTACTTCAGCCATGCAAATTCCAACTTACTTCACATATGGGATCATTAGAATCAAGCAACAAATGTGTTTGCAACTAGACAATGGCCCAGGTTTACTATTCCCATCCCGAAAGGTTAGTACCTGCTTTTGTGACACAAGATTGGTGCACGTTTTTTTATGTGCCGAGATTTTAGCAAATTCCGAAACTTCACAAGATGAAACCTGAACGACACAAACATTGCTTTTATGACCTGTTAAAGTGGACAGGTCAGTGGGTTTTTCTCAAAACTCTACAGATTCATCATTAAAATCTACAGAAAATGTAAGTTTTTAACAAATCTTAAAGTGGTTTAAATTGTGAATCTAGAGAAGATTAGAAGTTTTTTTTGTATTATAATTTTTCTACTAATGGTTTGCTCAGACCCGATTAGAGCTCAATGTACCATTTTTATCAGTGTACCACAATGACAGGCGCCAAATCAGTGAATCTGATCGAAAAAAAAAACACTGGACGAAATCCAAATAGGAAGAAAAATAGTAGCTCATTTACTTGAGATGGCTTCTCTAGTAAGCAGGAAGAAGTGGCGACAAGATGTGACTTGATAGCGTCAGATTGAGTATGACTTATTTTTTTTATACCACCTTAGCTATATATATATTAACATTTTTATGCTTTTATGGTTCTATGAATAACTAGAAATAGAAAACATACTTTCCAAGAAACCTTGATCATCACTTGGACCATTAGGTTAACCTTTTCATTAGAGTACAGATATAGTGCATGAAAGAAATGTGCAACAACCGTTTCCAAAAATACTAAAAATGTCCACATCTTGGGGCTTCTTCCAGTCTGCAGTTTTGTTTAGCAATATGTCACTATATTTGTTATTCTAGTGGGTGACCTACTTGACATTATGTCATATGTCATTATGTATGTGCCCTATGGAGGCTGTACTGAGTGTATTAGCAAAGGATCCTTACATCAGCAGAATTTCGCTTCCACAGAGAAATGACACATTTCAGATGCTTTACAAAATATCGAGCTGATAGAGAGGAGAAAAACAAGAATCCACAAAGTATGGGGGATTACACTGTATTAGGACAGACAAGTAAAGGTGAAATGTACAGTATCAACCATATATCAGTTAATAACTGCTGAACACCTTACAGAATGAGGTCCTGCACTTCACCAATATGTAAGAAGCCACTCATAATGTCTGAGTTAAAACACTTTTTCTAGAATGTCAAGAGGTCGGAAGGTGTCTTTATTGGAGAGATTACATGAAATCTTCATTTAAAAGATCATCAGATTTACTAAGAGATGAATATAGGAAACATCGATCCAATGGACGGCGTAATGAAAAACTGAAGAAAGACTCGTGTTTACAATTCTTAAACAACTGTAAAGTCTTTTACATTTTATGCCTGTCTTGTGTTTGTAAATTGTAATCCATAACATTATGTCATTTTTTCACAATAACATATCAAAACCAAAGAATCAGCCAATATTACCACAAGAAGTCTGCATACTGATACAGTGGTCCCTCAACATACGATGGTAATCCGTTCCAAATGGACCATCGTTTGTTGAAACCATCGTATGTTGAGGGATCCGTGCAATGTAAAATATAGGACAGTGGTCTACAACCTGCGGACCGCCAATGGCTGTCCGGGCATGCTGGGAGTTGTAGTTTTGTTACATCTGGAGGTCCGCAGGTTGAAGACCACTGGTATTGGAGGTTATACTCACATGTCCCCGCTGCTCCGGACCGTCACTGCTCGTCACCGCTGCCCTGGATGTCGCCTTCCAAAGCTGTCGCCATGTCCCCGGGGTGTCCCCAACGCTCCGGAAAGGCCTCTGCTTCCCCGGCATCCTCTCTCTCCGTCGCCGCCATCACGTCGCTACGCACTTCGCTCCTATTGGATGACGGGATGGTGTGCTCAGCGACGTGATGACGACGATGGAGAGTCCGGACGATGCAGGGGATCCCAAAGAGTACGCGCCGGAGCCCCGAGGACAGGTAAGTGATCGTCGGCAGCAGCTGAAGCAGTCTGCGCTGCCGGATAGCCGTTTATGCGATGGCCCCAACAAACAAAAGCATCGTATGTTGATGCTGCCTTCAACATGCTATGGCCTCTGAGAGGCCATCGTATGTTGAAATGATCGTATGTCGGGGCCATCGTAGGTCGGGGGGTCACTGTATTCTATAGCTCTTTAGTAACCAAATAATCAATTTGAACAGATGAAAATGGGTAAATCTATTAGAAAATAGATGTAAGAATAATGTAAGATTTTCTTTCTCTACAGAAGCTTGTTATCAGCTATATTGTGGCAGGTAAATTGCTAAAAGAGAATTTCCTTTGAAAGTAGCACAAGAGTTTTATCACTGCAATTCTAGATATGGAGATTTCTAAAGTACAGTCTTTACAGGTTTAAATGAATGCATGATATGGAATGAAACATATTACAAGTTCATGTACAAGTAATTCTGAAAATGTACTGTTGTGATTCAGGGAAAGTGCATGGCACTGACATACAGGGCTATTTATGTCAATGAAGGATGGAATGGGAGAGGGCATGCAAGTAGGTTTGTCTGGCGGTGGCACTTGAGTAGCTTGGCTCTGCCTTGACACTTGGCTGAGAAATAAAAATATATCAGTATGGATATATACATTTTGCAACTCCCATCAGCTCCAGGAAAGGTACAGTTTGTTTTGACATCCTAACAGTCATCCAACAATGTCAGCAGATATTACAGCTGATAGATTCCCTTTATTGGCTCAAGACAACTTTGTACAAATTTTTATTATTGTAGATTTTTTTCCCTGAACGTAAAATAAAGTAACGTTCTAAATAGTCTTCATTGCAAATGTCCTACCCAGGGATTAGGGATCGACCGATTGTCAGTTTGGCCGATATTATCGTCCGATATTCACGATTTTGGACGTTATCGTATCGGCAATTACCTTGCTGATAATCTGATAAAGCCTCGCCCCCCGCACTGGCTGAAATAGGCAATAGCTTATACCGGAATATTGGCTATTGGCTATTGGCCTTAAAGTCCACAGATTATCGGCCCTAAAAAATCGATATCGGTCTATCCCTACTAGGGATGAGCGAATTGAATCTGATGAATCTGAATTTGTAACGAATTTCAGAAAAAATGTGCTTTGCAATGAATCCGGATATCGTCGCGATTTTTCATTTTTCCGTATATAGGGCGCCATGAGGGATCATTTTTTGCGCCGTCATCTGTACTTTTTATCAATACCACATTTGCATATATAAAACTTTTAGATCATTTTTTTATTAATTTTTTTGGAATAAAATGTGACAATAAAGCAGAATTTTTGGAAATTTTTTATTTTTTACATTTACGCCGTTCACCGTACAGGATCATTAACATTATATTTTGATAGTTTGGACATTTACACATGCGGCGATACCAAATATGTTTATTAAAAAAAATTATGCTTTTTGGGGGTAAAATGGGAAAAACGGACAATTTAAATTTTTATTGGGGGAGAGGATTTTTCACTTTTTTTTACTTTTTATTTTTAAAATGTTCTCTGCCTCAGTGTGACGCCCCCTCCCATAGGCTTGCATTGAGGAGGCAGAGCGTGTAGTGGAGCGTATTGTACTTCTCTCATTAGTGCATACCATGTACGTACATCTATGTGGTGTACCATTTTCTTCATGTTAAAGTCTTAAGGGCCTAGTTACTGTGAAAGGCCAGCCAAAAGTACACACCTGCTGCTGTTCTAGACAAATACTTTTTTAAGTGTAGTGGAGCATATTGTACTCCCCTCATAATTGCATACCACGTACGTACATCTACGTGGTGTACCATTTTGTTCCGGTTAAAGTCTTAAGGGCCTAGTTACTGTGAAAGGCCAGCCAAATGTACACACCTGCTGCTGTTCTAGACAAATACTTTTTTTTGTGTAGTGGAGCGTATTGTACTCCCCTCATAAGTGGATAACACATACGTACATCTACGTGGTATACAATTTTGTTGCTGTTATAGTCTTAAGGGCCTAGTTACTGTAAAAGACCAGCCAAAAGTACACACCTGCTGGTGTTGTAGACAAATACTGTTTTAAGTGTAGTGGGTGGAGCGTATTGTACTCCCCTCATAATTGCATACCACATACGTACATCTAGGTGGTGTACCATTTTGTTCCTGTAATAGTCCTAAGGGCCTAGTTACTGTGAAAGGCCAGCCAAAAGTACACACCTGCTGGTGTTGTAGACATATATTGTTTTAACCCCTTAATAAACACGGGCATTTGGGTACGCCCTGACCTCCTGGTACTTAAGCACCAAGGGCGTACCTGTACACTTCTGGGAATTTCGGTCCCGCCACTTGCCAGGTGGGGACCGGACAGGGATGAATGATTTCAGCAGGCATCCCGTGCAAACCCCTGAAACCCCCCCTTCAATTGAGATCGACGATTTGCGGCGATTACGGTCTAAGTTGCCATCTAAATTGCCATCCAACACGGCACCTATCACCCTATAGCAGCTGGAGGGAGGTGCCACCTCACGATTGTCTTTATTCGGACTTGAATCAGGACTCCTGCAGTGGGGGTGGTCCTATTCTGGAGGGCGAGAGCGGGTGTCGGGAGTGTGTAGCTGGAGTTGGGGCCCCCGTTCCCCGGCATTGGCGGTGGGATCGGGGCTCCCAGATCAGAGACAGTGGTGGCGGCGGCAGGCAGGATTGGGCAAAGCAGCAGCAGCTTAGCAAGAACTCCCAGCATGCTCAAAAGGGCATGCTGGGAGTTGTTGTTATGCAACAGCAGAAGGCACTACTACAACTCCTAGCATGCCTTTTGGTAGTTTTTGCATGCTGGGGGTTGTAGTTATGCAACAGCTGGAGGCACATTTTTTCTGTGAAAAAGTGTGCCTCCAGCAATTGCATAACTACAACCCCCAGTTTGCACAAACTACCAAAAGGCATGGTGGGAGTTGCAGTAGTGTACCTCCATCTGTTGCATAACAACAAGTCCCAGAATGCCCTTCGGCTGTAAGTGCATGCTGAAAGTTGTAGTTTTGCAACAGCTGAAGGCACACTGGTTGCGAAACACTGAGTTTGTTACCTAACTCAGTGTTTCGCAACCAGTGTGCCTCCAGCTGTTGCAAATTACAACTCACAGCATGCACTGATAGATCATACATACTGGGAGTTGTAATTTTGCAACAGCTGAGTTAAGTAACAAACTGAGTTAAGTGACAAAGTCTCACTGTTTTGCAACCAATGTGCCTCCAGCTGTTGCATAACTACAACTCCTAGCATGTATGGTCTGTCAGTGCATGCTGGGAGTTGTAGTTTTGTAACAGCTGAAGGTTTGCCGCCCCCCCTTCCCATGTGAATGTACAGGGTACATTTACACAGGCAGGGGTTTGCAGCCAGTTTTCTGCAGCAAATTTGAGATGCCGCAGCTCAAACTCCCAGCGAAAAGCTCACTGTAAACCGCCGCCCGTGTGAATGTAACCTAAAAACACTACACTACACTACACCTACACAAAATAAAAAGTAAAACACTACATATACACATACCCCTTATCCCCCCACCCCCCAATGAAAAAATAAAAAACATCTTGTACGGCACTGTTTCCAAAACGGAGCCTCCAGCTGTTGAAAAACAACAACTCCCAGTATTGCCGGACAGTCGCTGACTGTCAAGGCATGCTGGGAGTTTTGCAATAGCTGGAGCCACCCTGTTTGGGAAACACTGCCATGGGCTACTTTGGTGGTGGAAGCAAGTCCCCAATTTAGGCCTCAAATGCGCATGGCACTCCCTCGCTTTGGAGCACTGTCTAATTTCAAGGAAACAGTTTAGTGCTACATATTGGGTATTTCAAAACTCGGGAGAAATTGCGTTACAAATTTTGGGGTGGGCTTTTTCTCCTTTTACCCCTTATGAAAAGGTAAAGTTGGGGTCTACACCAGCATGCTATTGTAATTTTTTTTTATTTTCTACACTATCATGCTGATGTTGCCCCATGCTTTTAATTTTCACAAGCGGTAAAAGGAAAAAAAGACCCCAAAATTTGTAACGCAATTTCTCCTGAGTACGGAAATACCCCATATGTGGACGCAAAGTGCTCTACAGCACACAACATGGCTCAGAGGTTAGAGCACATCATGTAGATTTGAGGTCTAAATTGCTGATTTGCACAGGGGTGGCCGATTTTACAGCGGTTCTGACATTAACACGAAACAATAAATACCCACATGTGACCCCATTTTGGAAACTACACCCCTCATGGAACGTAACAAGGGGTATAATGAGCCTTAACAACCCACAGGTGTTTGATGAATTTTCGTTAAAGTTGGATGTGAAAAAAAAAAAATTAACTAAAATGCTGGTGTTACCCAACATTTTTCATTTTCAGAAGGGAAAATAGGAAAAAAAAGCCCCCCAAAATTTTTAGCTGCATTTCTTCTGAGTATGGAAATGCCCCATAAAGTGCTCTGCGGGTGAACTACAATGCTCAGAAGAGAAGGAGCACCATTGGGCTTTTAGAGAGAGAATGTGTCCGAAATTGAAGGCCACATGTGTTTCAAAGCCCCCATAGTGCCAGAACAGTGGAACTCCCCACATGTGACCCCATTTTCAAACTACACCCCTCACGTAATGTAATAAGGGGTACAATGAGCATTTTACACCCCACTGGTATCTGACAGATTTTTGGAACAGTGGTCCGTGAAAAAAAAAATTGTATTTTTCATTTGCACAGCCCACTGTTCCAAAGACCTGTCAAACACCAGTGGGTTGTAAATGCTCACTGCACACCTTATTAAATTCTGTGAGGGGTATAGTTTCCAAAATGGGGTCACTTGTGGCTGGGTCCACTGTTCTGGCACAACGTGGGCTTTGTAAACACACATGGCCCCCGACTTCTATTCCATCCAAATTCTCTCTCCAAAAGCTCAATGGTGCTCCTTCTCTTCTTGGTGCTTCTTCTCTACTGAGCATTGTAGTATATGTGGTATTTCCATACTCAGAAAAAATGGGGTTACACATTTTGGGAGGCTTTTTCTCCAATTACCCCTTGTGAAAATCAAAAATTTGGGGTAGCACCAGCATTTTTGTGAAAATTGTTCATTTTCACGTCCAACTTTAGCAGAAATTTGTCAAACACTTGTGGGGTGTTAAGGCTCACTGTACCCCTTATTACACTCCTTGAGGGGTGTAGTTTCCAAAATAGTATGCCATATGTTTTTTTTTTTGTTTTTTTTTGCTGTTCTGGCACCATAGGGGCTTCCTAAATGTGACATGCCCCCCTAAAAACCATTTCAGAAAAACTCTCCAAAATCCCATTGTCGCTCCTTCCCTTCTGAGCCCTCTAGTACACCCACAGAGCAATTTATGTTCACATATGAGGTATTTCCTTACTTGAGAAAAATTGGGTTACACATTTTAGGGGGGTTTTCTCCTTTTACCTCTTGAAAAAATTGAAAAACGGGGTCTACAATAACAGGTTAGTGTAAAAAAATTGAGATTTTGAATTTTCTCCTTCATTTTGCTGCTATTCCTGTAAAAACACCTAAAGGGTAAACAAACTTTCTGAATGTCATTTTGTATACTTTGAGGGGTGCAGATTTTATAATGGGGTCATTTATAGGGTATTTTTAATACAAAGTCCCCTTAAATCCACTTCAAAACTGAACTGGTCCCTGAAAAATTCCGATTTAGAAAATGTTGTAACAAATTGGAAAATTGCTGCTGAACTTTGTAGCCCTCTGATGTCTTCCAAAAGTAAAAACATGTTAACTTTATGAGGCCAACATAAAGTAGACATACTGTATATGTGGATCAATATAACATGCATTTGGTATGTCTATTTTCCTTACAAGCAGAGAGCTTCAAAGTTAGAAAAAGGCTAAATTATGCAAGAATCAATGAAAATTTACCACTATGCTAAAGTAAAATATGTCACGAAAAAACAATCTCAGAATCAAATTCATAAGTAAAAGCATCTCAGAGTTATTAATGCTTATACTGACAATGGTCAGATGTGCAAAAAATGCTCTGGTCCTTAAGGTGAAAATGGGCTTGGTCCTGAAGGGGTTAAGCGTAGTAGAGCGTATTGTACTCCCCTCATAAGTGCATGCATACCACGTACATACATCTACGTGGTGCACCATTTTGTTCCTGTTAAATTCTTAAGGGCTGAGTTACTGTGAAAGGTCAGCCAAAAGTACACAAGTGCTGGGGGTGTAGACATATACTGTTTTAAGTGTAGTGGAGTGTATTGTACTCCCCTCATTAGTGCATAAGTGCTACTTCCAGGCTGTCTCATACTGCCACCATATGTTTTCCTCATGCTGATGCCAGCTCCAGGCTGTCTCATACTGCCGCCATATATTCTCCTCATGCTGATGCCAGCTCCAGGCTGTCTCATACTGCAACCATATGTTCTCCTCATGCGGATGCCAGCTCCAAGCTGTCTTATACTGGCTGGCTATCTCCTAATGCTGCTGCTACCTCCAGGTTGTGTCACTGGGGTCTCCTCATGCTGCTGGCACATTAAATAAAACTTTTTAAGTTCATCTTTTTGAAATCTTCAGTTTAAATCTTTAAAAAATATCTTTAATCTTTCAAATTGTGAAGCCCTATGGTCTCGTCAGGCTGTTGCCACCTCCAGTCTGGGTCATTCAGCCACTATATGGTCTCCTCATGCTGCCGCCAACTCCAGGCGGTGTCATTCAGCCACTATATGGTCTCCTCATGCTTCCGCCACCTCCAGGCTGTGTCATTCAGCCACTATATGGTCTCCTCATGCTGCCGCCAACTCCAGGCGGTGTCATTCAGCCACTATATGGTCTCCTCATGCTTCCGCCAACTCCATGCTGTTTCATTTAGACACTCTATGGTCTCCTCTTGCTGCTGCCAACTCCAGGCTGTGTCATTCAGCCACTATATGGCTTCCTCATACTGATGCCACCTCCAGGGTTTGTCATTGTGCCACTCTGCGACAATGATTCTAATATCGACGCCTCTAATCTGCATGTCATACTGAATAACAGTATTATTTCACTACCCCGGCACAATCCCTATGCGTTTTACGGCAAGGCAAAGTGTTCTACACCCCTATTGAGGCTCTCTGTAGACCATAAATAGCCATTTTTAATTATTCAAAAATTCACTCATCTCTAGTCCTACCATTTAACTGCTACTCAATGGAGAAAGACAAGATAAATCCATCATACTTTCCACTCTCACATTATTAGAACTAACAGCAGGGAGGGGAAGGATGTCACTAGCTCAAAGAATTAAATTGTGAAAGAGAATGTAACGCTCACGGAGGTAGTAGATCCGCTGCACCTCTGTGGATGATGGCTTGGGCCGTGTCAGGGAGCAGAGTCTAAATTGTCGCCAGAGCCCACCGCAAAGCGGGATGGACTTGCTGCGGCAGGCAGCACCCAAGTTGCTACCCCTGACACGACTCTTCCACACAGGCTGCTGAGGAGATACGTGGCACAAGAGGGAACAGGCAAATCATAGTCAGGATAGCAGAAGGTCAAGACAGGTGGCAGAGTTGCATGGTAAGGAACGTAGCAGGAGATCAATAGGCAGGCGACACAGGAGCAAGGTCAGATCACAGAACAGAAGGTCAGAACATGGCAGGGCAAACACAGCAATGCTTTCTCAAAGGCACTAGGCAAACAAAGATCTGGCAAGAGGGAGAGGGAGGTGCAAAAGCTTATAAGGAAGGAACAGGTGCACTGGCCCTTTAAATCTCAGAGCTCTGGCGAGTGCACGCTCTAGGAGACGGGGGTGCGTGCACCGGAGAACAGAGGCAGCGGTGAAGTCAGCAGGAGCAGAAGATAAGTGACGGCCCGAGATTCGCATGCGTGCACGTCCCACGATGCGAATCCCGGGCCCGCCGGAGGAAGAAGGAGGAGAGCACTCACGGCCAGAGTGAGTGGCCGGAGCGCTCAGCGTATCAGAGAACCCCTGCACACACATGCTGTAGATAGAGAGGGGGACATACAGGAGGCAGTCTGAAGGAAAACCATTAAGGTTGTGTACAAATAACGAGAAAACAGAGCTCATATAACAAGCTGTAGAGGCTGTGGAAAAGAAACTAAGCAAAATTGTTAAATTCTATGGAGAAAATGTTTTTGTACCATAATGAATACAAAGTAAGAATTTAAAAAATGCTTTTCAACGGTGTCCATAGCCTTTAACCTTGAGGCTGGGTTCACACATTTTATTTTGGTCAGTATATTGGCCAGTATTTTAGCCAAAACCAGTACTGGGTGCAAAACACAGTTAGTTTTGCTCAGTGTCGATGCCACCTCTGGTTTTGGCTACAATAATTGGATAAAATACAAGGTGTTAACCCAGTCAACAAAAAAAATAGTAAATAAATAAATAGCTAAATAAATAAAATTAAATAAAAAAATGTAAAAAATAATATATATATATATATATATATATATATATATATACACACACACACACACACACACACACACATATACTGTATACATACAGTACAGACCAAAAGTTTGGACACGCCTTCTTATTCAGAGTTTTCTTTATTTTCATGACTATGAAAATTGTAGATTCACACTGAAGGCATCAAAACTATGAATTAACACAAGTGGAATTATATACATAACTAAAAAGTGTGAAACAACTGAAAATATGTCATATTCTAGGTTTTTGCAAAGTAGCCACCTTTTGCTTTGATTAATGCTTTGCACACTCTTGGCATTCTCTTGTTGAGCTTCAAGAGGTAGTCACCTGAAATGGTTTTCACTTCACAGGTATGCTGGTGTGGAGGAGGAGGTCTGATGGTGTGGGGGTGCTTTGCTGGTGACACTGTTGGGGATTTTTTCAAAATTGAAGGTATACTGAACCAGAATGTCTACCACAGCATCTTGCAGCGGCATGCTATTCCATCCGGTTTGCGTTTAGTTGGACCACCATTTATTTTTCAACAGGACAATGACCCCAAACACACCTCCAGGCTGTGTAAGGGTTATTTGACCAAGAAGGAGAGTGATGGGGTGCTGCCCCAGATGACCTGGCCTCCACAGTCACCGGACCTGAACCCAATCGAGATGGTTTGGGGTGAGCTGGACCGCAGAGTGAAGGCAAAAGGGCCAACAAGTGCTAAGCATCTCTGGGAACTCCTTCAAGACTGTTGAAAGACCATTTCAGGTGACTACCTCTTGAAGCTCATCAAGAGAATGAGTGTGAAAAGCAGTAATCAAAGCAAAAGGTGGCTACTTTGAAGAACCTAGAATATGTCATATTTTCAGTTGTTTCACACTTTTTTGCTGCGTATATAATTCCACATGTGTTAATTCATAGTTTTGATGCCTTCAGTGTGAATCTACAAAATTTGGATTAATAGTGGGGGCTGTCAGAAATGACTTTAGGGTTTATTACTTTAGTGCTTTTTAATTTATTTTTATTTCAGTTTTGAATTATTGATGGATATTATGTGGATGGATGATGTACTGTCTTGTATCAAGCCTCCGATATTATTTCCCCATTAAACTCCTGTCAAGTCATTTTCCATCTCCCTTCTTAATTGAAGTTCATTCAGAGCAGCAGAGTAACAACACCCGGCCAACTTATTAGAGCTACCAGATCTGCCCATGACTGATGCCAGTTTCTATTCAGCACCAAGGCCCCTCTCAACTGGAAAATGCAGTGCCATATTCAACTGGCACTAAACAGCTGCTAATAGTGCAGCCAGTTTGTCGGCACAATAGAGCTTGGGGGAAAGGAAACATCTGCGTCTGGGTCAGAATCTATTATACGGGAAGGCTCTGAACTGCAGATCTGTTTACGACAACATGAAACATAATTCAGTTCTCCTTGTATAGAAAAGTGCTCTGTATGCTCAGGTGGGATTTGCCTCTTCAGCAATAGTTTTCAGCAGGTAGAAATTTGAGCTGTGAGGTCTGGTTCAACATACAAAAATTCTGTTTATAGCAGTCAGTGTTGTTCAAATAGAAAAGCAAAAAAAAAAATCCAAATGAAAAAACTGGCCTTTGTGGTGAAAGTCTTCAGAACAGTGATTTACATTAGAGATAAGGTGACATATAATAGTAGATGACCTAAACCACAAAGAACAAAGATATTATTCAAATGAGTACAATATGAAAAAGTCTAAATTTCTCAATATCATTGCAGTTTATGAAAACGTTTTGCCCGGGTTCACACATAGCAGTTCGGTCAGTAGTTTGGACAGTATTTTTAGGCACAACCAGGCTAAAAATATTGATAAAAATACTGACTGAAATCTATCACCAATTTTACGCAGGGCAGCCTAAAGTAGTGAACATGCCTGTTACTGTACCTGTGAATATGTAGTAACATAGAATGTGTAGGCAGATATTACCATATCGCATTAACATATTGTACCGCATTCCTCATATGGGGAGAAGTTATCCTAACTCATTACACAAAGCTTAATATTACTCCTCAGTTACTGGCCTTGGAATATCCCACACAATACATTACTGTCTTGGGTTAACACACTCCAAATTATCATGGTAAACCAAGCAGACACCCTTCTGATGCTGGAAACCTTCTTTCTCTAACTTTCAATGCTACACTGAGCACAGTAAATACAAAATACTCAGAAATTGTCAAAGTTACATGAGAAAAAGGCAACAACAATTTGTGCTCTTTCAGAAGGTTCATTTGTCTACTTGACCTTTTCCATGGATCAGCTAGATCAATAGTCCCACCTACATCTCTTCTGTCTATGGGTAAAATAATTGATTTATTTTGAAAGCAATGACTGTAATGTAGTGTATTCAGCAGTCTATAATACCCCTTTACCTTGCCCACCAGTGACATAAATTGAATATAATTGTAACTTGGATGAGGCCATTAGAATACTGACACCCATACTCATATACTGTATATATCTTATTAAAATGTTTTTTTTTTTTTTTTACATCAAAGTCATGGGTACCATGGACACAGCCCTAATGGCTGCTATGAACCTTCAGAGAGGGGAGGAGGCAATTTGAGAGTATACAATTGTAATACTAAATTATTAAACTATGAATGGATAGCACTCACCGCTCCCCTTGTGATATGAGGAAGTAGGCTTATCCTACGAAACAGCTGTCACACCAGTTATGGGAATAGCCGGTGTCTCTGCCTGCTGCAGTATAGCCGTTCCCCGCACAATGTCATTTTATGATGCATAAGAAATAAAGAAACTACACATCCGACAGCGGTGAGTGCTATCCATTCATTCTTATCTACATATTTGGATTGAAGCGTTCTTTGCAATATTGGAGAGAGCACCGCCCCTCTGAATTAGATTGCTCTGGCAGGAACCAAGCATCACACCTGAGTAGCCTGAACTTTATACATCGGAGCGCAGTGCCAGAAGGACTTACTTTGACACTAAAATTATTAAACAATGACCCCCATTGTGAGTGGTTTAAATAATGTTTTTTCAATGAAAAAAATGTGGTCTACATTGATTTATTGAATCTAAAATTCGTGCAAAAATTTGCAACAATTAACCACCAAAAAACAGAGTAAAACCAATTAAAAAAATTCTTCCCAATGTATGTAAACTCCATAACTGGGTATTTTGCTGTGGATCTGCAGCGTGACATGCTGGGGATTTAAAATACACGTCGCAGGTCATTTTCTGTGCTCATTCCAAACTGCTTTCTCCCACAGCATGTGGATGAGATTTTGGAAAGTGTTGTTTTTTGGGATGCAATGTGACGCAGAGACACCCATCCCAAAACCACAATATCTCGTCACCCCGGCTATACAGTGCAAAAGTAATACCAACATACAAAACCCAACCAACAGCCCCAAACATAAAGTCATCTACTAACAGCGCAATAGCTAAAGAATACTGCTGTACAATTTATATTAGGATTTATTGAAGTCTCCGATACCAGACTCCCTGTGCACTGTATGGACCAAACACTTGGTCTATGTACAAAGCTAATTCTCTTTCCTCATTCTAGTGTGAATCTAAAATTGACAGTGCCTCATTGATAGTATAAGATATTTTCATGTTGGAACATGCCTGCAGGACTTTTAGATCTTTATGGATGAGTTAGCATTAGACATGCAAAATATTATTGGGATGAGATTATTATAGCAAATCCTGCTTTGTGGGAAGGCATCTAATTTTGCAGCTTGATAAATGATGCCCAGGGTCTCCAGGGACATATTTATTGGTGCATTTGTGAAAGAAAATCTCAGTTATTTATCAAATAATGCAGGGCTGTGCAAAACTGGTGACAAAGCATTCCATTGAATCCCGCTAGTGAATAACCCCAGGGTGGTCTTATCCTGTCGCTGCTAATCTGGGACCAATTAGTTACCCAACATAAGTCGCACTATGAACAGCGAGAGAAGCCAATTCATCAATGTTCCCTTCCTATATCATAGCTGTTAAAAGTGGATCAACTAAACAGCACCATATGTATAGAGGCTGAAAGCCCAGGAGGGATTTCTCTGCTAAGCTTTACCAATTAAAATATTTTAAAAACAGCACAAATGTATTGTTCCTCTGACCTGTTAGGGTAAATTCACATCGGACGAATTTGTTGCAGAATTGCCTGCAGTATTGTGCAGAGTTTACAAATCTCATTCACATTGTGCAGATTTTTCTGCATACAAATTGATCTGCAGTGAGAATTTCCAAAGAATGTCAATTTTGTGTTCAGTTTCGGCTTTTGAGACACAATTTTGGTGCCTGTTTTTGTGTTAACATTTTAATTGTGTGTTTTAATTTCTCATAAAACAGATTTATTATTTAAATCTACACAAAACGCAGTTTTTTTTTTTTTTGCAAATCGTAAAGGGGTACTCCAGCCCTAAGATGTCTGATCGCAGGGGTCCCGCCACTGGGGACCCCAGCAATCTCTCATGCAGCACCCACCTGTGTGAGCTGCACGCAGCTCTGGAGGCTCCGAGCACGGGGCCGGAGTATCAAGATGTCATGCCCCGCCCCCTCAATGCAAACCTATGAGAGGGGGTGTGATGGCTGCCACGCCCCCTCCCATAGACTTGCATTGAGGGGGCAGGGCGTAATGTCACACGGGGCGGAGTCATGATGTCACGATACTCCGGCCCCGTGGTCGGGAGGCTTCAGACTCGGAGCCTCCAGCACTGGGTGCAGCTCCCACAGGTGGGTGCTGCATGAGAGATTGTGGGGGTCCCCAGTGGGGGGACCCCCGCGATCAGACATCTTATCCCCTATCGGCCCAAGTAATACAAATTAAGTTAATTAGGGCCCCTATAAAAGTCTCCTTCCCCTAGGCCTTATCGCTTTATAACAATAAAAATAAAAAATAAAACAAGTGCGGGAAATTTGTGTGCTGCTGTTAGGACTAAGGTAAAAAAAAATTACATAAAAAATTTACACTTTCCTGTCGTCCTAACCAGCAATACAAGTGGGGACTTAGCAAGGAACAACAAAAAAAATATGGAGGGACTAAGGAAGAGCGGCACTTAGGATGGACTGCCCAAAGGCCAACTCTTCCGAATGTCTGGCATTAACTCTGTAATGATTTATAAACGTATTTTGCATGCTCCAGGAGGCAGCAGCACACATGTGTTCCAGAGGAACAGCTTCCCTCTCAGCAAAAGAGGTAGCAACTGCCCGAGTAGAATGGGCAGTAACAAAGGGAGGAGGAGTTAAATCTTGGGATACAAAAGTTTCCCAGATTGCCTCCTTTACCCATCTACTCAGAGAAGGGTTAGAGGCTTTAAAGGGGTACACCGGTGCTTACACATCTCATCCCCTATCCAAAGGATAGGGGATAAGATGCCTGATCGCGGGAGTCCCGCAGCTGGGGACCCCCGTGATCATGCACGCGGCACCCCGTTTGTAATCAGTGCCCGGAGCGTGTCCCGGAAATGTCCAAGGTATGATTTGCTACTTCCTCGGAAGAGGATGTATTATGACACAAGACTGGTAAGGAGATAACCTGGTTGATGTTTGAGAAAGTTGGGACTTTGGGAACAAAGGTAGGTAAATATCTCAACTGTACTCTGTCCTGGAGAAAAAGTGTGTATGGCTCAAAAGCTGAAAGGGCCTGAAGCTCGCCAATCCTCTTGACTGAGGTTATGGCCAAAAAGTTAACTCCTCCAAAGGTTCAAAGGGGGAGAGCATAACCCCTTAAGAACAATAGATAAATCCCACTGGGGGATAGGTTTGAGGATTCTAGGCTTAAGTCTTTCAGCTCCTTTGAGGAAACTTCTGATTAGGGGGTCTTGAGACAAAATCTGTCTAAACAGGCAAAAAGGTTTGCAACTTGCACTCTTAAAGTGGATGGGCCTTGTCAAAGGCCATCCTGAAGAAATTAAAGAATTGCTGAAAGAGGAGGATCAGAGGCTACTACCTCTTTCTCAGTATACCATTTATTCTAGCGTAAACCTTGTTGGTTTACTCTGCTCTTGAGTGCGCAATAGTTCTCAAGACCATTGAAGAAAGCCCACTACCTAGTAGGGTCCTTTCAATCTCCAGGCTATCATATTGAGTCTCCTCAAATCTAGGCAGGAACCTGTGCCCTGATACACAAGGTTCTGCACGGGGGGAAGCCTCCAATAACACCCTCGATCCACATGAGCTGGGTGAACCAAGACCTCTTCGGCCAGAATGGCATGATGACAATGACTGAGGCCTGGTCTTGCCTGACTTTCACCAATACCCATGTTATCATGGAAATTGGAGGTAATATATAGGCCAGCCTGAACCTCCATGGAATGGACAGAACGTCTATCACCACAGGATTGTCCTCTCTGTACAGAGAGCAAAACCTGCTCACCTTGACTTTTAGAAGAGTTGCCATGAGATTGATCTCTGGCATACCCCACCGTAGAGTTATTTTCTTGAAGATGTCATCATTCAGGGACCACTCGCCTGGAACTGAAAGGCCACGATGTTGAGGTCTCTCTTGATATGGACCACTCTCTCATGTTGTGAGAAGTCTCTCCTGAGAAGTCCAAGTACCCTGAACAGGATTTTCCTCCAGATGGGCTCCCCAGCCTAGAAGGGAGGCATCTGTAGTCAACATGATCCAACAAAGTTGAATCAAGGACCTCCCATCTGTCAGATTCGTCCACCATCTCAGACATGCACGGACTTCGGGAGACAGGGAGGAAATCTTGTCCAACCCCTTGGGGTTGCAGTTCCACATGGTCAAGACCTGATCTTAAAGATGTCGGAGATGCCATAGGGCCCAAGGAACTGCCTCTGCAGATGCTGACATGTGACCCAACAGAGTTTTGATGGAAACTCTCAGAGGAACCATCAAAAACTTGGCGGCTCTTATTACACAATCCCTTCTTTCTTGGGTTAGTGATAAAGTCACCCAAGAGGAATTGACTATGAATCCCAGGAACGTCCTGGATGTGGAAGGGTTGATTTTGGACTTCTCCCAGTTTATCATTCAGCCTAACCACTGGAGAAAATCTAGAGCTAGATTAAGATAAGATTTCAGATCATCTACAGTGGTGGCTTTTAGAAGCCAGTCATCTAGATAAGGAATGATCTCTAGACCTTTTAGTCTGAGAGCAGCAACAACTAGAGCCACCACCTTTGTGAAGGTGTAGGGAGTGTAAGTGATTCCAAAGGGCAAAACTGCAAACTGAAGATGCTTTACCATACCTTTTATGTTGACAGCAACCCTCAAGTACTTCCTGTGCGCAGGATGGATAGGGACATGAATGTAGGCATCCAGGATGCTTATAACAGACCGAATGGTTTCCATTCTGGACTGTCTTTTCTTTATAAAGCGGTTTAGGAAATGAAGATCTATGATCATGCGCTAGTCACCCGATGGTTTCGGCACTAGAAATATTGTGGAGTGAACTCCTGATCTCGTCTGATCGTGGGGGGGAGCATCTTCTAGCGCATGTTTTTTATGTACTGGAGGACAGAGTCCTCTAGAATTAAATGTTTTTGCCGAGGAAGTAACTTGGTTAAAAAAAATTCCTTGGTGGAGGGGAAATGAAATCTATTTTGTACCCCGACTTGACAACGTCTAGAACCCAAGTCTTGCATTTCCTGCATCCAAGTAGTCAGAAACAAACTTAAACAGCCTCCAACTGGAAGGGAAGGGAGAGGAAAAGCGTTGGTGGGATTTAGAGGAGAGTCATAGCTCAAATTTGCGGTCTGTACCACGGCCGCGTCCATCACCACACCTTTGATTATAATTGGTGCTTCTGAAATCTGGAAGAACCCTGGTACTTCCCTCCTCTACCTTTACCTTTGCTGCAAGAGTCTTGCTGAGGTAAGCATTTACCTTTTTTTTTTTATCAGCAAACCCTTCCATTAAACGGTCTAATTCAGCTCCAAAGAGCCAACCAGTTTCATAGGGGAGCCCACATAAATTAAATCTAGAGGCGTTATCAGCCATCCATGGATGTAACCATAGTGGACGTCTACTTGCAGATGAAAGAGCAATGGATTTGTCTGCAAGTTTAAGGTGCTGTTGGGCTGAATCCCATAAGAAGTCCATCCCAAGAAGTGTAATCTCTGGGGACATTTCCTTCAATGTAGGACTGGATACGGAGTATACGCTCCTTAACAAAATTGATAACTTCCAAAGGAACAACGGCAACAGCAGCGGAAGCCGAAGCCGCCGAATAATTACACCTTAGTAAGGATTTCACTTTCCTATCCAGGGGATCTCGGAGATTGCTGCCGTCATCAGCAGGAACTCGAAGTCTTTTAGATAGCTTAGTGACCACCATATCGACCTTAGGAGGTGGAACCCAGGACGCCGACTCATTTTCAGGATATATCAGTTTGAATCTTCTAGTAAGAATGGCCGCTTTATCAGGATGTTTCCATTCGGAAACCATTAATTTCCTAAACGAGTCATTCACTTTGAAAGCCCAAGGCCCTCTAGAGATGGATGTTGAGGCTTTCCCCTAATCAACATCCTGATCGCTTGATTGGATGGATCAAAGTAATCTCTGCATTTTTTCCGCAGGAAAGAGAGACAAATCAATTGCTTCCTCTATGGACTGTTCAGACTGGGCTCCCATGGACATAATGGAATCCTCAACCATAGAGGCTGGACTAGAAGAAATTCTAGGTCTTTTATCAGAAAGAGAGCTTTTAATCTCATTAATGGAATTTCCCATGAATTCTTTCATCCAGACAAACATGCCTTGAACTGTAGGCTCTGCAGGATTAGGAGGTGGACGACATCCAGGACACCTATTAAACTCATAGGAATCAGGTAGCGGAGTTCCGCAATCAGCACATGTGAGATGACATTTTTTGGAGGAAGATTTGCATCCTCCATAATAAAGCTCACCAGAAGGTGGAGTAGACATTATTCTGAAAGAAAGAAAAAATATATTTAGAAAAAGCTAACAAAAAAATGTGTTGCAGTGCAACAAAAAAAAAAGACCACCTAGGATAGAAATAAAAGCACTGCAAGCACAACCAAGCACAGAATAGATTTTGAGGCTAACCAGGCAGCAAGAGGTCTGACCAAGACTGCCTTAACCCCTTAAGGACACATGACGTTCTCATACGTCTCCATTTCCGAGTCCTTAAGGACACATGACGTATGAGAACGTCATGTGTTTTACCGGCCCCCCGCAACCATCTGGAGCGGAGCCGGTGCCCGATGCCTGCTGAAATCTTTCAGCAGGCATCGGGGCATATCGCCCAGGGGGGTCATTATGACCCCCCATGTCGGCGATGGCCGCAGATCGCTGGACAATTCAGTCCAGCGATCTGTGGCGGATTCCAGGTCAATCGGGTCTCCAGTGACCCGGTGACCCGGAATTATTGGCTGATCGGGGCCGTCAGAGACGGCCCCGAACAGCCAGACCCAGCAGGGGTGAGGTGGCACTGGTGCCACCTCACGATCGCCCTGATTCGTCGGCCGGATTACCGGCCGACCAATCAGGGCGCCTGCTGCGGGTGTCACTCCCGCAACCCGCTCCGCCCCTCTTCCGGAGGACGTGAGCGGGTGCGGGACGTGCACCCGGGTGCTGGGGACCCCGATCCCCGGCGCCCCTGTTGGGATCGGGGCCCCAGGAGCAGCGGCGGCGGCGGGGATGACGAGGGACTGACCTGGTGCAGCGAGGATCGTTGGAGGTGAGTGACAGCCTCCTGCTGTTGCTTAGCAACAGCTCCCAGCCTGCAACAAGGGCATGCTGGGAGCTGTAGTTATGCAACAGCAGGAGGCAGACCACAACAACTCCCAGCATGCCCTTATGGGCATGCTGGGACTTGTAGTTTTGCAACAGCTGGAGGCACATTCTTTCTATGGAAAAGTGTACCTTCAGCTGTTGTGTAACTACAACTCCCAGCTTGCACAATCAGCTAAAGTGCATGCTGGGAGTTGTAGTGGTGCATCTGGTGGTTGCATAACTACAACTCCCAGCATGCCCGTTGGCTGTTGGTGACTGCTGAGAGTTGTAGTTTTGCAACAGCTGAAGACACACTGAGTTAAGTAGCAAACCAGTGTGTCTCCAGCTGTTGCATAACTACAATCCCCAGCATCCCCAGCCAAAGTAGTATGCCTCCAGCTGTTGCATAACTACAACACCCAGCATGCCCTTCCGCTGTCCGTACATGCTGGGGGTTGTAGCTTTTGCAACAGCTGAAGGCACACTGGTTGCAAAACACTGAGTTTGTTACCAAACTCGGTGTTTCACAACCAGTGTGCCTCCAGCTGTTGCAAAACTACAACTCCCAGCATGCACTGATAGACCGCACATGCTGGGAGTTGTAGTTTTGCAACAGCTGGATGTTCCCCCCCCCCAATATGAACGTACAGGGTACACTCACATGGGCGGAGGATTACAGTAAGTATCCGGCTGCAAGTTTGAGGTGCGGCAAAATTTCTGCCGCAGCTCAAACTGTCAGCGAGAAACTACTGTGAACCCCCCGCCCGTGTGACTGTACCCTAAAAACACTACACTACACTAACACACAATAAAATAAAAAGTAAAAAACACTGCATATACACATACCCCTACACAGCCCCCTCCCCTCCCCAATAAAAATGAAAAACGTCTGGTATGCCACTGTTTCCAAAACGGAGCCTCCAGCGGTTGCAAAATTACAACTCCCAGCATGCACTGATAGACCGTACATGCTGGGAGTTGTAGTTTTGCAACAGATGGATTCCCCCCCAATGTGAACGTACAGGGTACACTTACATGGGCAGAGGATTACAGTAAGTATCCGGCTGCAAGTTTGAGCTGCGTCAAATTTTCTGCCGTAGCTCAAACTGCCAGCGAGAAACTACTGTGAACCCCCGCCCGTGCGACTGTACCCTAAAAACACTACACTACACTAACACAAAATAAAATAAAAAGTAAAAAACACTAGATATACACATACCCCTATACAACCCCCTCCCCAATAAAAATGAAAAACGTCTGGTACGCCACTGTTTCCAAAACGAAGCCTCCAGCTGTTGCAAAACAACTACTCCCAGTATTGCCAGATAGCCGTTGACTGTCCAGGCATACTGGGAGTTTTACAACAGCTGGAGGCACCCTGTTTGGGAATCACTGGCGTAGAATACCCCTATGTCCACCCCTATGCAAGTCCCTAATTTAGGCCTCAAATGCGCATGGCGCTCTCACTTTGGAGCCCTGTCGTATTTCAAGGCAACAGTTTAGGGCCACATATGGGGTATGGCCGTACTCGGGAGAAATTGCCTAACAAATTTTCGGGGGTATTTTCTGCTATTACCCTTTTAAAAAATTTAAAATTTTTGGGAAAACAAGCATTTTAGGTAAAAAAAATATATATTTTTTTACATATGCAAAAGTCGTGAAACACCTGTAGGGTATTAAGGTTCAAATTACCCCTTTTTTACGTTCCCCGAGGGGTCTAGTTTCCAAAATGGTATGCCATGTGTTTTTTTTTTGCTGTCCTGGCACCATAGGGGCTTCCTAAATGCGGCATGCCCCCAGAGCAAAATTCGCTTTCAAAAAGCCAAATGTGACTCCTTCTCTTCTGAGACCTGTAGTGCGCCAGCAGAGCACTTTTCACCCCCATATGGGGTGTTTTCTGAATCGGGAGAAATTGGGCTTCAAATTTTGGGGGGTATTTTCTGCTATTACCCTTTTTAAAATTGTAAAAATTTTGGGAAACCAAGCATTTTAGGAAAAAAAAATATATTTTTTTTTTACATATGCAAAAGTCGTGAAACACCTGTAGGGTATTAAGGTTCACATTACCCCTTGTTACGTTCCCCGAGGGGTCTAGTTTTCAAAATGGTATGCCATGTGTTTTTTTTTTTGCTGTTCTGGCACCATAGGGGCTTCCTAAATGCGGCATGCCCCCAGAGCAAAATTTGCTTTCAAAAAGCCAAATGTTACTCCTTCTCTTCTGAGACCTGTAGTGCGCCAGCAGAGCACTTTTCACCCCCATATGGGGTGTTTTCTGAATCGGGAGAAATTGGGCTTCAAATTTTGGGGGGGTATTTTCCGCTATTACCCTTTTTAAAAATGTAAACATTTTGGGAAAACAAGCATTTTAGGTAAAAAAAATATATATTTTTTTTACATATGCAAAAGTCGTGAATCACCTGTAGAGTATTAAGGTTCACTTTACCCCTTGTTACGTTCCCTGAGGGGTCTAGTTTCCAAAATGGTATGCCATGTGTTTTTTTTTTGCGGTCCTGGCACCATAGGGGCTTCCTAAATGCGGCATGCCCCCCAAAAACCATTTGTCGCTCCTTCCCTTCTGAGCCCTCTACTGCGCCCGCCGAACAATTAACATAGACATATGAGGTATGTGCTTACTCGAGAGAAATTGGGTTTCAAATACAAGTAAAAATGTTCTTCTTTTTACCCCTTGCAAAAATTCAAAAATTGGGTCTACAAGAACATGCGAGTGTAAAAAATGAAGATTTAGAATTTTCTCCTTCACTTTGCTGCTATTCCTGTGAAACACCTAAAGGGTTAATACACTTACTGAATGTTTTTTTGAATACTTTAGGGGGTGTAGTTTTTATAATGGGGTCTTTTATGGGGTATTTCTAATATGAAGACCCTTCAAATCCACTTCAAAACTGAACTGGTCCCTGAAAAATAGTGAGTTTGAAAATTTTGTGAAAAATTTCAAAATTGCTGCTGAACTTTGAAGCCCTCTGGTGTCTTCCAAAAGTAAAAACTCATACATTTTATGATGCAAACATAAAGTAGACATAATGTATATGTGAACCCCAAAAAAATATATTTTGAATATCCATTTTCCTTACAAGCAGAGAGCTTCAAAGTTAGAAAAATGCAAAATTTTCATTTTTTACATCAAATTTTGGGATTTTTCACCAAGAAAGGATGCAAGTTACCATAAAATTTTACCACTAAGTTAAAGTAGAATATGTCAAGAAAAAACAATCTCGGAATCAGAATGATAACTAAAAGCATTCCAGAGTTATTAATGTTTAAAGTGACAGTGGTCAGAATTGCAAAAAACGCTCCGGTCCTTAAGGTATAAAATGGCCTGGTCCTTAAGGGGTTAAATTAGAAGAGAGGGCTCCACCCCCGGAAGTGACCTACTGCAGATGCATAACAAAGAGGTAGCACATAAGAAAAAAATAAGAATAATGTAATAATATAGAAAGGGTAAGTCTCTCCCAGCAGACATAGGGTAGACATAAACAAAAATATTTTTTAAGAAATGAAAGTGCTCCTTAGCCTGCTCCGTCCTGCTGTCTGCACAGTACAGAAAAAAACTACATGAGCTAGGGGAGGGGGTCTTTTGTAGGGGCCCTAATTAACTTAATTTGTATTACTTGGGCTGAATTCAATAAATTCCACTGTCCTGCCAGCTTCACAGGGGCAGAAACACTCTACTTGTGCTGCTGATTAGGATGACAGGGAAACATTTGTTTTTAACTAGAGTACCCCTTTAAAGTGGGCAGAAAATCCCAAAAATTGTATTAGTAAGGAAAATTACAGATATGTTTTTGTATGATATATATATATATATATTTTTTTTAATGGTTTGTGTAATCCTGATTGGAGCACATTGCTCCATGTTTTATCGGGGTGTCATAATTTTCCCAGAACATGTGTCAAATTAGTAAAGCGTATGAAAAAAACCCAGTTGAATAAAGTACAGATAGGAAAAGAATCAACAATAGTAAATCTGGACCAATGTTGCAGACTGTACAGCAAGTCAGCAGCTAAAATTAATTTAATTAAAAAAACAAAACAAAAAACAGTATACTTACCTCCCTTCCCATGTGCTATCACTTTCTTGGTCCCTCGTTGGTCTCTATTCACCAGGCTCCAGCAATGATGTGGCAGGTAAACACAAACACATGACCACTGCAGCCAATCACAGTGACCCAAAAAAGGTATAACTATAGTATTATCGATACATCTACAGACATTTTGAAGGGCAGGGGCTCAAGTAAAAAAAGAGGGCACTTTTCATAATTTAAAAAACGTCTCCCAGACTTAATGGGCAGATGTGCTGTGGCCCAGGGACACAGTGGACTCCCGCCGGGCCTCCTCGACATTCCTATCCCCATAAAAGTTGGTGTTTTTGTAAAATCGAGTCAAGAACAGTTTCTATGAAGGTCTGCTATGTGTATATACACTTTGGCTGTGCTGTCAGTCTTATTTACAGAAAACATGTGACAGCTGCCCTATAATATACTGTATTATAGAAGAGATTTATACAAAACATGTGCAGAGAAAGAGCGATGCAGTCGCCCATAGCAACCAATCAGATCGTTTTGCAGAAGGATTTTCCTCTGCAAAGGTTTTAATAAATCTCCCCCTATATGCCCCGGTCTGACCTCTATATGACAGAACCCATCCCCAATCACCCAGCACACATCACGCAGCACCAATCACCCAGCACCAATCACCCATCACCCAGCACCAATCACCCAGCACCAATCACCCAGCACCAATCACCTATCACCAATCACCCAGCACCAATCACCCAGCACTCAGCACCAATCACCCATCACCAATCACCCAGCACCAATCACCCAGCACCAATCACCCAGCACCAATCACCCAGCAACAATCACCCAGCAACAATCACCCAGCACCAATCACCTATCACCAATCACCCAGCACCCATCACCCAGCACCCATCACCCAGCACCCATCACCCATCCCTAATCACCCATCCCCAATCACCCAGCACCCATCACCAATCACCCAGCACCCATCACCAATCACCCAGCACCCACCACCAATCACCCCGCACCAATCACCCAGCACCCATCACCCAGCACCAATCACACATCACCAATCACCCAGCACCAATCACCCATCA